>NW_027206069.1:5695000-6182500 GCF_024711535.1 Dipodomys merriami
ACAGTATATTAAGCACATCATTTATTCAGCAGATATCGTAATGTATTCCGGGCTGCTCTTAGGGAGAGAAATTTCAATATTAGATAAAAATAGTGAGATGGCAACGGTAACTGTGTTTGTCTGGTACACAGAGTAAATAGGATTGTTAGCGATTGCTAAAGGCTCCAGGAAAAAGATAGGGAAACAAAGATAGCTTGTGCTCGACTCCGCGCCAAGCCGTCGCTGAGGTTCAAGGCAGCTTGATTACCTTCTGCTGCTGTGTACTTCTAAGCAGGCCTAGGCGTGAGTCTGTCCTTTCTTCTATCTGCCCATAAGAATAGATGAATGTTATCCTAATGAGAAATCTGCTCAGATTTAGGAACAGGCTGGCTGGCGTCCTCATCTCTCTCCATCCTTCCATCCTCCCATCCTCCTCCTCTTTCTCCTTCTTCCCTCTCCCCCGCTCTCTGTGCCTGTTCCAGGCACAATCATGATAACATTCCATGTCACAAAGTGTGAGCAGTGTTGTCTGTGCCCCCATTACCAAGCTGGCTGGGTTCCATCTCTTTCCCCTCTGAACACAAATTCCTCCACCTGCCTGGGGTCTCCCTGGGCCTTCTCGATCATATTGTCTGCATTTCAAAGCCTACTTGCACTGAACACAAACCCTGTGTAGGCCTTGGCCCTAGCATTTTCTATGTCAGTTCCTTGGGCTTTGCCACATCCTGGGACCTGGAAGGCATTCATCTCCCCCGTTGTGGGGAGATCTCTCCACTTGACAGATGAGGGAGCCGATGAGGTACGGAGGATTTCACTCTCTGGCCTGAGCCCACATCTGGGACATGGCACAGACAGAATATGCTAGTCTAAGTTATCTAAGTTGTACGGTTCTGAGGCCCAGATGCACAGCATATATCCCAGAGACCCGGATGGATGGGGTCATCGTGTACATCAGATAAGCTACAGTAGTGCATTTTGTGGTTCACCAACAGCCATACCCATGCCTCTCAATGCACACAACTCTGCCTGGGAATATGTTCAACTGAGCATTGAAGACACATCCTAGTGAGTCAGTGTGCCTTAGAGCTCTGTTGTAAAGACTGACCTGGAGGAGATAGGGCATCCCTGTAGAGGAAGAGGTCAGCAGGGGAGGAAGGCCTGCAGGTCCTGGACTTGGGGGAGACCGCCCCACACTGACAGGGTCAGGGGCTGGCAGAGCACAGAGCAGCACAGCACGGGACAGGGAGCAGCAGGACTGGCCTCCTGCTAAACTTCCACGTGGGAAAAGAGGCAGGAAGGCTGGAAGAGCAGATGGCCTGTGTGTTGGCTCATACTGTTTTTAATCCTGCAGCAGCTCTGGAAAGTCTAGTTGGGCTTTTGCACAAGAGCTCTTGGACGAATACGTAGGTGATAAACCAGGGTTGGGGCCCAGCCTGCACTTATCATAACAAACCCTGGGAAAGGCCTAGCAGGGGCAGACCAGGCACTGAAGCTTCGTCTGCATCATCTCCTGCATTGATACCTAAGACAGAGTGGAGGATCTCACTGACTGGAGTTAACCCTTCCTTCCTGTTGCCTGGGTGGATGGTGTGCAAGCACTGCACACAGACTCGTTCCTTTCCTCTGCTCTCAAGCATTGGGGCCTCTTAGGCCTCTGCAAGGGACTTATCCATCACCAGCCCCTGTGGAACTGCGTGTGCCTCAGGGAGAGCTCGCTGTTTCTCTGCCTGCACTCAGAGGTTTTTGGGTTGTTCTTTCTCTCAAGCATCTGATCATTTCAAACCTGAGGAGCCACACCCAATCCTAGTGAAGCCCAGCGTGAAGAGAATAAAATCACACATGTAGGGGAGTTCTTCATCTTTGTGTGTTTACTGTGCATACCTTCAACCCCCGCTGCACAGTGAAGTGTAGCTGTGCTTTGCCTGTCGGGGATCAGTTTCCCCTCTTTCCTCGCCTCTCTCCTTCCACTTGCTCTTCTCCTCTCCTTCTGCTTGCTCTTCTCCTCTCCTATTGTCTCTCCTCCTTCCCTCTCTTCTCCTCTCTGTTCCTTCCCTCCCTTTTCTTCTCCTTATCTGGAGAGTCTGCTCTTCTGGTGCCAGGCTGGGTCGTTTCTTGCACGTGCTCCTATTACTTCACTTTCACAAGGCCCGCTTCGTAGTTCCCACAGACAGAGAAACAAGCTGCAATTCCAAGTCAACCCACACTGCTGAGGAACATAGAAAAAAAAGAAGAATTTAAGCAAAATTGACTCTGATTCTAAAGTCAGTGCTATTACCTCTCGGCTCAGTGCTTATCTTCCACCTCATAATCTCTAAAATGGGGTGCAAACAATGACACACACACAGGCTGTAAAAGATGACACACTCATGTTCACTGGATGAATTAAGTCATCCATGGCTTAAAAATGGCAGAAGCAGTGGGTGCCAGTGGCTCACACCTGTAATCCTAGGGACTCAGATCTCAGAGGCTAAGATCTGAAGATAGAGGCTCCAACCCAGCCCAGGCAGCAAAGTCTGTGAGACCTTTATTTCCAAATCAGCAATAAACAGGAAATGGAAGCATGGCTCAGGCAACAGAGCACTAGTCATAAGCAAAATAGATCAGGGACAATGCCCAGGCCCTGAGTTCAGGCCCCAAGACTGGCGCATGCACGTATGCACACGCGCATACACACACACACACACACACACACACACACACACACACACACAGAGCCAAGGCTGGTGCAGGTGTCCACAGGTGCTGGTGCATATCCTAACAGAGGGATCAGAGGGACATTGAGAACAGAGCAGAGCACTTAAAGGAGTCTACAGTGGGAAAAGGCCCTGCTTAGTTTCATCACCGCTAATAGTGCTCTTTCCTTTTTTGTGTTGTGCGAGGATAGCTCCTAGGACCTAGTACACACTGGGTAAGCACTCTGCCCTGAGCTACACCCCAACCCCTCATTAATAGTCTTTTGATTCCCAACCCACAGCCTGTGGTTCAGCCCAGGGACTGCTGGGAAAGGTCACTCCACTGGGGCCTTGGTGCTGGCCTTCTTTCTTTTTATCTTCTGTCCCAACCTTCCTCTTGCCCTTCCTATGGGATAGTGGGATGAAATGCAGAAAAAAGGGAAAAACATATGACGTTGGGTGGCTGCTTTTCTTCTTCTTTTCTTCCTCCTCCTCCTCCTTCTTCTTCCTCTCCTCCTCCTCCTCTTCCTCATCCTCTACTTCCTCCTCCTCTTCCTCTTCTTCCTTCTTCTCTGTGGGACTCTGAGAAAGTCTTACGAACTCTCTTGAGGCTTGGTGTCTTTCTGCATAAACTAAAGAGTAAGATCTACACTATCTTAGGATTTTTAATGGTCATGTCTTCCTTACTTCTGCGCTATCAACTATCAGGAAGCTCAAAGGACATGGCATGAACATATCCCCAAGAAAGAAGACTTCACAGAGAGATCATCAAAGCTTGCATCCCTCTCTAGGGCTCTACAGACAGACAGAGCCCTGCCCTACAGTGGGAGGGAGGGGTTCTAAACATCTAAGCACCCCTGAGTGCAGAAAATGCAATCAGAACCCAGCAATGCATTGTGATTCCAAGATACAATAGCCTTGAACAAATGCTCCTGGATCAAGCCCAGCCTTGGGCCTCCCTGGAGACCAGCAGGGGTTCTCCCAACCTCTGTCTGGGGTGCTGTGTGCCTCAGTACTCCTCACCAAGAAAGAACAAAGCCTGGCAGCAGGGTTTGCAAATGAGGAAATGGAAAGTTAGATCAGGGTAAAGTAGAAAGAGAAGAAGGGAGGGAGAAAAGGAGTGGGGGAAATAAAAAGCAAATAGGCACTAAGAAAGGAGAGGTGGGGAAGTGGCAGAAAGACAAAGAGCAATAGCAAATGAAGCAGGAAGACAGGGAATCTCTCAGTAAATAACACAGTGTAAGCCACTGTGCTTTGCTATCTTGAGCCCCCAAATTTATAATTTCTACTAAATTTGGTTGGAGTTTATTCATTTTCAAGACAAGTTACCCATTCTCCTTGCTGTCTACTTTCAGCGAGTCTCCATGCAGGAACATTTTCCTGGGACTGTTGAAGGAGAGAAAATGCCAGATCCAGGCCCAGATTTTAGAACCCTTCCAGCCTGGGCTGAGCTCAAAAGCATGAAAATCCATTAGAATGTGTGGGAGAAAGGATGTTCAATCCGAACCAGACACACCACTTGATTTGGGAACCGGGACACAAATCCTCAAGGTCTCTGTCTCTTGGTTGCTGTTTCCATCTCCATCTCTCTCTTTCTGGCTCTCTGTCTCTGTCTCTGTATGTCTCTGCCTCCCCCCCCCTTCTGTCTCATTCCAGGGAGACATGATTATGACTTGAGCAATGGGTGCACTGAGTAATGAATTCTGTAGTTCAGCATTCAGCCGCAAGTGTACTGACAGATGCAGGAGACCTTGGGAAATTAATCCAGGATGTTCTTCTGCCCTCTAGAAGCTTACCAAGTAGTAAAGAGTTATTCGTGTATTTAAACATTTCGAGAGAGACGGAGAGACAGAGCAGAGGCAGCCTGCATGATTTGGCACAGGGGGAAGGAGCTTTGGTACCAGCTTGGTTTCTTGAACAAACCGGCTTTGGGGGGTGAGGGGGCAGATCAGCTTTGCAGAGATGCTGTTTCTCATCTCCAGCAGGCAAGTGTGAGCCACGGCCTCCAGCAGGTGATCGCACGTGCTCTCTGCCTGGCAGGACTCCAGGCACCCACACCAGTTCGTGTCCCTATTGTGTTCAAGTTTAGAGTTGATGCTTCCACCCCATCTGTGGGGTGTTTTGTTTTGGTTGTTGTTTTTTTTTCCTCCCCTCTCATTCTTAATCAGTTGAGTGTGAGGGACAGAGAACTGGAAAGGGAAAACATGTCAAAATGCTGGGGATTCTGAAAATACATTTTCCAAATTGTGCAGCTTGATCCTGGCACGATGACAGGGGCTGCTCCAACCTGGTGCAAACACAGCCCTACCAAACCACGCAGCGCGAGTGTGCAATCTATGCACGAGACGTGCCAAATGCTAAACAAATGCTTTTAAACAAATGGCAACTACGAGAAGATACTCTCAGGATCAAGCCAAGAGAAAGTGAGGGTTTCTACACTCAAGACGGGGGACAGGGGTTTGTCATGGACCTGCCTGCCAGCCAGTGCTGAGCACCAACTGCACCCTCTCTGCCTGCAGGTCTGCCTCAACCAGCAAGTGATAATCCACGGTCATCTGCCCGAAACTGAACTCCATTCCTCAGGTCAGGCCTGTGAGCTAGAGACAATTGGACAGACCATTTCTTCCCTCCCAACTTCATAAACTTAATAATTTTTACCAGCCCCGTGACAAAGCTGCTAGCTCGCATTGCAAGCAACTTAAATGAAATGGGTCATAAAAATTCCCTTCCATGCCTATGTTGGATGCCATCGTTAAAAACGAAGGGATGACAGGGAAAGGGAAAGCGTTTGTGACTCTTTTATGTGAAGATTACATTTAAAAATAACCGACAAAGCGTCTGCACTTTCCGGGGGCCTGACGTCTCAAAATGCATTTAGATGGTGCAGGCTGGGCTGAAGTTCCCAAGCTAAGTAAACAGTCAAGTGTTCTTAATAGGAATTGCAGTTTCTCAACATCTGTTAGGGAAAACGGGAACAATTTAGAGTGAGATTGGTTTTGTTAAATGCATTTAAATTCCAAGATTAGTGGTGTTCTTTCTTTTTCAATTAGCTTGTGCTGGGAGAAAGGCTACAGATGAAAGGGTTGGGGAAGACATGGATAGATTTTTTTCCCCCTCAGAGAGGGCACTCTGATGCCTAGTAAAGCTAAAATAAGAAGAGAATATAAACTTTAAGGAACTTAATGCCCTTGCCAAATTAAAACTGCAAATTGTGAAGGGAAAGCACTTTAGACAAAATATATACATGTATACACATATGTATAATAATTATAATAAAATGAAGTTGAGTCTGAATATGATGTGATGATCCCAGTCTGTAAGCAGAAAGAAAAGTGACAAATTGTGTGGAGAAGAGACAGAGATTTTGGATTTACCAAGCCAGTTTACAAAGCAGAATTTGTGTTATTTCTCCAAGCATGCCACAGCTCTGGCGAGTATGTCAGAAGCTGTAATTCGCTAGGGTTGTTTTTTTTTTTCTTCTTTTTTTGGTAGAAACATAAACATAGAAATGAAACATCTAGGGCATGTTTCACCTGTTTTACCGCCACTGAATAAAGCTCATCTGCTACCAAGCTGTTTTGGGTGACATTTGTTAAATAAATACATTTTGTGGGAGGTCGGAACACTAGCAATGCCGAGACACGGAACTAATATTTCTAGAGAATTTTTGCCTTTCGGGGACCCTTGCCCAAGAGTGGGGGACAGGGGTAAATTCAAGTTTGTACTTTTCCATCAGTATTTTACTTCCAAATGTCCATAGCTACAAAATGGGAGAAAAAAAAAGTGCAGAGTATTGTCACTAAGATTTCTTTCATTTCTTTCTGCTTTTCTCCCCATCTTCCCCTTTCCCTTCACAGGACAAATCCTTTTTTTTTTTTTTTTTTTGCATTTCTGATGGATTCTATTTTTTCAAACCTATCAGTATGCATATTTGGTGCCTGCTTGCAACCTTTACAATGCTTCTCTATCTTCACCATTCTCTCAAAATACACACATTAAGAATTTGTTTAATGTCAAGCCCATACTTCCATGTCTAATTAAAAAAAAACTAATAAATTAATTAAGAAAGAGTGTCGACCCAGGATCAAGACTGCTCTCTGAAGGCTCTCTGTGGACCCTCTGCAAGGCATAGGATGAATTGCTGTTTCTGATGATTTGCTGTGCGGAGGGCGGTATCCATCAGACTGCAGAAAAACATTACGTAGAGAAAACGAGTCTGTTTTCAATACGAGAGGCCCCGAGAATGCATAAGCTGCCGAGCTGGGTGAATCTCTCCCCAGCTATATAGCACAGCAAACAGAGGAGAAGCCACTCCTAACTATAAAAGAATGCACTTCTAGAATGTTCTGCAGCCAGGCTCCACGCATTGCATGCTCCCATAGATAGGAAGTGCTGCTCTGCCTTCTCCATTGGCTTCATCTTAGAAATTTCCTATGCCCATTCCTTTCAATTATCTGTCAGTTTTCAAAATGCAAATAGAAACATGCAGGCATCTCTTGGTACTCACCAACTGATTTCTTCCAAGTACCCAGACCAGGAGCAAATGCAGTTCAATATGTTCTCTTCCCTTTTTTATAAGTGGAATTAATATTGCTGAGCAGATTTTGGTCAGCTTCCAGGAACCTAGTGTGTGGAGAGACAGAATTTTATTTTAGAAGCACAAGTTGGTTTGAAAAAATTGTGAACTTAGCCTAATACTTTCTTTGAAAGTCTTTCTTTCTTATGCTTTTTATTGTACTTCTTATGCTTTCCTATTTTTATTTATTTCTATTTCTTTTCTAAATATTCTTTCTTAGAAACATATTTTGTTGTTCTAAAGAAAATTCCTGGTCTACACATACTCCCACATGCACCATTTAGGTTAAGTTAGGATTGCTATTTAGAATGTGTTTAACTCTTCCCTGTGCTCATAGCAAACAGAATAAAATAATGGAATGAAGAAGAAGGAAACAAAAAGTACAAAGGAAAATTCAGAAGGTAATCAGTTATAAAAATCTTGGCACAACTTCTCCACATCATCTGTGCATACAGATTTTAGAGTCAAGTTCACGCACTATTCGTACAGACTTGTATCCTGTGATTTTCCTTCACCTTTAATATCATCATTAAGCATTTTCCTAATAGTATTAACATGCCTTTATTAACATAATGTGTAGTTACAAAATCTTACCTAGTCATTCACCTGGTTAGAGTATTTTATCATTCTTTCTTTTCTTAATGATTATAGACAGTGCTGAAATAAAGCAATTCATATAAAATAGCTATCTGTGTTGGATTGCTTACTTAGAATGGATTCCTGGAAACAGAATTACTGGGTCAAAGGGGACCAACATATTTAATGTTCTCGACGTACACTGGCAAATTGCCCTCCATAAAAATTATACCAATTTGCCCTCCTGCAAGAAGCAAATAAGAATTCCTCTTTCACAGAGTCTCCAGTGCTCCAACATTTTTTTTCAATCTTTGCAAATTTGAACTGATGAAAAAATGGCAACTTTTGCCTGCAATAATTTGTTCAAACATGATCTGAGCAATACATTCATTTAAAAATATGTTAATTCTATAAAAGTGTATATCTAGGTTGTTTCCTGACCTATAAGTACTATAAAACCATAATGTTTTTCTCATTCATCATAGATTAGTTTGTTAGAAAACATATTACATTTTAAAAATACACTAGAGAAACTTTTCCAGCCCAAGAAATACTACAATTAAACCGGAATAAAACTAATTGATTGCATACCATGTAAGGCAGTTCAGACTGAATTCTGAGCTTGATGGATGGGATGTCTACAAGAGGTGTGTCTTGATGACATCATACCATTCAGCGTGGTATGATGCCAAGGGGAAGTCACTTGGTACCCTGGTTTTCATCCAGATGCATCACGTTCAAGGAGGAGTCTCGAAGAGAAGATGAAAACTTGCCTTAAAACAGTCTCTTCAGGGACAAAGGATAAATGAATGCAGCAGTGTACTTAATAGACACTATGTTGAAAATGAACTACACAATCTGAGCGTGAGGATGGGAGAACTGGGAGGGAGCAAGGGAAAGCGTGACTCTTTACCTGACTCATATGAATGTAGCCCCCATCTTTATAATCACGGAAACAAAGAATGCTAAAAACTAAAATAATATCTTTGAGATTTGGCCACATAGGAATATGGAAATAAACAAAAGTAGCAGAAAGAGAAATATCAAAAATTCCTCCAAACCCAACAACCCAATAAGCCAACAGAACCTACTGAAAATTGCCTAGAGGTCATTGGAAAGCAACCCCGTGCTGATAGAAGGTTCTGGAAGGAAAGCTACAGTCGATAAATACTTCTTTTGTTTCACATGCATTCCCCAAAGCTCCCTAGTGTTTTTCAATGATGTCAGACCTATTCCTTGAAGTTTTCCACAACATATCCTAGTTTACCTCAGAGAGACAGTCTACAACAAATACTAAAAGACCTCAAAATACGTCGAATAACTGGAGGCGGGTCTTTGAGGGAAAACCATCATTCAACATGGAGCTGGCACAAATGTGCCTGTGTGTAGACCCCAGCGTGCTGACTGTGTCAGAATTTGGCAACAATACGTATGTAGACATTCCTTCCTTTTCAGATTCCAAAAGGGGGAAAAGCAAGAGAGAAAAGGAAAGAAATCCAAGAAGCACAGCCCAAAGCCGTGCCTTCCAGCTCCCCAAATCCTCAATTCCCTTAACTGTCAGATTTTTTTTAACTGAACAAACCCTTCTGAAAGGCTGGCATTTTCCATTGTAAGAATATTCCTTCCAGTGATCAGTTCCCGCTTAATGAAGTGTTCCCTAAATTAAATCTACCCTTTCTGAAAGGTTACTCCCCAAACAAAATGCACAGGAAAATGCCTCTCGTCCATAGAAATGTCATCCTGCCCTCCAGTAAATCTGTGTTAATCACTGTTTTTAAGGAAACAACCCGATTGAAAAGGCAAGAAGCTCAATTACCCAGTGTAGGGAGGCAACTGTCAGGGGTCACAAACTGGGTTCAGAGGAGCTTCTCTCTGGAAAGAGACACCACCCACTCTACACAGACAAGTCATCCTTTTCCTTTTGTTTTGTTCTTTTTTTTTTTTACACCATGTCCCAGGGGCAAAAGAAGAGAAGAAGAACTCTGGTATTCATGGAGTATGACAGGTGCCCAGACTCTTCCACATAGGTCCTCCTAATTATTATCACAAAGCCAGTGTTCCCTTCTCTGTAGAGATTAAAATGGAGTTCCTGAGGGGCTAGCCCACCTTTAAGGGGGTCCAGTCAAGAATACAAAGAAGGGGAAAGATGAAACTTGCCCCTGACTCTGGACAATTTACAACCATGTCTCTGCCTGAAGGGTTGGCCAGCTTTGTTTCACCTGAACTGCAGGAAATGATGGGAGGTGTTTCTGAGCAGTGACACTTCACAGAAGAGCTGGGAAAAGGCAACTCCCCAGCTGCTCCCAGATCACTCTTTCCACAGCGTCCCCAGTGGCCACAGGGTGCTACAGAGCCGCCAGGCCCACACTCCAGCAGACTGACCCCGAGCCCATAGCTACAGGTCAAGCAGATGGGAGGATGAGTGGCCCATGCAGAGACTTTGCTTGGAAAGTGACAGAAAGCAGGTGCCTCTCCCTGCTAATTCCAAGCGGGCCTGTGTCCTTTATTGGTTTTTTTCTGCAATGGTCCCCCCTCCCCCGTCTGCTTTGCAGAGCTAACATGGAGAGGCAGGCTTCGGGGCTTATGTTTTTTGGAATTAAGTTGCATGACTGTGTCTTGCTCTCTAAAATGTGTAAATGCGTAAATTATGCTAAAACAGATTGCCAACACAACTTGAAGAAATGAAAAATATGGTGCACTCTCACGGTAAGAGTGCAAGGGTTCAGGGGTGTGGTTTACCACCTAATGTAAAAGGCAGCCCCCGTGTTCTCTGTTCTTGGGGGTTCTGGAACGAATTTCTAGAAAGGTTAGCAAAGAGAAAGCAAAGTTAGATGGTCTTTCTAAAACCCCAGTTTAGCTAAATACAACCTCTTGAACTAGCCTACATGAGATTATATGTAAGTTATGCACAGCACAGAAGCCCTATACCCAAATCTTATTTAATTCCCCCAATTCACCATAACTTCATTGAGAGGCTGCAGTCACATGACTCAACACTTGACTGAAGATTTTTCAGGGATGAAAAGGTAGTTAAAGTTGTAGATGTCTACAACTCCACCACTGCCATCATTCCCTTACTCCAGTTAAGTCTACAAATGGTTCTTGTACAAGAACCATTTATGATCATGTCAGAAAGCCGTAAGACAGATGCAGGCTCTCCAGCAATCTCATACATTGAGAGGGATCTAGAGTAGACGCCAATCATTTTGTGGCCCAAGACACTCATGAAATGAAGTTAAAAAATGGTAGGAAAATTATACTGGAGCAATCATGCCTTCTGGAGCCACTGGGGTCTTTCTATGTCAGTTATTGATGAGGAAACTATTGGAGACAGTCATGCATCCAATCTACTTAATCTATGGGAAAGAAAGCTCAAAATGCTCAAGGACTTCCCCAGGGCCACATAGCCAGCATGCTAGACTGCAACACCCCGCCAGCCACCTCTACCTCCACCTCCCCACTCCGACCTCCACCTCCACTGCACCAGACTCTTGGCCCTACCATTACATATCATCATTAAGATGCATTTTTTGCAAATTGAGACACTATGTCTCCAGCTTTCAAAGATGTTGTACAAGCAATGGAAGACTCCAGTTTTGAATTGAATGAGTAATGAATATTAGAAATCTTCCTCGAGGTCACAAGTTGCACAATGAGAAGGAAGAAATGTGGATGCTACCTTTAGAGACCAGCTTTGCCAACTTTGGGAAAAGGCAAACACTTGCTTCCATAGGAGATCCCTGACACACGGAGACCCACTTCACTGGGAGGAAGGCCTGACCCAGGAACGGACAAAGACATGGTGGCCAATTATGGACCAAGATGGCAGGCAATGGCAGGGAACCCCCCAGGTACTTTTCTCTTCTCTTCTATTATCTTTTTTCTTCTTTTCTCTTTTCTTTCTTCTCTTCTCTCTCCCTCTCTCTCTCTTTTCTGATATTCCCTTTCACTTTTTTATATCTTTTATAGACAAACTGCTGATGTAATGTACCTAACTGTCAGGATGTTGGACGTTATTTTCTATTTTAGTAGAGAATAATGTCTGTCTTGCAAAGGATAAGCATGGATTCATGAAATCAATAAAATAAAAATAATTGGGTCTTATATAAGCAGAACAAGCTTATTTGCATTGACTATTCTGGGTCTTGCATGGTAGTTACAACTTCAACCTGGATGTCCCATATTTTCAGACATTATGATAAGTGAGACCTGGTTTTACAGTGTTCAGATAAAGAAAATGGCATTGTCTGTTTGTATGTGGGTTCCTCCAAGCCATGCTTGAAGGGCCCCAGATCAGACCAATAAAGAAAGCCCATGTCATTTGGGTAAAACAAGATGTGTGTACCATTGTATTCGCTCACAGCTGGTCACTCATAACTGAAGATTTGTGATGTTTCCAGACACTGAAAATCATCTAGCTACCTTAAAAAGGACTTTCCAGTGTATCTGATCTTAAGTCAGCATCACTTACCAATAAATGTAATTATTGTGAACAAATAATTTTGTCCCCCACATCTGCTTAACAGCCATTCAGTGACTCTCTTGAGATCAGAGAGTATATGTTTGGTTTTTATGTCTCGAAAATTCTCTTATGTGTTCATCACCTAGCATATTGCCTGTCACTTAATAGGCATTTAACAAATATTAGGTAAATACATGAATGAAGCCAAGAAATAATCAAATAGAGATGAGATGTTATGATACTCAAGTGCTTTGGGCTGCTGGTCATTGGAAACAGCTCTCCACTTGCTCCTACTTCTACTTTCAAAAATGGTTTTTATATTTGCAAACCTTACACGTCTCTTAGGTCATTGAGCCTTCCAATTCACACCACCAAATTAGGTCTCTGGAGGGAATTATTATTAATATATTTATTGGGAAGTGTGTCTTCTAAATGCATAGAGTATTTTATCTTGATTCAAGGTAAATAATCTAAGAAGGACTGTTTTTTTTTAAACTTGGGAGCTTATACCGTGTGGCAGACACCCTCCTGGACATTTTCATATATCATAAGTCGTCGTTTGAACCCCGCATATCATGCCTCCTTCCACCTCCTGACACTTCACTCTAGAATGAAGGGCCCTGTCCAAGGTCACTGTATTACTGGCAGAACTGGCATTTGAATCCATGTGTGTCGTTCATGGCAACCACACGTGAATGTAAAAATGAAATATTCTTTTTAAAATAATTCAAGATTCTGGAGGACCAATCACGAGCGCACCGTATTTACCCAGACGCTCTGTCAAAGGATGCCATTTATCAGAAAACTACTTCACAAGAACTTTAACAATTCAGTTTCTCAAGTGATTGATTTCAGAGTTGACTCTCATTAGATTCTTGCCGGCTATGTTTAGCAAAAATGGATTATGTAATCCATTTTTTGAACTGAATTTTTATTATCAAATATATTTTCCAGTCAACTAGTCATGATTGAACTTTTTGATGGCTCCAACTTCACAACTACATCTTACATAATTTTTAAATCCAGCACTAAAAAAAAAACAACTGTGTTGAGAAACATAAATTAGCATTTCTAGAGGGGAAGAATGAGGTTCATTATTCAGGTTTCCTCTGGAAGGGCGATAGATTCTCAAATCCCAGACAATATAAGCACATTGATACTTACCAATATACGATTGCAAACAATGCAGTTGGTCCTGCTCTACCTCAGTTTTCTCATCTGTAAATTGGGAGCTAATAAAAATACATTTTATTGCTTTTCAGTTTGTTGTGGATAAACAGGAAAAGCAGATATATAGAATTTATCAAACTAAAGCAAACATTGCTGAGCTCTGGTGGCTCATGCCTATTATCCTAGCTACTCAGGAGGGTGAAACCTGGGGATTTGTGGTTGAAAACCACCATGGTAGAGAAATCCAAGAAATAATAATAATAATGTCATCTGTGGCAATATACTTGGCACAGATCAATCTTGCTTCTTCACTGGCAGGGAGGTCCAGCAGTTCTCAGGAGAACAATTTCCCAAGACACAATCCACATCTGTCAATTACTTTGAAGAATTCTATTAAAAGGTTATGACAACTGACCAACCACAATTTATCAATCCATTGTTTTCTGATATTAAGTCCCCACTTAACCACTCTTAATCCTGAAAAGCTACCTGTTATTGAAAAACTATTCTACTTATTCACATCATCCATAAATTACCTTTCAGTGATTACGATGAGCCTAATTATATTCTCATTGTGTCTTCTGTTGAGAACACAGCCAGTGTGAGAGAGAGCCCTGTGGTGCTTTTGCAGCAGCCAGGTATACACAATTCTACCCTGGCGCCCTTCCAGCTGGGGTAACTGTGTTCGACACACCAAAACCTTCCTTTAGTTTTTCCCAAGAGAAGCTCTTTCTTGTTCCCTGTTCAGAGCCAGCTGTGCTGTGGGGCCAGGAAACAGCTGCCACATTGTCACACCCCTGAAGTGACTGTTCCTTTACACAGATTCCAACAAGGCTTGGGTATGTCTATGCCCAAGGCTTTGGAGAAAACCAGTGACTGCCCAAACCATATATCTGTGAATTCTACTGTGAATGTTTTTAAAAGGCTCTCAATAGTATGTATCCATAGACGCTGCAACTGAAGAAGTAATAACTTCATGTTTGTATGTTTTTAAAATTCAAAACTGTTCATCTATTGCATAAGTCACAAGCCTCTAGCTGACATTTCCTCGGCCAGGATGCTAGCAGTCTACAAGAGGCCCCAGGGAGAGCTACAGTTCAGAGAAAGTCTGGACCTCTCCCTACAGTATGATCTTGCAGGTGTACTTTTGAATGAGATTACAACTGTGTTTCTATGCCGTTTAGTGATGTAGATGTGCATGGCCTCATGAGGGCTCCCATTAAGTTCTGTGAAGCAGAGAAAACATGCCTCCCACTTTGTAAGCCTTGCGACACCCCTACCCCAGCCCATATATTCCTTATGTGTGGAATCAGCTTTGATTGGCTCTTGAATTTCATTCGGTGAGCACAGAACTCCCCTTTCTCAATGAGCGCAGTAACAGAGCTTGGCACTGTCCTTAAAAAAGGGCCCCGTGGTTTAAATATAAAGATATATCTATGAAAACTCTTGCTTCTACCAAAACTGATTTTGCTGGGAGCAGACATTTGAAGGAAGTATTTCATTTACAAAAATAAGGCATCAAAATTGAAACCTTTCTAAGCTAAAGATTAAAAGACTTGCATTTATCTATCCATCCATCCATCCATCCATCCATCCATCTACCCACCCATTCATCTACCCATCTCCCAACCCAACCATCCATCCATTCTGTATTGAGTACTTCCTATGTGAAAGATATAAAGTACACATATACAACCCAGATCTGTCTCTCAATGAACTCACAGAGCTTTCCCATTCCAAGGGCAGTCAGGAACTTCCAAAGCTTTTTTTGTCTCGAAGAAAAGCATGTGGTAGTAAAAAGAATCTTTATACAAACAAATGGTCAAAACCAGAATTTTCTCTTCACACCTCAGGAACTCAAGCAAATTTGTGATTTTCTGTGATTTTCTGGGTTCATCCTAACCAAGAAGCTCAAAAAGTCAGATATATAGATACCAAGATGTTCATTGCTTCTGTGACAATGAGAAATTGACCAGCCACTGAAGAAATGCCTCCTTAGATAGATCTATCAAAGCAAATACCGAGGCTCAAAGGCTCCTTAGTGATGAGAACCTTGAAATGCAGGGAACAAGAAGGTCATCCTGACATCCAGCTACCATAACTTCATACCTGGGAAAGCTCTGTGCTAACAATCGCTTTTCTAGAACAGTTCTCATGATCATTAGCAATTCTAGAAGGCTTGGCTTCCTATTTTTGTGCTCTAGGTTGCTCATCCCATCTGCCGGAGATCACGAAGGATTTCCCTAAGCAGTGTAACAAAATCCTCCAGGCTCTCCCTTCTTACATGAGAAGCTCCTTCTTCACCCTCACACATTACCGCTCAGCTCCTGGATTGGCCTCCGAGCTGCACTCCAGCTTTAGGGTACAGTGACAACAGAGGAAAATAGCGATCTCGGGTTAGATACCTTTTGTCATCATCTCCAAAAGTTGTCAAATTTCTGTGCAATCTGTCTTGTAGGACACGTCAGAGTCACGGGGGCAGTTGTGCCCCCCTGTGCTATTTGATGTGGACCTTGGCACTGACTCCTGCATGTGAGATTTACACACCAGCCATGTCTTCTGGGCCCTTCTGAGATACCCATAGCCTCTCTGAAGGTTCCTTTCTTAAGTTCTTCTTATACTTACCTCTTTCTGACTACTGTCACTGAGTCAGTGGGAATCAGATCCTGGACACTTAAGACTGACCTCTTGGGAATATTTAAATAATTACCACTAACTCTATCAATCCCCTCCCCTCACACTCCTCTTCATTCAACTCTACTCTCTTACTGCTCCATATTTGTATTTTGTTGTTGGTTTGTCTTGACAGTAGTGGAATCTGAGCTCAGGGCTTCATGTTTGCCAGGCAGGCGCACTGCTATTTGAGCCTTGTCTCCCTGCCCTCTTTTGTTGTAGTTGTTTCTGGACAGATTCTTTACTGACTGTACTTTTGAAAGTAGACCCTCCACTGCTTCCACGTCTACCTGGTTTACTAATCACCACAGCATCTCTCAACACCTAAAAATGTGTCTAAAATGTATTTTTTCTTGTTGTCTGGGTTCCCTGAATGTGAGCTCCATGGCAGATAAGACCTTTCCCTCAATTAGTACTCGAGGCTGGAGGTGGAAACAGTTGGATGGATGGTTTCATGTGGAATCATGAGACTAGAGAGGTCTTCAATTCACAAATGGCTCTGTTTTGTTTGGGGTTTGGTTTGATTCCCTCACAATAAAAATACTACAAATCAGGAACTTGTAAATGATTACTTGGGACCAGTAGGAGTAGATTTGGGTCTTTGACTGTGAGTCTAGCTGAGTCTCAGTCTCTCTGTCTCTGTCTCTGTCTCTGTCTCTGTCTCTGACTCTGTCTCTGTCTGCCTGTCTGTCTGTCTGTCTCTGTCTGTGTCTGTCTGTGTCTGTCTGTCTGTCTCTGTCTATCTCTGTCTGTCTCTGTCTGTCTGTCTGTCTCTGTCTGTGTCTGTCTGTCTGTCTGTCTGCCTGTCTGCCTGTCTGTCTCTCTCTGTCTGTCTCTGTCTGTCTCTGTCTGTCTGTCTGTCTCTGACTGTCTCTATCTCTGTTTGTCTGTCTGTCTATCTGTCTGCCTGTCTGTCTCTCTCTGTCTGTCTCTGTCTGTCTGTCTGTCTGTCTGTCTGTCTCTGTCTGTCTCTGTCTGTCTCTGTCTGTCTGTCTGTCTGTCTGTCTGTCTGTCTGTCTGTCTGTCTGTCTGTCTGTCTGTCTGTCTGTCTGTCTCTCTCTCTCTCTATTTCTCTCATCCTTCCAGAAGTTCAGATGCTTTGCAAAATCTTCAAATCTGCAGCTGCGTGTCACAGCTGTGTCTCTCACCTGAAGCCAGGGTCCACCATGTGCTGTCTGCCCCAGGCCCTAAGGATTTTCTTTTGCTTCTTTGGGTGAGCAGGAAACCGTCACTTACAGAGGGAAAGTGAGAACTAATGAACAGAACAGAAACCAAATTAGCAACACAAGTGCAGGAACTGCTTCTCCATAAGCCAGGGCTCTGTCCGGCCTTGGGAAGGAAGGATGGAAGACAACTGGAAATGGATCACCAATGGACTGGCGCCAGCTTCCAGGTCTCTGCTTTGTCTAAGTTGTATGTAGACCCATCGATTGGAATCACTAAGAAATTTTAGGAAGCAAGGCTGGTGATGGTGGCTCATACCTGTCATCCTAGGTGCTCAGGAGGCTGAGATCTGAGGAATGAGGTTAAAAGCCAGCCCAAACAGACAAAGCTGAGATGTCACCAATTAACCAGCAAAACGCTGGAAGTGGACTATGCTCAAATGGTAGAATAACAGTCTTGAGCAGCAGCAACAACAACAAATAACAAGTGAGAACATGAGGCCCTGAATCAAGCCCCAGCCCTAACTATCAAAAGACTCACATTCTGGGCTGGGAGGGTGGCTCAGTGGTAGAGTGCTTTCCTTGCATGCATGAGGCCCTAGGTCCGATTCCTCAGTACCACATAAGCAGAAAAAGCCAGAAGTCGTGCTGTGGCTCAAGTGGTAGAGCACTAGCCTTGAGTTGAAGAGCTGGGGGACAGCTCCCAGGCCGAGTTCAGGCACCATAACCAACAACAACAACAAAGATACATTCTGAACCCAGCTCTGACCTGAGAAGGCACACTGATTTCCTGAGTCTCAATTTCCTTACCTGAAATATATCCTGTCTGATCTGAATCAGGAGGAAGGGGAAACTTGTGAACTAATTTTCTAAATCCTTTCACAAATCGTGAGATCCTGACCAAATGTGGCCTCCCTTACATGCCTCCAAATCTTTATTAAATGGCATATTTGTTTATTAGTTTGTTTGTCCAGAAAGAAATGTTTATTCTGTTCTTGCACAGGAATTTTAAATCTAATTTGGTCCCTCTGATTCTGACTTTCTCTCCATTTTCTATTTCAAGAGTGAAACTAAAGGAAGATCTATTTCTCTTTGGTTTCAGGATCCAACAGCGGGCTCTTTTTTTTTTTTTTTTTTTTGCATTCTGATTGCAAAGCACAGCCTAACAAAGCCATATTTAAACGCAGGGAAATGTCACTTACATGTTAAAAAGCTCACAGAAGCAAGCTTGTCTCTGCTTCGTCTTTGAAGATGTCACTTAATAAACCCTGGAGATCTTTCTGACGCTGTCCAACCAAACCTCAGCTAGATTTGTTCCATGATTTTTTTTTTTTTTTGCTGAGACTGATAAAGAGGATGAAAATTCAAGGGGCATCGCAACCATCTCTTTTCCCTGGCAGCCAGATATCCTCAAGCTTTAGTGCAATGGAGTCGATCGGGAAAGATTAGGTATTAATTATGAAAGTGCATTTCAATTATCAGCAAAGGATATCAAACAGGCCAAACGCCACAGCCTCTCATATAATTTATCTCTCCCTTGTAGGGAGGCAGAGAGCAATGATTTGCAAATTGCTTCCTCTGCAAAAGAAAAAAAAAGAAGGGAGGAAAACACACACAACACACACAACACGCATGCACACAGGCACACACACACACACACACACACACACACACACACACACACACACACACACACACACACACACACACAATTAAAAGCAGATAAGCATCAGGCGATCTGTCACATTTTCAGTAGAAAGCCAAAAGTGGAGGTCTTAATCTCCGGGGCTGGCTGGCTGCGAATGTGCTTCCTTGATGGGACTACTTAACTCCTATTAAAATTAATAGGGGTCAGGCCTGATCATCCAGAGAGAAAAGGCCTCCTGGCGAGGATAGGCTTCAAGTAATAAGGATTTGGTGATTGCTGTATTATTTGTCCGTTCATTTTCAGATTATCTTGTAAGTGTGCGCTCTTTGTGATCTTTGGTCCAATTATAAAGAATAACATGTCGTGTAGGATCTATTTTTATTAAAGCAGCTTTCTCCTCTTGAGAAACATATAATTTGAGAGGGCAAATTGACAGAGTCTTAATTCAGAGAGCTCAAAACTTGCTTTTTTTCCCCCCAAACCCCAAATAAGTAATAATACTTGTTCTAATCTGGAGGTACCTTCAACGATCAGCTGGGGCCTCTGCCCCAAGAATTAGAAGGCATCAGTTTATAAGAGAAGCTCAGGTCAAACAGGACTAGGGAAACAAAGGAGAACATACGTTGACTAACAAGAAGCTGACCCCCAGTGTGTGGGGAGTGTGGAAATCAAATGCTAAGGGCGGAAACCCCTCGGTATCCATTGTTAACAAAATGCTTTGAGACTCAGTTAACTCTTCTGGTAAATGGGGATCTAAAAGCACCTCCCTTGGGGTAATTACAAAGACCCGTGTTCCTACAGAGCACTTGGAATGAGGAGTTAGGGCAATGCACACGTCCAGAGCCCACAGCTCAGACACGGGTCTGCACACTAAGGAGAAGCACACAGCACATAAGCAGAGTCCTTGGCACTCTATCGCTAGTGCGGACAGAATTTTGATTACAAAAGAAAAAATATTCGAACAGCAATGATCTTAAGCAATATAATGTCAGCAACCTCCTTCTTCCGGAGAAGGGAGGCTTTCTAGACAGTGTTTGAAGAGGGCCTTGTAAGCTGAAACAAAGATGATGACAATCATACTGTATCCCACTGGTGGGCTTTTTTTTTCCATTTTGCTTCAGAATGATGAAAGCAATCGCTCATATCACTTCAAACCTATCAGAGAGAGCTTTGAAACCCTGTGAAACAGACCAGCAGCCCAGCCACCAATGAGCTCCATGAGTCACAGACAAAATAGTGATCAGGCAAGAAGCCTGTGTGATTGGCCTGCCTTTCCTATTTTCTTGTCTGTAGATTATGAGGCTCTGCTGTCCTTACTGCTAAATGAGACTGTATTCCTAATTTTCTGTCAGCTCTCACCTCTTATCAAATACACAGTACTGGGTCCAACTGGTTATGTAGTCATCTACATATTTATTTACTTAGTCATTTATTTACTTAGTTATTGTAGTATTGGGGATCCAATCCAGGACTTCATGAATGCTGAGCAAACTACCACTGAACCACAACTACTTTCTGAGATGATAGTGCCTCCCTCTGTCACTGATTGTTTTAAAATTATTTTATGGGTCTGCCTGTTCTTCATTTTCTATATTGAGAGTATGTTGTTAGGTACATAGAGGTTTAGAATTGTTGTATTTGTTTCCCTAGAGAATTGTTGTCATTCTTTATATCTAATGAAATTCTTTTTCCCTTATGCATTTTTTCTAAAGCTTCTTTGTCTAGCATTGATGTTGCTGTTCCAGCTTTCCTTTAGATTGTAATTTCAAGTCCTTTTAAAAATATTTTTATTCATATTTCTATGTTGTTACCTGCGTGCATGTGCCTTCTGAACAGAGAACAGATGGGACCCATTTACTTGCTTATTCAAAGAACTCTTTATTTTATAATAACTGCAAATTTGCATTTAGTTGTAAGACGTCATAAGAAGAAACCCCACATACTCTTTCCCCAATTGCATCCAATGTTAGTATCTTCTCACTAAGCAAGCTGCTGTCCCAGCCAGGATATTAACAGGGGTGTAGTCACACTTCCAACAACACAGTTCTCTCCTGGTGTGCTTTCCTAGTCCTGCCCCCTCTCCTCCTGCCCTCTCCACTCCTTAGCCTGTGGTTATCTCTGTATGGTCATCTCACTTCAACAATGTTGTACAAATGGACTCTACTGCATGTGACCTTCTAAGGTTGACCCTTCACTGGGCATAATTCTTTCGAGACCCATCCATGTTGTGTGAATCAGTGGTTAGCTCCTGCCAGTCACAGGTGGCTCATGCCAGATTGTTGGGATCATGGTTTAAGGCTAAGTCAGGCATGCAACCTCTTCTCAATGAAGAGCATAACATGGTGCTGTGTTCTTGTTATCTTAGCTACCAGGAAACCTTACTGAGGTATACAACTAGGTAGTAACTTGAGACCCTATCTCAGTAGTAACAAACAGAGGGGAACTTGGGTGATTCAAGCCTATAATCTTATAAGCTACTCAGGAGGTTGAGATTCAAAAGACTGAACACTGTGAAGAAAATTCCTTGAGATTACATTTCCAAAATAACTAGGGTTGAAGGCAAGGCTCAAGTGGTAGAGTGTCAGCCAGTAGTGTGTGTGTGTGTGTGTGTGTGTGTGTGTGTGTGTGTGTGTGTGAGTGTGTGTGTGTGAGTGTGTGTGTGTGTGTACATACTAGTTTTCCTCCTGTATTAAATTGCTTTTGTACTCTTTTCCCTCCTCACTCCTCCCAATATCATTAGATATGTTTGGGGAAGGGTCCTGTTGTCTGGCTAGCTACTGTGTTCCATGGGTGTAAAATGTTTGGTCTGTTGCTTCTCTTTGAACACCAGGGAGTTCTGATTACAGTAACCATATTACAAATTTTGAAATTGAGTAGGCGCAGTCTTTCCATCTCCTTCTTCTAAAAGAATATTTTCTGCCCTCTCTATTTCTGTGTGCTTTTTTAAATAAGCTTATCTTTGTGGAGACAATGAATCTCACTGAGATTTTTATTGACATCCCATTGATGTTCTCAATCATTATATGGATAACTGACATATTTACTGTGTTGAAATTCTCCATCCATGGAAACAGTTGATCTCTCTATTGCTTTAGATTTACTTCTTTCTCATTTTCAGTGTTTAACTGTTCTTATCACTTAACTCTTACAGACTTTCAAGTGGTTAGTTTACTTTTACATTTTGGTTTATTTTTGCTACCAATATGTAGAAATATACTTTATTTTCTCATGTTTGTCTTACTCCTGTAACTTTGCTGAATTTACCTCTTATTTCTGGGAATATTTTGTCAGTTCCTTGGGGTTTTCTACTTACATTGTTTACTCTGTCTTTTTATAAAAATAAATCTCTTTTAAAATTCTAAAGCATTATTATGTCTATCTCTTACAGATAGATTGTGGCTAGAGGTGATTTGGTTTTTATTCCAATACACATAGCTTTCTTATAATTAGCAAGTTTTATTTATTTACATTCATTGTATCATGTTTTTCTTTGGTTATTTTCCCTTTATATTTTACCTCTGATTTCATTGATTTGATTCTTTTTGTTTGTGTTTTTGGGGGTGTGTGCACATGCATACGTATGTGAATGTAGTCTCTTTTTTTTAACCTTTCAAAAATGTATTTCAAAGCCAGATACCAGGACCTCATGCCTGAAATCCTAGCTACTCAGGAGACTGAGAGCTAGTTTGGAGCCAGACCAGGCAGGATTGTCTGTGAGACACTTACCTCCAATTTACCACCAAAAAGCGAAAAGTGGAGCTGTAGTTCAAGTGGTAGAGTGCCATTCTTGAGAGAAAAAGTCAGGGACAGTGTCCAGGCCCTGAATTTGAGCCTCAAGACTAGCATACACAAAAGGATGTATCTGATTAAGTGGAGTCTAATTAACACAATTACTCTCTTTGCATATGACACAGACTATCGAGATGATCTTTCATGATATTGTCATCTCATATTTTAGTATTGTTTCAAAGCCTGTTCAGATTCAACCTGATGATAAACATTCCCTTTGCTCTAGATCCATATATATGGTCAGCTAATGACTCTTCTCAGTGTTAGTTTTTCCGTCCCTCCCTTTTTCCTTCCACGTGTACATTTTGTGTTTGCTTATTGGTTACTTTTGGCTGTTTGTTAGTGCTGGGGATTGAGCGAGTGCTCTAGCACTGAGCTACCCTAGCCTCTCAGTTGCTTTGAGGAGTTCACTTCATCTCTACCATTGTCCAGGTCCACGATGAAAGCCTGGTGTGGATGTATTTTGATTTCCTGCTAAGACTTGACTCTGGGGAGCTCTAGACCATTGCTTCCTCCCTGGGTCCCTCAAGTTGGGACATGAGAGAACTAACAGTGTAGGACTTTGAATTTGCTTCAAAAAGGAGGCTTGGAGGTCAAAACAAAAGCAATTGGGGCCTCAGATGTGGAAGTTGCTGTAAGGTGTGTTTATGCATAGAACCAAAAGATGCTGTGAGTTCACAGAAGGGAAGCACGGCCTAAGGCAAGATGGCATTTGACCAGAACCCTACTTACTTTACTCCAGATGGGGGCCACTTTGATCTCGGGTTGCTTCCTCTTCTACACGCAAGGTGATTTCCCAACCGTTGGCACCACACATTCTGTGACTTATTGGTAGCTCCGGGGTCTTTCTGGGCCCCGGTGGAACATTCCCTCACCTCCACGTGCTGAAGCAGGGACCCCGAGCGCCTTGGTTTAACTGGTGCCAAGGGCAGACGCCGTGTCCATGTGGGCAGCTCAGCAGCGAGTGCTCTGATTCCCCACCCCAGCCAGCGTGCCTCCTCCCCTCCACTTCCATCCGAAGCGACACTGAGGGTCCACATCTCATTTCCTTGACAAAAATGTCAGCGGCATTATCTTATGCATGTGTTGTACAGATAAAGGAAAGGTCACATTCAACAGTCTGCTCCCTGCGCCTTAGGTTTTCCAGCTTATGTCTTTATTTGTAGTTCAGCAAAGCTGTGGTTTTGGCCATTGAGGTGACAAAACCAATCCAAGTCACCGGAGGTGAGAGAAGGGCGTCCTTCCGTAGAGTGTGAATTTGCAATTCATTCAAGGAATCTGGCTGTCAACCAGAGGGACTGGGATACATGCAGATAGATACACACACATACACACACACACACTCACACACACACTCATACACACACGAAACCCTACAAAGGCACGAGTCTAGTCTTTGATTACCCCCTCCTCTTGCTGAAGAGCAGAGTCTTTTGTTTCTATGTTTACTTTCTATTTATGATGCTATATCAGTTTGCTGTGTTTTGGCCACTGTAAGGTCCGCTCCTGGATGGCGAGCAGACTCCACCCTCCTCACAGCAAAGTCTCCACCCAGTACCCGCGTTACCTAGGCAACTGGCACACCTGGAAGAGGTCACATCTGCATCTGCTGAGGTCATATCTGAACTTGATGTGGCCACACCTTTCTCCGACCACACCCTAGATAAGGCTTAGCGGAGGCCCAGATGCTCTCTTTCCCAGATCTCTCTCTTTCCCAGGCCTTTCCCAGATACGTGGAGGGCCAACATGGCCTGGTGCCAGCCAGAACAATGAATAAACCTACCCCTTACCTGAATACCTCGTGTGTGGTGCTGTTCTTACTTGGCTACCTCTTTTTAAAAATCTAACAGCCACCACTCATTTAAGTTTCCAAAAATGAAAGTAAGAGGACCAGGTATGGTGGAGCATGCTTGTAATCCCAGCTACTCTAGAGGCAGAGGTAAGGAGGATCTCTCTTTGCAGACCTGGCTTCTAGCAAAAACATGAAATGCAAGACTTTACCAGAAAAGTAACTCAAAACAAAAAAGGGCTAGGTACTTGGGTCAAGTGGTAGAGAGCCTTCCTAGAAAACATGATGTTCTGAGTTCAAGTAATTCCACTCAAAAAATTAAACACTTTTCACATAAAGATATGAACATTAACTTGTACTAACTTGACTTGTAATACACAAGTTGTTTGCTTTGTTAAAATTTTCTGTACTATTTTATCTGGATACCATATCATTTTAAAGAAATCAGAAGATAGCCCAACACTATAATAACCATATGTTTTATTATATTAAACCAGTAGTCACTATAAAACCATGCTCCGATTGCACACACATTGTGCAGGAAGTAAGCCATCTTTCTAACACCATTTGGCCACTACAATTTGGTCTTTTTCTTTCTCACTATACAGGTTGCCTTTTAAAAAAAAAAAAAAAACTTCAGCTGAATACTATTTTACATCTCAATTACTCTTGATTAATGTAATCAGAAGGAATCAATTAATAAAGTCAAAATATACAGGAAGAATTATAAAGCAGACACCATTACACACGGCTGTTCAGACACAAATGGGGGGGGTTGGGGTGGGACTCAAAGTGAAGACTCAGTAATGCTTTGAAAAGTAACTTTGCAAGGTTAATTACTGGTGCAATACATAGAGCACAATCATTTTGTTGGGAGTGCAATATTTTATTTCGATAGACATGTGGGACAACACTGGGAGGCAGATAAGGTGAAACTACTCACCAGGGACTTGGCAAACCCTGGGCAAGGAGACTGTCAGTTACAGAAAGAAAATTAAAAAATTATAAAATTAAAAAAAATCCTTGCCAGGTACCAGTGGCTCATACTTACACTCTGTAATCCTAGTTACTCAGGAGGCTGAGACCCAGAGGATCATGGTTCAGAATTACATTAGGCAAGAACCCCATCTCTAAAATAAACAGCAAAAAGTTGTGCTGGGGGCATGGCGCAAGTGTAGAGCACTGACACGGAGCAAACAAGCTGAGCAAGTCAAGGTCTTAAGTTCAGTATGTGGTCTGGTCCTCAACAAGGCAGCAACAGCCTTGCAGGAAACTGGTTGCTATTGTTGTGCAATTGGAATCCTACCCTCTTATTTCCTGGGTTTCATGCAGGCGTGGTTTAGGATGGTAATGGGAAGCACAGGTTCATCGTGTTCGCGGTCATGTACACCTGTCCATTAGGAGCGCTTACTATGACAGCTACGACAAGGGGAATTTCCTCTGAAGGAAAGGAGTCAGAGAAGAAAGACAGTGTCATTCCAAAATGAATGGGAAGGCCTAGCAACGGTTAGGGCGCATTCAAAATCCGCCCTTGAAGCCCAGTTGACATATAAAATGTACTGTTGCTGCACACAGCCACCCTGCTGTGGACCAGAATAGCATCGCTTCCGCGTCCTGACTAGCTTCCCCCACACACACTACCCACCGCGCCCTCCCATCTTGCTGAGAACCACCATCCCACTTCATGGGATAAGCTGCTGGGAGCCATCTTGAAAGCCACACTCTCTTGAGTGACCACAAAGGCATGACTCGCACTGGAGACCCTGCCACGTTAACCACCCTGAGCTGACCATGGGCGTGGATAAGCTGTGCATGTAGAAAAACACCATAAAATGTTGACTCAAATACAACTATGAAAACAAGGAGACAACAACAATAGACAGGGGTGCTTTCCCTGGGGAGAACAGCATTCAGACGGGAGCCTGGGGACACGTGCTCTCACCAGACAACAGACAGAGAGCCGGTCAGCCGCTCCCATCTGCACGTCGCCGTGCTGGTGGCCCTCACTGCTGTCTGAAGCAGATAGGTGACTCCCAACAGTCTCATTTTACCATCGAGGAAACTGAGGCACGGAGACATTCAATAACTTACCCGAGGTCCTCAGTTGGTTTTCCAATAGGACTTGAATTGAAACTCCGATCACCTCGACGCCATTTCTAGATCCCACCTCTTCCTGCTGTGCCAGGGGACACACATACAAGAGGCGTTGCCAAGATCACACAGCGCCAAGAGGGGGCCAAGAATTCAAACTATTGAGGGAGCTGTGTCACCTGCATGGTGACTCCCCCCACCCCCATGTCAAGAACAGCTGGGCTGACCAGCGCTAGTCCATGTGTTGCTTGGGCACAGAGGGCCCTTGGCCAGGGGTGGACTGCACCGCTCCCCTCCATGAGCACACACTCCTGTTCTCCTGAAACTACCCTGCTCCAACTGGGCCAGTTCACCCAGACTCCCTGCGTGAGCAGAGACGGCCTCCGGGGCCCTCCTCCTGCATGCATCCTCCTCACTTTGTTGCCATAGGGAGGCAGAGGCTGAAAAGCCAAGATGAGGAAGGCCCTGGCACGCAGAGGAGAAACTAAGGGAGTGCAGGGGGGAGGGACTCTGTCTGCAGAGCAGCCTCGGCTAGAAACCCTTCCGGTTCCTTCCCGCACCAGCAATGCCCACTATGCCAAGGCCAGTGTCCCCCCCCCCGGCCTCCCCTCCCCAGAGTGGCCTGGAGCTGTCAGGTGGAAAATGATACCAACCCTAGATCACTGGCCGAGGATGACAAAATAGAGGAAGTGGAAGCTGGCTCTGCATCTGGCGTGATGCAGCCAATTCTCTGAAATGAAGCCGGAAGGAGCAGCCGTGGCTAGTAGGGTAGATGCTAAACCACGACTTTGGGGTCCTGTGTTCGAATCCTCATGTCTCCCTCAGCTGGCTTTGTGATGGGGTGAGTTTCTGCAGCTCTGCAGCTTCTGCTGGCTACACTGTAGAAGAGATCCCTAGTGACTATCCAATTGTGTAGATGTCTGGGTCTAGTCATGCATGCCTGTAAGTCCAGCTACTGAGGAGACAGAATTAGGGGGATCTCTGTCTGCTACTACCTTGGACATGAGTCCATCTTAAAAACAAACTAAAAGCAAAAAAGACTGTGGGTGTTAATCAAGTAGTAGACTACTTGTTTAGCATGCAGGTGCCCCTGAATTCAATCCCTAGTACAACAAAAAGGAAGAAAGAAAGAAGGAAAGAAAGAAAGAAAGAAAGAAAGAAAGAAAGAAAGAAAGAAAGAAAGAAAGAAAGAAAGAAGGAAAGAAGGAAAGAAGGAAAGAAGGAAAGAAGGAAAGAAAGAAAGAAAGAAAGAAAGAAAGAAAGAAAGAAAGAAAGAAAGAAAGAAAGAAGGAAAGAAAGAAAGAAAGAAAGAAAGAAAGAAAGAAAGAAAGAAAGAGAGAGAGAGAGAGAAAGAAAGAGAGAGAGAGAGAAAGAAAGAAAGAAAGAAAGAGAGAGAGAGAGAGAGAGAGAGGAAGAGAGAGGAAGGAAGGAAGGAAGGAAGGAAGGAAGGAAGGAAGGAAGGAAGGAAGAAAGAAAGGAAGGGAGGGAGGGAGGAAGGAAGGGAGGAAGGAAGGAAGGAAGGAAGGAAGGGAGGGAGGGAGGGAGGGAGGGAGGAAGGAAGGAAGGAAGGAAGGAAGGAAAAAGACCTTGAATACCACACGGAACACATGTATTCTCCTTCCAAGTTTTTGCTTCATCCAGTGTGGTACCCATCTCCCTCACACAATGATTGATGGGCCAGCGGACTGGAGCCTATGCTCTTTCAGACTCAAACGGCATTATAGATGCTCTGACCTCTGACGAGAACAACCTGCTCTCCTTTCCTACTGCCCAATCCAGGTCATTCTCAGGCAACAGTGCCCCGTCACCTCTCCCAGCCTGCCTTCCCTGAATGCCCATGCCTGGACTACAGGACTTCGCTCTAGGAACCCACCATGTGCCCTTGGGTGGCTCACTCATCTCCTTCATTGGGCTGCGTGCGTTTTATGGACCGGTATCCATTGCCCTCCGCTCTGCATGCCTGGCACCTAGCACCTGGCTGACAAGGAGCAGCCACTCTATCCATACCCACTCAGTGAGGGAGAGGCTATGGCCTGGAGAAGAAGACTGTGTCCCTGAGCTCTCCATGACAGACGAGGCTCTTGCCAACAGCATCTACACCAGCTAGTGTATAAAGTAGAAAACGATCTTAGTTTTCCTCACCAAGGTCCTTTAGGATCAGTAACAATTCAGCTGAATGATTATGGGTTCTGTCATCAGCCCTGCAGACAAGAGGTCAGTAGAGGCCAGAAGGGACCCACTCCATCCCTCTAAGGATGATCTCTGCCCACTGCCAGCAAGCCCACACCCCCTGAGCTTCCAAAACCTCAAAGCCCCTCCCGTGACTTCATCCCACACCCTGAAGTCAACCTTCAGGAAGGCAAATGCAAATTGAGGATCACATGATATACAGGGCAATGGATCTTCATAACGCAGAAGAAAAATTAGTTACAGATCTTTTTCATCTGCCTTTCACCGGCCCTTCTGAGCTGAAAAGTTCTACAGGTAGAGGCCTGGCTGTTGGAATTTAGGTCAATGACATTCATTCTGCACGCTTAGAAGCCGATCTTGCTGCAGCAGCAGCAGCAAATGCAGGATTTCACAGGCAGCTCCAGCAAAGTGACTTGGAAAGCTTCTACCTTGTTTGTTTCTCATTCTTAACAATGGGCTTTTGGGGAGGGACCGAGGACGCACAGGCTTTGACGAGCAAACTGCACAGAACACACGATGCCCGCTGAATAATGCATGCCCACTCTGACTCGTGTGTGTGTGTGTGTGTGTGTGTGTGTGTGTGTGTGTGTGTGTGTGTGTGTGTATGTGTAGCCCGTATGGCCCAAATGCAGGGAAATGCAGAAGGCTTTGAAGCACCTGCTCTGAGCAGCTCCGGTGACAGCCAAGAGTCCAGATAAGATCTGAGCCCTGCCTCCTCCCACCGCCCCTCTCACCATGCGCCCCTATTTCCCTTTTTGCATTTAAAATCAGCTCTGAGACCGAGGCTCTGAGAGATGCTGTCAAAAAGACTCAGCTTTTGTGTGGCTCCTCAGAAGCCCTACCTGTTCAGTCCCACCCTGTCCTCTGCTTTCCAAATGCTGCCCTGGCCGTCTCCCGGTGTGCCCCTTACACAGAGACAGCCAGTGGGGTCTTCCTCACAAAATGCCCGCAGGGACTGAGGCAGCCCCTAAGACAACTAGCTTAGGTCACAGACATGGTGAGAGTTCTGTATTCTACCTTCAATGAAGGGGTCTCTGTGGTCTCCAGACAGGCTCGGTCTGCTCAAGTTGACACACAGAGCATCTCCTTGGCTGCCTTCTGTCCATCACCCCCCTCGAGGGACAGGTTTCAATGTCCAGTCTCCTTATGTGTCACCTGATTCCTTACACCCTTTTACTCCGTGTTTTCCCTTCCCATCAGCCCTAGCGGCAAACACAGCCACAATACTGCAGCCCTGGCCAGCGCCGCCCACATGCCTAGTCCTCTACCGATCACCACACATTTCTCTAGTGAACCCACTAAACAACACCTGCAGCTATGCACATTTCTCATTGTCATCCAGAGGGAAGGGATACAGAGACCGGAGCTCATAAAATGGCTCGGCTAAGCACACATTACTACACACAAGTCTACTCTTACCATCACTCCACACTGACAAATACATGACCTCATGTTTCATCAGATCCCTACTTGGAAAAGCCAAGCTCTAGGCACTCTGCAATACTGATAGTGAAGTATAAACCAGTGTCAAAGTACAGCTGCCTTCCTCCTCCCCTCCCTCTCCTCCTCCTCCTTCTTCCTCTTCTTCTTCCTCTTCCTCCTCCTCCTCCTCCTGCTTCTTCTGCTCCTCCTGCTGCTGCTCCTCCTCCTCCTCCTCCTCCTCCTTCTCCTCCTCCTCCTTCTTCAGAATTCTACCTCTGTTTCTTTCTTGCCCAATCTGGAATTTCTTCTTTACTATGACATAGCACAGCCTTGATCTCTGCTCAACCCCGTTTCCTCCTGGAAGTCTCCCAGAACCCCTGAGAGGCTAGCCATGTCTTCGGCTGACCTGGCCTGCTAGCTTCATGGCCATCAAGCCTGCTGGGACTGTGGAATGCCAGCTCTATGTGTGTCCACACTTTGCCAAATCATGAACAGATATAATATTCTTTTTATAAATTATTGAATCCATGCACAATGTTTTCTAAAATGCATAGAAGACATAAAGATTTTTTTAAGAAGGAAAGTACCTCAAAATATCCCATGACCCAATTTAGCAGTTAACGTTGTTTGCCTCTCCCCTCCTGATTCCTGCCCTGCCCTTTGACAAGAGCAACTCTTCTGCCTTTCTGTTTAAAGCACCCTCCCTGGCTGTAGAGCCTCCTCACTCTTGTCTAGCCCTAAAACAGTGTGTTCAATACTGCACATGTCTGAGCTTTATGGAGCTATACTGAGTGAATTCTCCTGGCAGCACATTTTTGTTGTTGTTGTTTTGTGGTGGTTGATGGTGCTTGTTTGTTTTGGATTTTTGGCTCAATATTAGGTTTCTGAGATTCATCGACACCAGGGTAGGTACCTGAGCTTCATTTGTTCTCCGAGCTGAATGGTGATCTATTGTGTGCCTCTGCCCTAGTGTGCTTACATATTCTACTCTTGGTGTACATTTGGGTTGTTTCCAGCATTCTGCGATGACAAGAGACTCTGGGCTGATTACACGTCTCCAGATGTAGCAGATTCTCCAGAGTGTACACCTGAGAGAGGACGTGCTGGCACAAGGGGTGGATGTTCTTCCAATGTTCCTACATAATGGCAAAGTGATTGCGCCAATTTGCACCCTCTTGAGAAATGTTTAGAAGAGTCTCCCTTGCTCCCAACCATTGCCAAAACTTATTATTGTCGGGTATTATCATTTTTGCCCATATGGTGGGTAGGAAACAGTATCTCATCATGCTTTCAATTTGCATCTCCCCGTTTATCACTGAGATCACACACTTTCTCAGTCAGGGGCCATTTGGATTCCTTGCTTCAAACAATGTCTTTTCTGAATCTGTTGCTTTTGCCTATTTTACTACTAGGTCACAGGTATTATTCTGATTGATTTGTGGGTGTTCTTTATCCTGTATAGTAATAGTTTTCCTGCTGTATACATAATAAATATCCTTTCCTTTTTTTTTTTTTTGTCAGTCATGGGTCTTGAACTCTGGGCCTGGATACTGTCCCTGCGCTCTTCAGCTCAAGGCAAGTGCTCTACCACTTGAGCCACAAAGCCACTTCTGTGGTTTATTGGAGATAAGAGTCTCATGGACTTTCCTGCCTAGGCTGGCTTTGAACTGCGATCCTCAGATTTCAGCCTTCTGAGTAGCTAGGATTACAGGAATGAGCCACCGGCGCCCAACTTTCCTTTCTATTTTTAAGCTTATATATCTTCTTTGTTTTTCTGTCTTTTGACCATATTAATCTTTTACCATAACAATTTGGTGATTGTGCCTTATTGAAGAAATCTTTTTGGAGGCAAAATTTATTAATATATTTGACTTTTTATTACTTTTTATAATCTACTGTGAGTAATTCATTTTTGCACAACAAATTACCATAATTTTAACAACCTAAAACAGGACTTTGGTAAAGTTTCCAGACCCAAAGGAGTTTAAAATAAGCAGTCATATTTTTTAAATCTCAATCATATTGCTTTCTTTCATTTTTGTTTTTCTTGTATCATTTTTAGCTTCACATTCATTCAAAGACATATCATGATGCAGAACTCTTTTTATGGAGAATAAACACCTCTCTCTCCCTCTCTCTGTCTCTTTCCCTCTCTCTCTCTCCTACTCTCTCTTCTTCTGTTTTATTGGCAGTCTTGTTCAACCCAGAATGAATACCACACTGTCTTCATCACTACAGTGATTATTGATACATGTCAAAGTCATCCATCAACCTTATTCTCCTCATTCAGAGACTTTTCTTTTCCCTGCTATTTGTAATTCCATATAGATTAAACAACCCACTTGTCAGTTTCCACACACCCACACCCACATGCCCACGAAAACCTATTGGGATGGTGTTAGAATTACAATGGATCTGTGGATCAATTGCGGGAGAATTGCTGTGATACTGGTGGTGGTGAACCTGACCTTCCAATCCACAAATCTATTTTTCTTCCTCCATTTCTTCAGATATTTAAAGTCCTTTAGTGTTGTTTTGTCCAACTCCTTCATGATCACCTAGAAGACCTGTGACGTGTGTTCTTATTTTCTTTTTATTTTTTGATGTCATTAGTAATAGTATAACCATTTAAATTATATTATCAATCTGTTCTTTGTGCATAAAAATATGATCACTTGTTGTAAACTGCTGTTAGATCCAGAAAGCTTATCACACTTCTGTTTCACATTGTTAAACACGGTAATTTGCTGTGCGGCAATGAACGCCAACACCAGATCATTTAAAACCAATTGATTGAATGTTTAATTCTTTAGACATCACCAACACAGGTCTTAGAAGAACTGTAGATCCTGAGTGAAATCACTCGTCAAAATCACTAAGTCACCTTCAACTATGTGTATTATTAAATGCTCTTCACTCCAATTCTTCCAAGGTGACATGCAAGTGGGAAGTTGGTTTTACATTTTGAAATGAGCACTCTTTTTAATGATGAGTTCAAGGCAGAGGTACTGAGAGTGGAGATACTTGGGCTGTCTCTGTATCCGAAGCTTAAACAAAGCTGTTTAAGGGACAGACACACAAACGACTGCGATTTTATTCTGATATGGGGAAATCTATGCACCCAATTTCATTTGCACTCCTGGAAATATGCAGATAAAGAGAGGACATGGAAAATGTATCTCCAGTTGAAATGAAAACCAATCATTGAATATGCATGTAATATTGACTACATAATTAGAAACATTTTAAAATCCGAATCAAAATTGAGTTTCACATTACAGGCTGTTGAACCCAGAGGTGATTAAAGGATCTAGTCTTTAAATGCTCATAGTCAACCTAAATGCAAATAGTCTAATTTCTTAATTCTTTTTTTTTAATTGCTGGTTGAGGTTAGCAAGAAATATTAAGGTCAGAAAATTCAACTGTGGCAGATTGAATGCCTAGGAGAAGAAACAAAGCTTTGCAATGAGGTCTGCAAATTCATATACACAAAAAATACTGTCATTTTTATTTTTATTTAGCCCCAAGAAACTCATACACAGAGGTATTATGTGATCACGTCTGCAACTACGCATTGACCTCTCGCTTCTCTGGCCCCCCACCGATACATCACTTTTTAAGACGTGGATCCTGGGCTAAGCGCTTTCGCACCTGCCTCATTTAGTGTTTAGAATATCCAGATGCCCTTATATTCCAATTTTATAGGTAAGCAAGCGAAAATGTTGAAAGCTCAAGCAGCCAACATGAGGTGACGCCCTTAGAGTGAAGCAGCATTAAAGCCTGAAGCCAGCTCACGCCCATTTCCAAACACTTACAATTTCTAATAAACCCCAACTAATTTAATTACGTTATTGGAGAAGTATTACCAGTATAATTACTGTTCTGCAGAATGCCATAAAACTTTTTTATATTGAGTTATCAAAACAATTGTAAAACGTTAGTTGAAGGCATGTCTCCAATTGTGTACCCCCGAGGTTGAAATACAGTCAGTGTTCTCCACACATCACTCCACCAAGCATTCTCCAGCTTTTGGAACCAGTTTGGCATTTCCATTCCGCGCTATTCCAGATCACTAAGTGGTTTTCAGAGTGTTTATGAGACAACCACAGTATTCAGGAAACATCCGCTGCCTCCTTGAGGAGACGGAGAAAGTACAGGTTGACGTGGGACAGTCTGGCAGCTGGAGATTCTTGAATGCAGTTGGTGGGATTGAGAGAAGAGCTCTCTTTCCTGTCTGTGCCAATGTCCTTCTTGCTGTGCAGCAGCTGCGGTAGTAACGGGGTAGTGGGGGGTGAATGGTGGTGGCCTCACCTGTGAGACACCACCTTCTTCACAGCTTCCCAGATGCCATTGGCTGGTGAGTCCTGTCAATCACTGCCCGACCATGTGTGCTGATGCTTCCCCTGGCCTGGCCAGCCGTGGTCTTGGCCATGGCCCTCACTGGGCCTCCATGCCTCCCATCTGTTCCTATTTCCACTCTGTCGAAATTCTTTTGTGGAGACCATTGTTCCAAGCTATCTACAAAATAAATCTCTCTCAAGTAAGGCAACAACAACCCCACATAACTGAAGTAAATTTAGATCCTCGCTGTGGAGAAAATGCAATGGTGTGGGTAGGTGACCTTTAAGGAGGAGAGAGGCTATATGGAAAGTTCTAAATATTTACCAGCTCATTATTTCTCCACTTAAGCTGGTTGCCTTTTAAAAAATATAACACTGCACCCTCTTGTCTTATTTAAAACTTTAAAACAGCTCTAAGATAAGATCTATCGGCCAAAAGCAACAGGAAACAAAATAGAATAGGAACAGCAGTTCTGTAGTGTCAAGAAAGAGCCTGTTCTTTCTTATATTTAGTGACCAGTTCCTTCTATCTCTGCATTTGAGGAAGGGATAAAATCTTGAATGAGCTGGTTCTGTTTTCTGGCAGCACCCCACCCAAGAGTCACCCTCTGAAGACCAAGCTCCAGGAGGGCAGAGGCCTGCACTTCTCCATCCCTTGCACCTCAGTGCCCCTTTACAGGGTCTGGCACACTGTAGGAGTCATTCAATAGCCAGGAGATGACAGGAAGCATTAGGACACAAAAGAACGACTTCAACTTTCCTACACACGAAAGCTGATTTTATTCCTTTCCATGGGATAATGACAATGCAATCTCAGCATAGAACAATCGTGCCACGTGTTGAGCAATCTGAATTTGTCTGGATCTCTGGGTCTAAAGCATGTGACTGGTAAGATGAGATGAGAGACCAGCAGAGCCCGCATGCTCTGGCATCTGATCCTAGAAGGACTTGAAAGTATATGTGCACCTAAGACAGAGAGGATGGCCCCTGCCCCTCAGCTTAAGGAAACTCCCACCTGATGAGAAGTGGAAAAATCTACCTCTGGTTGTTCCTAACCAGATGGGGCCAGATGCATAATCACGGTCCACCATGGCTTCCCCAGATTGTGTCCTAGCCTGTGCCGCATGAAGAGTCTTCTTTGCATTCTTACCACTTGGGGAAATACTTGAGAGGTATCTGGTGGTGTCACATGGTAGCTTCATAGCTGTGAAGGAGCCAGTGTGAGGAAAGTCTAGGTGGAGAGACAGAATCACTACCACATAGACTTGGGGAAAAGAAACATCTCTAGGGCTTTGGGCATTCTCTTGATTTTGGTTCTAAGCATCAACTACAGCATAAAGACTGTCCAGTCTTCCCTATCAAAAACTGGCATTTTCTTCCCCTTAGTGAGCTCTGTTAACTAAGCAGAAGTTTAGGTGTTTTTAAAGACCGCCTGATGGATTTTTCTTGTGTGCCCATAGCTGAGGTTACACTCAGGGCTTGACTTCCTTGCTCCTGGCAGGCACTCATCACTTGAGCTGTGCCTCGAGCACAGCTTTTGACTAGTTAATCGGAGAAGTCTCTTGGGTTTTGTATCCATGACAAAACCATGATCCTCAGATCTCAGCTTCTTGAGTAACTAAGACTATAGGAATGAGCCACGGGTCCCTGGCATTACTTCGCTTATGTCCTCTATTCATGATAAGTCACGATATTTGCCAGTGAAGATACTTTTGCAAAGATGAGCATCAGGAGGGTCTTATAGATGTGAAAGTTAGCCCTGGTTTCTTTGTCAGACTCATCTAGGAGTCTTCTGATTTTTACAAGCACCATCCAGAAGCCTTTCTAAAACCACATGTGAACCTTGGGGCACCATCATACAAATCTGTGAGGTGCCTCCAACATGTTTCTAACTCCTGGATGCTAGATCATTCTCTCTCCTTAGGAGAAAATTGGTGAGTCCGAGGTAGTTGCTTTTTCAAACAAAAAAAAACGAAGAATTAATATCCATCCTTCCAGTAGAAACAACCAATTTTTTATTCTTTATGTAACTAGGCAATGATGTCATTGAGCCCACTTTAATTGTGAAGCATCACTTACTCTTTCAATCAGTCAACATAGTCAATATGAGATTCCATCTTCTGGTTTGTCTCAAACAAGTAATTGATTTGGGTATTTATATGAGGATGATCTGATGCTGTGGCTTATTTCCTTTCATGGAAAAAGGAATACCTTCTTCCTTGGAGTATCATGGGGCTTCTGCAACCCTTCCAGAATATTCCTGTTTTCCTTCTCACCAGCTAATCTACTTTTCTACTTGTCCTTTCCATTGCAATGTTTTTCTTGTTATGTACCAATGCTCTCACTCATCCATAGTTACTTCACTCATGGACTCATTCCATTCATCCTCTGGCTCACTTCGCTCATAACATTGATGTCATGCCATTCATTTATTGATTCACTCCTTTCATTCATTGCTGTCCGACACATGCATTTGTTGACTCATGACCTCCACCATTCTTTCCTCTGGTAAAAGTTGGAGAGGTCTTTGGTTTTCAAAACATGGCAATGGGTTCTAGACTGTCAGGCTGGTAGTGAGGTAGTGAGCTGATGGGTAGCTTGGGGTGAGTAGCACAGAAAAATAGGGTGCTCTGTGGTTGTTGCTATAACCAAAATATGAAAAAATGAATGGGAGGGCGGAGGGGGGGGCGCTTGTTAAACCTGTCGGGATTTTATGAAGACAGGATTATAGAGAGGTGATATTGATCAGAATGCACTGCACTCACAAATTGATACATTGAACTGAAAACCCTTTGTGCACCTACTTAAAAAATAAAGCAATACAATAAAGATAGGTGTTTGGAAGTTGTCCTATCATTTGCTAATTGGTGTTGGTGGAGCATCATCAGACAGTAGGAAGGATATGATGGAGGCTCAATCATGAAGCTCACCACAAACACAAGGAATGCACAAGGAGCACACCACGGATTCCAGTAAGGACACAGTGGAGAGAGACAGAAAAGTCAGGCTCAAGTTTAGAACTGAGTCACACTTTGAGAGTCCAGGAAGTCATGAAAACATACTTAAATCCTATTTTTCAAATTGAATATGCTCTGGGACGGCATCTTTCGGTATAGATTCCCGGATACAGATGTCAGTCTAAAACAAGCTCCTGTTTCAGTCATCGGTGATCACACCTTGCTTACCATGCTAGTCACCTCTCGGCTAGCTCTCCTGTGTCAACACCCAGTGTGCACGCGGGGCCCTGGAGAGAGCGGGGAAGGAGAATATTTCTTTAACCTCTACATGTTAGACAAACTTTATGCAGATGTGTGCACGCGTTCAGAATTCCTTATGACTAACATTTCTACCTCCTGTTCCAGCTGTCAGAGACACTGATAAAGCAGTTGAAACCCTGGAGGAATGGTGAGGGTACTGAGTTGGGGAAGATGATTGCCTCCATCTACAAAGATGGAAACGAGAACTGCAGTGTAGGGAACATGCACCTACCTGCATGGACAAAAAGGGCTGGGTGAGGTGGGATTCGGGGTGGGGGCCAGTGAACAGATGGCGGTGACCATGAAAAGCACTCGGAATGTGTGTGGTAAATGTCACTCCTTTGCTGTTTGAGGAAGTTTGGCTGCATTCACCAAGCCTTAGGCATCCGGGCCACATGGGAAGAAATCTAAGTTGATTTTTCTTCTAAGTGGTTTCTAGATCATTCATTAATGCCCTGGAGGTGCTGAAAATTCATCAGCCTTCTCAAGATCTCAAGCCCACACCATCTCTTCCAGTTTGTATGCTTTTGCTTCTAGGTGCCTATGTTCATGGTGTGTGTGTGTGTGTGTGTGTGTGTGTGCGTGTGTGTGTGTGTGTGTGTGTGTGTGTGTGTGTGTGTACATGTGTATTCTGGAGTTCTGAAGTTATGCATGTATTCTGATGTACATGTATGTACACATACATGTGTGTATTGTGAATTTTCTGTATATCATAGGTACTTCTCTCCCTCTCTCCTGCTCTTTCTCCTTTTCTTCCTTCTTTCCTTTCTTCTTTCCTCCCTTCCCATTTGTTATGAAAGCGGGTCTCACTCTACAGCTCAGGCTGGCCTTGAGCTTTTGCCTCTTCTGCCTCTTCCCCCGAGTGTCAGGATTACAGGACTACATCACCATGTCTAGCATTATCGCAGCCTATCCTTGATGCCATACCATCCAAGTTATCACTTCTAGTCACTTAAAAGTCTACTTAAATGGTGTCTCTCTTCTTCACTGGTTTCTTGTTACATTTTCTGATCAGAGTGACTAGAATATTCCTAGAAAGAGAAGGGCCATGTGGTTGGAAATGACTTCTTGTCCCATTTTCTTCTAGCCAGCTAAAATAATGCCTTCTGGTTAAGCAGAGGTGAGTTAATATGGAGCATGCTATACTAATTAAAGTCAATGGGAGTTCAGGGTGGCCTGTGCTCAGACAGCATAACCTCAGTTCCCCTAGCAGTCAGAGGATAAAGTTGTCATTAGGGGTGTCCAATCTTAGAGTGTGGGCAAGGCCCAATTCAGCACATTCTGGGATCCATCATCCTTGTGTCCCTTTGTGACAGTGCCCTATCTGACCCTACCACAGGAAGTAACAATTGACACAGAGATGTGAAGTCTGAAGTAGATGTTGGAACTGCATAGCCATTCATACCCCACCTCTTCGTCTGAGAATTCCCCAAAGTACACAGCCCACCTCTGCTTATCTGATAAATAAACAAGAGACTATTGTTGGATGGCCATAGAGCTAATGCCTTGATTCTGAGCCCTACTCCATCAACATCAGTCAAGAGTTAAAGATGAGGCTGGGCGCTGGTAGCTCGTGCCTGTAATATTACCTACTCAGGAAGCAGGTCTCTGAGGATCTCAGTTCAAAGCCAGCCCGGGCAGGAAAGTCCACGAGACTCAGATCTCCAATAAACCACTTAGAAAAAGCTGGAAGTAGTGTTGTGACTCAAGATTAGAGCACTAGTCTTGAGCACAGAGAGGCTCAGGGATAGCGCCCAGGCCCTGAGTTCAAGCCCCAGGACCGGCCAAAAAAAGAAGAGTAGGAAAGATGGGAAAGAAATTTCAGAAAGAATTACAGACTCAAAAGCCGTTGAGGTTCATTTTTGTCAGAAGTCTTCTTGGGAATAAAAGCTACTGCTGATGAATCATGCAGTCGAGCCCTGCCTCCATCAGAGGTGCGGTGATGAACCCAAAATATGGAAACGGTGACCAGTGCTTGCTGCTTAAGCCACTGAACTTCATGGTGATGAATTATTAACTAACAATGACATTATAATAATTGTTCCACAGGAGCAATGGGGTAAGGTACAGGCCCACAGGCATTCAGCTAGTGAGTGGTTAAGCTGGGGTCTCGATCTTCTTAGATTTTGCCCCTCTAAGATTTGCCTGCTTTATCATATAACATGATCAGTGTTGCAAGGAGAATAAGAAATACACAAATCATCATGCTCTGCCTATCTACTGAGTTTGCTGCTCAGGACCTGCTACTATCAGAAGAGCTCTGCATATGTTGTAATAACAGAGCACTGCAGCTTGGTCGGTTGTGGAATGGATGGGTGACATCTCCCTGTAGCAACACGGCCCCTTTCCCAGAGATCACGGTACCACCACACTGCAAAACTATGTTCTGTGCATCTTGGTAGTCCAGGATTGCTACAGTGCCTAACCCAAAGTGGACTGAAGACATATTGGCTGGAAGGTGAGTTACAGAATTAATCAGATATGTAAGGGTCTCTTAGTTATAGACAAATAGGTCCCAGGAATACCTGTGGCCGATTTCTTTCTTCTTCTTTTTCAATTCCTTCCTTCCTTATTTTTGTCTTTATGTTTTGGTGGTGCTGAGTTTAAACTCAAGTCTCATGCTGGCTAGGCAAAGGCTGTACCGCTTGAGTGTACCTGTAGTCTTTTTTTGGTTTTAGTTATTTCTGAGATGGGGTCTTGTGTTTTAACCTGTGGCTGACTTTGCAGAGTAACCCTCGCATCCGTACCTCCTTGTAGATAAGGTCACAGGCTTGGGCCACCATGCTGTTTTGCTTTTGTGTTTGGGGTTTTTTTTACATTAAAATGGAGTCTTGCTGATTATTTTGCCTAGATTAGGCCTCACACTACAATCCTCCAGCTCCTCACTTCCTGAGTTAGATGGGATTATAAGCGTGAGCCCCCTCACCCAGCTTTCTAATCAAATTGTATTATTCCTCTTTTAGTACATGCACTTTCTTAAAATGTGTTTCTTTTTTTTTTCCTGACCTCTTCTACTCACAGACAGAGCCACACACACATGGAGCTACACAGTAGCTCCAGAGAAAGAAGCTATGCCTTGGAAACTTGTACCCTTGCTAAAATGACCCGGCGGAAAGCTCATTGTGGTTCCTATGTCTTAATGGTGTAATATCCCATCTCACTCACTGCAAGTTAGAAACTCAAGTTGGAAACTTGAGCAGCATGAGATAGCACCAAGTGCACATGTATGCGCACACATGTGAGCATACACATCAGAACATGTAACACAGATGCACGTGTGCACACACATGCCTGGACACCTGCCGCACCTGTGTGTGTGCACATGTATATGCACACACACACTTCACACGCATGCATGCACACACAGAGCCTTCCTTTTGTAATTCTCATGACTCTGCCCATTCAGGCACCAGCCCAGGAGGGGCACCTGGTGGAATTACTTTACGACTCCTAATTACACTGCCATAGGAATGCTCATGTCTTCTGCCTGAAAGAGCTATGCTTTTCCCCAAGGTCCAAAGAGACTTCTGCTGCCTTTGTCCTTTGAGTTGGCTGACCACGGACAGTTAGACGTGCCCCACACTGGGCTGCAACGTGCCAAACGGGAGCTTGACAATCCGTGTCCTTGGCAGGGCTGATTCTTTGTCTGCACACAAAGAGCAAAGCTGAGGCGGTGGGTGATGAAATCCTGCAGTGAGGACAGTCGGGGGCCCAGGGGGATCCGCTGAGGCAGAAGGCCCAGCCCCGCTGTCCCAGGTGCTGAATCCAGCCTACGACTTGTCACTGTCTCCACCTCATTTTCTTCATTCCACTCGCTCTGATAGTTCACGTGGGAGGTTCACGTCACCATTTCCATCTTCTCAACATAAGCTGGAAGAAGGCCACCACAGCCTGGTCTCAGCTTATGGCTGAGGTGGCTGGATGGTGCCGTGGAAAGCTGAGGCCCTCACATTTCACACCACTTCCTCCCCATTCAACAATCAGGGTCACAAGTATGAATGAAAACAAAGCATTCTTGGGCTTCAAGAATTCATATTCCAGAGATGATCGCCTGGCTATCTTTAACCATGTAACACTGATCCTTATCGACTTGGGCCTCAGTTGACCTTTGATGGTGGTGACCGCTCCAGACCCTCCCCTGTGAACTCCACATTGGGATACCTCTGTGAGGAGAGAGATTGGAGGCGATGCGATAAATGTTTACATATCTGCATACAGCCCTGTTCTTGTCTTTCTATATTTTTTCAATCACAGGGGCTGAGACCGGAAGTCCACATTTCTCATCTCTGAGGCTGATAGACTCTCAAGTTGTGTTCTGCCAATATGAGGCTGAGTAGATCTCAGTTACGTGACCTGTGGGCCCAGCAGGTCTGCACAGCAGCGGGCTCCGGCAGCTGTGTAGGAATCAGGGCCCACCGTGGATCTGGACAGCAGGAACTCACAGACTCTCTAAGCTCTTGCTCTCTCTAAGCTCCCGGCCTTTCGCTTCTGATGATTTCCTGGCCAGTGATCCATGATGGTCCAGTGATCATTTCACTTTAGCTGCAGCCTCTGGGAACATAGCCCCCTGATGGGCTTAGCTCTAACACCAACATCTCAAATGGAAGAGGTTGAGGCACCCTTACTGACAGACTTACCAGACTAAGACCTTATGTGAAAAGGGCCTTGTCTACAAATGCAAACCAGGATGCTAGACACAGGATGAAGAAGACGTAAGGGAGATTCTGTTGTGTTCTAAAATCTAAGTCCAGCTTTGCTACTGCCTAGCTCAAAATCTTTCTGTTGTTTTCCTCCCTTCCCCACCTCCTCCACCATCCCATGCAGGGTTAGGCCTAATTTGTGATGTGACCGCTGGTAAATAATGCCTGCCACTTTCTTGTGTCCCCTGTGGCTGTTTCCACGTCCTGGCATTTATCAAGCAGTTCTAATGGTGTGCCAGACATATTGTGAGATGTCACTATGCGGTGTCCACACTGACAATCACTTCCATCCTAGTCTCCCCCATGCCAATCACTCGGGCTTTGTGATCCTTCTTACAACCCCATCTCAGAGAGCCCTGAAGGAATACGCCCTCTGACCCCCTTTTCAGGTGATTTTGGTGTTTCATGCTTGTATATCATAAACCTTCATTAAACCATACTATAAATGTCACCTTGGGGACCAGGACAGTCCTTGGTCTCTAAAGATATAAATATCATACCAACAAAAGCAATCAATGTTTATCTATTCACTCACCCAACAAATACCTCCTCTATTCATTACTTCCCAATGAATTCTGCAGGGGGCAATGAATAGTATGTGTTCATTCAACCAACCATCATGCCAAGATTCTACATAAATTATCCCCAGTTTATCCATGACCTCCCAAAGCAATGCTGTGAGAGGGATGCTGCTATTTCTCCCAACTGACAAACCAGGGCTTCTGAAATAGGGATGCCGTATCTGGACATCAGCATCTTGACCATGTGGCAGAATTGGGGGAATTGGGGAATGTGGCGTGTCTGTAGCTCACCGACTGAATTCACCATGCAACAGAATGGGGGCTCCAAAATGTCATACGGCGAGAAACCAGAAAAGCCATATTTTGAGACATCCAAGTGAGGAAGTTGGCAGATGCAGCTGGACTCCTGTCACAAAGGCCTGCAGCCCCTCGACTCTACTTCACACTCTCAGAAAACTGAGCCAGGAGAGCAGGAGAGGAAAGAAAGAGCTAAAATACAATACCAACAAACCAGATCAGCTCCAATGATGAGCTGAACTGGGATGCCATGTTGACCAGGGGAGAGCCAGGGAACAGGACACAAGCAGACAGGACACATGGCATGACATACCCACTCCTGACCTGGTCTGGGCCTACATAGGGAGAGGTCAGGGGGAAGGATCACAGGGAGCGTGAGCACTCACAGCCCAAGCCTGGAAGGTCCAGTAGCTTTCTTGTCCAAGCCCTCACCTCTGCCTCTAGGAATTCAGGCATCACCTGAGAGGTGGGACTTCCCTGCCTCCACCATGAAGACAAGATGGTGCCAGTTAAACCCACTTCCCTATCATCCACCACATGGTCCAGCATCCCTACTTCACTCGGAGTGGAAAAATGAATGTTTAACAAAGAAACAACAAGAAGAAATCAATACAGTGCTCTCTGTCTCTCCAATTGCACTGTAGACTCCTTGGGGCCTAGAGCAACACTGGAGCTTCTACTCAGGTGTTCCTCAAGTGGTCAGTCACTCACTTTCCTCGAGCTCCAAGGCTCTTATCTTTAGTACTGTGTTGGATAATGCCGTAGACACACGAAGGTCATTGTGAGCGTTCCATAAAATGACATCCTCAGGGCACTGCCCAGCACAGGCCAGGTATGTTGCATTCATCAGTCACTGAGTAAATGGCCATCTCCACCACCCTCACTGTGGGTAAAAACAGCATCACCATGGCAACAGCTAATGGAGTGGTTATGCTAGGAGAGGAGCTGTGCCAAGCCATGTGCATACTTCACCTACTGCTCACAGCAACTCCCTCCATTTGTATCTTTTCCACTTGGCACAAAAGGGCACTGGAGTTCAAAAGAGTTATTTCCTGAAGTAGTAAATGACACAGGCCCAGACTTCCATCAACACCAAGGTCCATGCCTTCCCCGTGAGGTAGTTCCCCGGCCTCCCAGGTGCTCCATGGTCCCCTCAGAGCCTGAGGTGTCTGAGCCCCTCATTCACCTCCAGCCACATTGTTTTCCATCCCTTCCCCAAACTGGGGACTGGAGTGAATCTCAGCTGAGACTTTCGGGCCTGAGTCTGGCTTCCGGCCTCCAGGTGGAGGAAGGAAGAGACTGAGATCAGAACTTGGGTTCCCACGGACACTCAGAGAACCTTGGGGGATTGACTCTTCTGGTGTTGGGTGAGTATGTGTCTGAGTCCACAGCCCTAGACTCACAGGCTGCCTGCAGACCAAAGCCCATCTCAAAGCCCTCTTTCCCCCACCTTAGACCTGCTCCTCAGCAGCACCAAGTCTTGTCTTGTGTCTCCATACTCAGCAACCCAGACGTGGAGCTGTGACAGACCCCACACCACCTTCCATCCACATATAGTGTGGGAAGCAAGCAAAAGGACCATCACTCATTCAGGCACGGATGTGACACAAAAACTTGCCTTGGGATACAGATGGACCCATTGCAACAATGAGATGTACAAAATGCTATGTTGAAAAATGAACTTTACAACTTTGGGGGGGGGGTGGAGGGCGGGATTACAGTCATAGGGATGGGAGGGCAGGGATGGGAGGGGAAAAACAAAAGAAGAGGCAACAATGCTTGATAAGAAATGTACTTATTACCTTGCTCATATAATTGTAACCCCTCTGTATGGTATTTCCACAATAAAAAAAACTTATTAATAAAAAACTTGCCTTGGAGTGCTTAGCTACCCAGTTGTCCATCAAGAGAACACTGCCCTTTCACACCCATTTTTCTTACACTCCTCACCTGGAGCTCTAGACCGTCTGCCACTTTCTTGAGGGTGAGCCTTTTCCCAAGGCCACCACAGGCCTCCATGGGCCTGGCAGGTACCGTGTTCCATTCTAGACTCCACCACTGATCCAGAAAAGCTCAGATGAGAGAGTGAACTCAGGGCATGGTGGCAATGACTTGATTGTTTCTTCCTGCGGTGGCTGAGTTGAAGTGCTCCCCCACAGCACCTGGGAAGGCCACTGTATTTGGAGATGAGGTCTTTAAGGAGATAATTAAGGTGAAATGAACTCAAGGGGCTGGGCCCTAACTTGACAGGCCAGGTGTCTGCACAAGAAGAGAGGACACAGAAAGGAACAAGCCATGCCCTCCCCCCCCCAGCCCAGGTTGCAACACAGCAGGTCATCTGCAAGGCAAAGAAGGAGAGAAGATACCTCTGGATCTGGCATCTCGATCTCGAACTTGCAGCCTCCAGAAGTGTGAGCGTATGCATCTCACGGCTGAACACACCCAGCATGTGCTGTTTTGTGACAGAAGCCTGGGCTGACTGATACACATTAAGAGCAGTGTGGTCCAGAGGCTCTCTAGGTCTAGGAGAAGCAAGCGGGTATAGTCAGGGAAGAGGCCGCACACACAGACCTACCTTGACAAGGCAGACAGCACCCCCCCCTCCCCGGCCATGGAGGATGATAGAGCTTCCGATTTTCTCTTTCTTCTCCTCTCCTATCCATGCTACCTTCACAAGGAATAGTCTCCCTCCGTCCCAATCCCAGGACCTTGAGTCGAGGCTGGGCCTCCGACTTGGCTAGAATGTCTGTCAAACCAGCCGTGTCTCCCTGCAAAGGACAAGTCGGAGCCATCTTTCAGGAGTTTTCCTCCTCTGACAGAAATCAGCAGGGTTAGAATAAACTGCATAAGTTATCAGCTCCTCAGGAAAGAACATGAAAAAGGCCCTTCTATCACTTAATGAAAAATAGCTTCTTTTTTGGACAGAACTTCATAGGCCAGCAATCAAGCCCAGGCTCCTCTTCCCTTCCCTGATGTGCCAGGCAGGCAAAGCAAGCCGGCATCTATTAATAATATTTTCTCCGGCTCCTTTCATTTTTCTGCATGTCCTACCACTGTCAGGCCCCGTGATGCAGCCGAGCCTTTATCTCGTCCGAGTCTGGCCTGTCAGGGTGATAAACAATTCTAACAAGAATCAGAATAAAGATCTTCCCAGTAGACTCTGCTGAGAGATAGAGGCTTTTCTCATTTTCTCGACGGAAAAAAAAAAAAATTTAATCTAGCGGCTCTGGCTTTTTTCAAGCGTCACATTCAAAGAGATGCAAATTTGTCAGAGCCGAGACCCCAGCTGACTCTGAGCACGGCAGGAATGTCAAAGGGGGGACGCAGTGTCTTTGACATGGCTGCCTTTTTGGGGGGGCGGGGGGAGTGGGTGAGGAACACTCCACTGAATGCTAAAAAAAAAAAATAAGGTTTTGCTTTGTAGTGTGCGTTTCAACAATTTTCATAAGTTTTCTTCTGAAATGAAAAAAATGCCATTGGGAAGGAAATGAGAGGAGAAAGGGGGGAAATGTGGATTTGGGGTGAAGGAGGAAGCCAGCACCATTGAGATGTCAGGCCGGACCGTGGTGCACCCCGCCCCGCAGTGTCTGGACGAGGCTGTGTGAGTGGACTGGGATGAGTGAATGAATGAATGGGTGGACAAATGAATGAATGATGCGTGCATCTCGAAGCACGGCTTTCTGCCTTTTGTCAGCTTCGGTTTATTTTCCTCGGTTCCTGGAAACCCTTCACACTGCATTCTGGATATTTCTTCCTCCGTTTGCCATTATCGGGAAGGCATCTGATTTCTTCATCTTCTCCTCTATTGCTTGTCTTGATTCAGAGCTCGAGACCACAAAAATCCAGTCAGAAAGGGTCAAGGAGATGAAGCTCACACAGCAAACAAAAGAAGTTGGAAGATTGGGGTGCTGGGAGGCTGGAGAGGAACTGGGATGGGAGCCAACGTTTGATTTCTGGGATCAGAGGATCCTGTGGGCTGTGCTCATGGCCTGACCCAAGGCCTTTGTAATATCTGGACACCTCTGAGCTGGGTCAGGCTGTGCCCACAAAGTCTTGCGTCCAGGTAGCAGCCTCGGTCTCCCTCCTCGGGCTGCAGTCTCATCTGGGGCTCTATCTCAGGGTCTGGAACTTCGGAACCTTCTCCCGTTCTTCTTTTAATGTGTCTTTTTAAATCAAGGGCCTTGGATGCTCATTCTTATTTCTCTTCAGCACCGGGCCTGCTGCCCTCTCCTGCTCACCTGTGGCTCAGCTCTCCCTCCTGACTGCGTCCCTCGCTCCTTGCCCAGCCTCTCCTCAACCACATTCTCTGAAGCGTGCTCACCCAGGCCCTTGTGGGCTGCAGACTCGATCCCTGGGCCAAGGTGGACAGCATATTAGTGAGCACGTCAGGCTAGGCCAGGGAAGGCAGGGGCATGTGGCTGCTCACAGCCTTGCCTTTGCCTCGCAGGCTGCAGACGCTGGCCTTCCCAGGCCTTCCCACAAATCTCACTGTTGTTTCATCCCCCAGCCGGCATTCTGGGAGCCTGAGACCCCAACACTCAGGCTCCTCCTTGGGTCAGGGGAAGCTTCAAGGTGGCTGATGGACTGTTATGCAGAGAAATCTGATCCTCGATCTCTCCCATCTGGCTTACCCTCTATCGCCTTGCTGGAATCTCCAAATTCTAGGGAGTTAGATCTGTATTCTCGGGTCTTTTTACACCCTTCCCCTCTTTCACTTTTGCTCTTGCCTTCTAGAAATTCAGTGAGACGCTACGTGTGTGTGTCAGGTCCTTGCCTAATGGCCCTTAGTTCCTCCATGTCAGCTCCCCCCCCACCGTGGACACCAATCCGAGCCTTATACAAAATGCAGTCATAATTGCATGCAACCTAGGCCCATATGCGCCCACGTACTTACTCGTCTCTGGCTGACTTATCATACTTCATACCATGTAAATATTTTATGAATGGTTGTTACACTGTATTGTGTAGGGGAAGATGAGAAGTCTGTACATGTTCAGTACAGATGCATTTTTCTCAGATAATTTTGTTCAGTGATTGGTTGCATTTGTGACAGTGGAAATCACACGAGCTTAGGGCTGAGTAGGTAAGGGGGCTAGTGGGCGGGAAGGAGGACTAGGGCAACAGACAGGACAGATAGTGCACGGTGCAGGAAAGGACCCTGGAGAGCTTTTTAATCGCACAACTCCCCCAGCACCATCCGCCTCGCCTTCCTGCTCAGCACCCACATCGCTGTTTAGCTGTCTTCCTTAGTGCAAACTTCCTCCAAGTACCAAAGCAATACACAGGCACCAAAGCATCATTCCAGATCTGAGTGATGGCTCCCTTCAGTGCTAGTGGTGAGCATCCATGGGGCATCCTGACACCCAGATCTCACTGGACTGCTGTCTATTAGGAAGTGCTGTTGATCATCCCATTAGGAGAAGGGAGCCTTCAACTCCCTTCAATGGTTCCAGAGAACTCTCACAGGACACATGGTGCTCTGGGAGGCAAAGAAGCAGGATCCCATGGTTCTGTGAAATAACCCACGTCCACAGAGGGTCCTCAGCCCCAATCCGGCATCAGCAGTGAGCCGAGGAGAAGGACTTGCAGACATGTCTCTGCTCTTGAAAGTGCAGGAAAAGTTAACACTTCGTCCCCTAAGAATTTGGGACGCGTATTATGGGGTAGGTTTGAGTTACTCAGGGAGGATACTTTCTCTACTAAGAAGTCCGCATAGGGTTTCTCTCTACTGGCATCAGCGGAAGATGAAGAGGGAAGAAGAGCCAGTTGTTTCTTTGAGCATGTACACACAGCAGAATTCACAAGTCTAGATCCACAAGCCTGGGAACAAGACCTCTCACAGTTCTGGGTCAAGGGCCTGAGGAAAAACATGTTGAATCATCTGGTTTTTTAATCTTTTTTTTTTTTTCCTTTAGTGTTTGTTGCTTGATTCCTTTTCAACCTTCAGCGTTAAGCTTTAAGAGAAACAAACCTAGGAACCCTGTCTCCACCAGCTCCCAGGATTGTAGCATTGTAAGATGAGGAATACCTGTGACTTTGCACAAGATCCACCACCAATTATTTTTGATGCCCTTTCCTCTTTTTCTCATTCTGATAATACTTTATCCCCAAAACCTGACCAAAAAAGACACTGCCACTTTGCAGTTTCTTCTTACCTTGATCTTTTCCCCAGGGCTTTTATGTATTTTTACCATCATCTTCCCAATTCTCATCAATTCTCCTCCCTCTCCTCCCCATGAAGACTCACCTTCTCCACAGAGCCTGGTATGGAGGAAAGGCTCAGAAAGTATCAGTAGCTATAATAAATACAAATTTTCAGGAGCAAATGATCTATGCCCTTCCATGAAAACCCAGAAACCACACCAAGGAATGGCCTCAATACTTGCTCAGGTGATTGCCAGGGATGACATCTCCATTGATCCACTGAATCCTTAGAGAAAGATCACTTTGTGTTCCACCTGAATTAAGTAATCCGTGTTTTAAAAAGTGCCACTGAGTATGGCAATCCTTTGCTTTAAGATACTTGATTAAATATGGGCCAAAGTCCAAAGCTTTTTGGCCTTTCAGATGGCAAAGCTCATTCACTATTTATTTAACAAGTATTTCTTGTGATCTTTCCATGGATTAAGCAACAGATTCATCACTGGAAATAAAACAATAGGAGATATTATCACATTATCTACCCACACTGAGCTTATATTCTGATAGGGGAAAAGATTAAAAAAAAAAAAAAAGATGTCCTAACCGGGCACTGGTGGCTCATGCCTGTAATCCTACCTACTCAGGAGGTTGAGATCTAAGGATCGTGGTTCAAAGCCAGCCCAGGCAGGAAAGCCCATGAGACTCATATTTTCAATAAACCACTCAGAAACCTGGAAGTGGTGCTGTGGCTCAAGTGGTAGAGTGCTAGCCTTGAGCTGGAGTTGAGGGACAGCACCCAGGCCCAGAGTTCAAGCCCCACAACCAACAACAACAACAAAAGATCTCCAAACCAAAAACATTGGTACAGTAATTACCACCATGATAAGTTCTTTAAAGAATGAAACATGGGGGGAGATTGATTAGCTTGGCTTAAAAGGCTGAGAAGGAAGCTAAGCAGCAAATCGAAAAAGGAAGCATGCTCCACTCATCAGGCCTGACAAACAGGAAGCCTTGAGAGTGTGAGGGAGCATTCATATACACAAGGACCAGTGTACAGCTAATGCGGTCATGAGCGTGGCAAGGTGTGTCTGGATTTGATCGCTGCAGAGACTCACAGGTAGCCATGCAAATGGGGCAGAGTTGCCTCCCACGTGCAACAGTCATAACCAAGGGAACAACACGGTCTAATGATGTGTCAATCACCTGAGGAATGGCCGGCAGGACACCAAGTGTCAAAGGCAATGCTGAGCCTTCAGAGGGTCTTTCTGGATTAACGATGGCTGCAGCAGACATGGGAAGAAGTGAAGGAGAGGGAGAGAACTGTAGAGGCCTGGACTGACAGGACTTGTTGAAGGACTGGCATTGGGAAGTCAGAGAAATGAAAGGTCTGTGACAACTCCCAGACCTTCTTCCAGAACAAGAAGGGGGTGGCAGTGGCCAACCATTCACTAAGCTACGGCAAACCAAAGCACATGCTTCACGGATGGAGAATCTGGTTCCACTCTGATACATGATGGATAGATGGATGGATGAAGGGAAAGATGGATGGGTAGCTGGCTAGATGGAGGGATAGAGGGATGAATGGATGGGTGTTACCTGATATATTTACCTTAGACAGAACTTTGAAACCCATGAATACATTGATAGGAATAAACCACAGAGTAAGGAGAAAGGAACCACACATTGAGCTATACCACCCTTTAGGCCCAGGTGAAAGGGGAAGGACTTGTAAGTGACATCTGAAGTGAAGCCGGGCTGATGAGGAGGGCCGCAGAGGTCTGGGGCAGCCTGCAAGGGAGGTGGAGAATGTACTCTGCCTGGGACCCACTGTGGCTGCTGGCTCCGGATGGTTCTGTATAGTGAGATCGAGGAGGAGCACCCACTAAATGTGAAGGCTTGAACCAAACACTTACTCAGCTGAGCTTTGTTTTGTCAAACACTCATTATCACATGTGGAAAACAAAAAGACTAAGGATGGGTGAATTGCCACTCGGTGGAGGAAAAAATAATAATTCATGGGGGAAAATGGACACTAACACTAATATTCTAACTGAGAATACTATTGATTTCTAATCCCCAGAATGAGATAGGGTATCTATGTGCAATCAAAAGCCAAGTTTCAATCTGTCCAACACAGTTGAATAAATTACAAGCCAAGGTAAATGTTAAACCCCTTTCTCTGACTTGGATAATAAGTATACCTCACTTGCTTATTCGGAGAGTATTGACAGGAACCAAGAAGACAGCTAAAGATTAGGATAACATTTTGAAACTGGAGAATACACTATGAACCCTAAGTCCATTTATGATCCCAAGAAGCCCCCCATCTACCTGCTCGTCCATTCGTCCAGTTATTTTAGAGTTCTAACGTTAGCCCACTGACTGCAGATAGCTAACAGCCTGTCTGGATCATCTTCGCTTTTGTATACCTACGTCCTTGAGGACTCATCATGGATGTTGGGGGAGAATATATGCAGTAATGGAATTGGCAAGAATGATACAAGGCTAGCATGACTTGCAATGACTCGAAATGACATCTCTAGTTATCAGTGTATAATCATTAGAATCCCTCTGCATAATATAAGCATCTCATCTGCCTTCTCATCCCATGCTCTATGGGGTCATGGGACGCTCACTATTTTAGAGCTTCTGCCCATATGCAGTTAGCACATTCTTGCTCCATGTGCAAAGTCTGGGCCATAGATCCAGGCGAACACTACACCACTGATCCACAGCTTCTATTTTTCAGCATGACAAGCGTTATGATAGGCATGGGTCCTTTGTGAGGACCCATCCCCTGGGTGGTGCCGTGGGGGAGAGGACTCTGTACCTGTCCTGCCCCATCCATGAATGGAAACGTAGGAGCGGTATTCTTCTTTGTCATTATTGTTCTATTTTGTTGTTATTTCCTATGGAATTTTCTAGAGAGGAGAAGTCAATCTGGATCAACAAATGGTGGGTTTTTCATGTGTACCTGGGATTCTGGTCACATCCTGGCATCAAGAGAGAAAACTCATATTTTGTTGTGTCTTAGCAGAAGACTTTTTTGCCCTCTTTTAAAAAAGAAAAATGTGATCGAGGGAAAAAAGCCAAATAGTGATCATGAGCTATTCTGAGAAGTTTTGTCATGAGCCCAAGATGGCACGTGGCACCAGCAACTTCCACTGTTCACAGAAAAAATATATACCTTACCAAAATGCCAGAGACTGTAATCCAACTAGTCATAATGATAGAGTGAACCCAGACAAGTAAGAGACAAGTGGACACAAACTAGGAAGGCTGAAGAACTTTTAACTGAAAGAAGATACAAGTCCTAAAACACACAGACACACACACACACACACACACACACACACACACACACACTCTCTCAAGGAACAGATGCAGATAAAACTACTAGATCGAAGTCCACCAGATATAAAACCAGGCACAAGTTAGTAGGAAAAAGTATAAGATTCTTTTTTGGGGGGTGGGGGGGGTGGGGCTTGAACTCTGGGCTTGGGTGCTGTCCCTCAGCTCTTCAGCTCAAAGCGAGCATTCTATTACTTGAGCCACAGTGCTACTTCCAGTTTTCTGGTGGCTTATTGGAGATAAGAGTCTCATAGACTTTCCTGCCCAGGCTGGCTTTGAACCACGATCCTCAGAACTCAACCTCCTGAATAGCTAGGATTACAGGCGTGAGCCACCAGCACCCAGCATAAGATTCTTTTACCTGCAGAGGAATGAAGTTGAGGGGAAACCTGAGATGGATAAGGCCAAGCATGTCTGAGAAAATACTGAGGTTTCTTTACACTCTGTCTCCAGAATTGTCGCATCAGTTTATCGGCCCAATTACTCTTCCTCAGTGTCCCCAGCATGCTGGATCCCTGGTCATTCTCAGGAGCTTGTCCATGCTTCTGGACTCTTCTCTTATCTCTGTCCTTCAGCAGGGCCTATTTCCATGTTGAGCCAAATGTCACCGCCATGTCTCTAAGCAGGCTTCAATGTTATGTGTGTATGCGACCCACCATTTCCTTGGGCCAACCCGACAGTTTACATCTGGACACAGTCCACACTGAGGCTCTGTCTTGTGACCACTCCCTGTCCAGTGCCCTGCTCCCCCAAGACATCGAAAAGAACTGTGTCTATCTCGGCACATTGAATGGCCTCAGTGCAGAGTAGGAGCAGGTTCGTGGGCTCTGCTGGCACACTGGCTACCTGGTGTGTGTGTGGTGGCGAAAGGAAATGCTGTGTGTAAGCAGGATGCCTCACTACGTGTACACAATGCACGTAAGGAGCTTTTGTGGCATGGACAGGAGTCTTTCAAGAAAAGCCTTGAATGCCAGGCAAATGGCGTTCAATGAACTTTCAGCAAGCAAAGCAAATGATGACAGAGCTGTTTGTACATGGTTAGAAACACTAGAGCACCTAGAAAAGGGGACCTGAAAAAAAAATCAATCTTCCCATACTGGGAACTTCTGGTGGGAATGATATTTCAAGATGTAGACCAGAGTTAAGCAATTTTTTCCCAAAATGAAATTTAAATGAGGGGGTGGTAAAAATGAATCCTGGATATAGAAATACAAAATATAACAAAAACTGGCAGAGTACACAAACTGAATCACAGCTGTCTCAACAGCTGCCTGGAAAGCCAAGTTCAAGACTGAATTCCATTTACAACATGGCTCTTGTTAGGTACATGATTTAAATTAAGTAGAGAGACAAAGTATAACAGCAACACATTAAAGGTAGGGATGCCATCAGAGAGGCATCTGATCAGGAGTTGGGTTTGTTTACGGTCTTCCTGTCAATATAATTGTCATCTGCATGAGCTGTTTATTTTTAAACCCAAGCTTTGCTTGGCTTGGCTTTATCAATGAGGAAAAAAATAAATCCATTTCCTTGTGAGATACTCATCTAAATTCTAAATATAATGAGTACAGTAAATTAATTATTTTCCTGAGAATCTATGCCACTTGAGATTTGAAGGGGTAGTTCATAAGTAAAGGAAGAATCATAAGAAAGGAAAAAAAAAAATGATTCTCCAAATGACTCATTTACCTATGGGTGGGGTGGAGCTTACTTGGCTGGGTAGCAGGAAGTTGAAGAAGCCGGCTCTTCCCAAGGAAGTGGATATGAGCCCAATCCCAGGCCAGCTCTAGAATGGATCCTCAGCGATTCCCGCGACCTTCTGGGTCTCAATGCCAGCACCGTGGGGACAAGTGCCCCACGGGCAAAGCAATCCCTCATCAGGCAGAATCAGGCTTTGTTCTCACGCACAGTGTGCAGACCTTTGTGCAAAAGCTCTGAAGATAGTGGAGAGATGTAATGTCTTCCCTCCAGGGCCTCGGACCCTTGTTGTAAAAGGTGTGGATGTCCCTCTTCTAAAGACGATGCATTTCATCCTCCCAAAGGTCCCTGGACCTCATAGGATTCACAGGAAGGAAAGATGACAGCAGAGCAGGGTCTCAGCCTCCCTTCTGCTGCTGTGTGGTCACCCTCCACAAGGCCTCTGCTCTACCTTCTCCCCTCCACCTCCAGCCAGCCCAGGAATGAAAGACACCCATGTCCACTTTACTGAGTGCAAGCCCACAATGCTCTTTTTTGTGACAGGTTTTGGGTCATGTGTTTTAAACTGTGCCCCAAAAGAGAAAAAAATATCATTAGTTTTCTAGGAAATCAGATTTGTAGTAATCAACTTCATGTTTGAGGAAACCTCTGATGTCACGTGGGTATGAGAACAGAGGCGCAAACACACTGCGTTAGTCTTCCTTGCATCTTCCCTTTCTACTTCATACTTCCTCCTTCCTTCCCTGTCTTCTTTCTTTTCTTTCTCCCTTCCTCTCTCCCTTTCTTTCCTTTTCCCTATGTCCTTTCCTTCTTTATTTCCTTCCTGTTTCCCTCCTTGCCTCTTCCCCACCTTTATTTCTTTCCTTTCTTCCTTCCTTCTTCCCTGTTCTCTCTCCTGTCTTCTTTCTGTCTGCCTCTCAATCCTTATTTTCCTTTCCTTTTCTTCCTTCTTCTTTTCCCTCCCTCCTTGCTTCCCTCTTCCCTTCTTTTCTTCTTCCTCCTTCTCTGCCACATTTCTTCCCTCCCTCTCTTCTTTCCTTCCTTTCCTTCTCCCTCCCTCCCTCTCTTCTCTCTCTCCTTTCTACTTTTGTTCCTTCCTCTACACATCTTTGATGACTACCCTCAGTGGCCAATCTAGTCTCATGATACTGTGAGTCTCTGCTTTTTGTCTCTCCAGGGACCTCTCCTCCCCCAGAATCTTTTCAGCTCCTAAGCCTGGTTTTCCACTTGTGTCCCTTTTCCCACCCCTTCTCCCTCCATGTTATGGATTGTGACCAGTATACCTCTTACGTGTTCTCCCCAGGATTTTCTTGGCCTTTCCTTTTTCCCTTCATCTAAAAAAAATGTCACCATTATCATCATTATAATAATTACTGCAAAGGATCTAAGCCAGAGAACAAAAATTGGACTTGTTTTCATTTCCTACCTATGTTTTAAAAGTACAAAGATGTAGTTAGGGATAGAAGAAAACATACTTTTGTACTAACAATGGATTTCTCTGGATTGCTTAATTATGAGTAATTTTTCTCCTTTGTATGTCTGGATTTTTCAAGTGTTTGATGATATATGCCACTTTTTGAAGAAAAGAATCACTGTCTTCTGCAGCTTTAGACAAGGAATGTTGTTTCTAACTTCCAGGACTTTCCTTCTTTCTTTCTTTCTTTTTTTTTTGAAAAATCTTTGTTGGTCATTAAATTCATTTAAGAGCCCTGATCCATTTTTGATCATCTGAAATATGATGACAGGCACTCAAATCAATCCCTACATTCGAGGTTTGCAAAGAGCATAAATTACTTTAGAAGTCATGTCAGGTACAGTTTATTCCAAGGTTTGCTTGCAAATTTTAATCAGAAAACACAGAAGGTCTATGCAGCCGAGATTGAAATATTCCTTCACCTTGTACTTGGAAGTAGGCTGACTTACTGTTCCTGGGCTGATAGGACTGGCAGAAGTTACAGCTTGTATGATAGTGGCAGCCTGGCCAGGAACTGAGGGAAACACATAAAGAAACATTTATTTTAAAAAAGTAAATCAACCATAAAGATCCTCCCAGCAGACCTGAGAGATGGAAACCTCTCTCTCATTTTCTCCTTGGCAAAATTTAATCTATCGCTAGGGTTTCTCAAGCGTCATATTCAAAGAGATGCAAATTCATCAGAGCTGAGACCTCAGCTGACTTTTTGCCACCTTGTGAAAGTCAAAGGGGCTGATATGTTTAAGTGACTGACACCTCCCACCAACCAACACATATGTGTTATACCTGTATTGCACACGTGTGTACAGGAGCATCTATAGATAAATAATCTCTGATGAAATTCCAACACAGAGCACACATCCACCTGTTTTTTTTTTCAGTGCTTTCTTTGTGTGGACCATTTTGCAGTAAGTGTGAGACTGGGACCAGAAATCCTTTACTGAGGGCAATTGAAACAGGCATAGTCTATGGCTGACTCCAAGAGAGGATTTTAGATTTGTTTTGATATTTTAAAATTGCAGTCATTATATCTATTGGCTTCTTCACAGCACACCCTGATTCACTGGTTTTGGGGGTGACTGTTAAGCAATGCTTCAGTCATCTCTACCTTTTGCACAGTTATCTGTATCTGGGTCCCATAAGTAACACAAGCAATAATGTTTGCCATGAAAATGTCAGAGCTGTTCACTAATATGTCCCACATAAGCATGGTTAGTGGGAGAGCTGGGCTGTGCATGGAGCTTGGCAAGGTGGTTCTGAGTGGGTTTCTCCTCTGACTTGGCCTGACTGAAGACTCAATCGATGGATGGAAACTCTCTAACTTGGACTCCTAAGAGGAAACTAATGTTAAGTTTCATGCTGCATAACGTAAGGCCTAGGTTAGTTATAAGTAATTCAAGTGTGCAAAATTTAAAAATCATATTGTCTCCAACTCAATAAATATTCTTTGGCTTCCTATTAAATATTGGATGTAAATATGGCATAGAGTCTGATGGTTCATGGGGAGCTTACATTGTATTCATTGTAGTATGCTTCCTAAGATCCCAGGGACATACCAGGGTTATTAGTTGCTCCTGTGTCTTGGGATGACCTTGGCAGGCTTCGTGACATGTCTGAAGCTGGCTGGGACAACTAGGGTCACCTTGTTCTGTACTTCTCCAGCGAGCAAGCCGAGCCTGGGCCAGCTCTCAGGCTATAGTGGAGACTCAAGAGAGGGAAAGTGCAATCCAATCAGTGTTTTGCAAACCTCTGCTTGTGTCTCATTGGCTGAAGGTGACCTGGAGAACTTAGAGGAGTTGCAAAGCATGCAGGCACCAGCAGGAGTGAAGAACAGAGCAGATTGGCAGTCTGCCTCACAGAGACAGACAAGATATATGCCCCCGTGTTATAGATACAGATAATAGAATGGCAGGCAAGGACCCATGGGGTGTCAGGGACAAAGCATGCCACTCTGGGAGATGCAGGGGCTTTATGCCTCAGCTGAATATGAAGGATAATTAGGACTTCATCAGACAGACCATCAGAGACTGGGATTGTAGGCCATGCTCAGAAAACAGACTTTGACACAGAGACTAACCAATGCCTGCCAGGTACCATAAAGGGGAAAGTGTTAGATCTGATCACCGTGGAGGGTAAGCCCCGACACCGAAAGGTGGAAAACACAGTATACTAATTCTGCAGAATGTGACCTTCACTTTGGGGTCATGAATGCACTCACTGATGACACCTGCTTTACTGACACACACACATGATGCAGCATGACCCATGTGTCCCGATCAGCATGATAAGTAGAATTGCTGGCAAGTGAAAAATCCCAGCTACTCTTCCTTCACGCCACTTGGAAAGCAACCTCTAACATGCAACAATTCTGAGAGTGTGAAAAAAAAGAGAGAGAGAGAGAGCAAGAGAGATGATTGTCTCTTTAAGAGAGTGGTTGGGGCCGCGCTTTGGGTTTGGAAGTCTGGAGACAGTGGCATGAGATTGATTAGGTGTGTACATGCTGGCTGAGAAAGCTGTAGAAAGGCGAAGGGAAGTGTTTGACAAGATGAAAGACTATTCAACATGTGAGACAGCTGCTTGAGTGAAGAGATCTATAACAGTGTACTAAAATACGCTTACCAGTAAATGATACCTTCACGGCAAACGCTACTACCAAGCTAGGTCACACAATTTTTGTGTGACATGACAGGCTCAACCAAACAAAGTCTGAAAGCTAAGTCTAATGCGGGTGGCCTTGTCATAAATGGACCGCAAGCCAGGGCTGCGGCCCGCGTTTGGAGGGTGGCCACTGGTATATGAGTCTCTCTGAGGGACTTTTCGGAAAAGTAAGGCTATCCAAGAACCCAGCAAGGATCTGTAGTAGGATTCCAACAGGGTGGGCTTTGGAGTCAGGAAGCCACAGGTAGGAGCAGTGGCTTCAGGTTAACATCTCACTGGCCTTGGATAAAGAGCTTAACCTTCCTGACTATCAAGTTTTATTCATTGATTAGGCAGGATGATAGAAAATACTTCGAAGGGAAAGATTGCACAGCATCTAGCACATGACACACATTGTCACCAGCTTATGAAAGTGTGCTGGTTTTCTTTTCTTAAGATATATTTTTATTATCTTTAAGAAAGTGTACAAAGGAGTTGCCACTCACCAAAGCAGTTTATGAACGCAGTGCATCTCGATCAGTGTTAACGCTGCTGGAGGTCAGAAAGCCCATGACATTGGCCAAGGCCACACAGCTACTGGAACTTGCAACCAGGAAAATGACACACTTCCCCAGTGCCTTGTGCCTCTCACAACCAGCACAGAGCTTGCTCGCTTCTTCAGCTGACTTGTCCTGCTTGACTTATTTTCTCAGCCTCAATTCATGATGTACAGATCAACCCATCCTACAATTCACACCCCAAGACTCAAAGGATGAAGAGTGAAGCAATGATGTTTCCGTGCATCACACACAAATGCAGGTATTGAGTGTTCCAGGGCCAGATCAGTTCATGGTGGAACTTTGGGGGGCTGCAGAAACTCAATCTATCTGATGAAAAGATTTCCCAAGGAATGCAAAGCATCCTTGGTTTCTCAACAGGCAAGTTGATAACCAAGCATCCGTGTCTATGAAGTAGCTGGAGGCTGTGGACAGGCCTATTGTTTCTACAGGAGAGTGTACCTTTTCAGGAGAAAGGGTGTACTTAGAACCACACTTAGGACAAATTTAGAACATAGTCCTCCCAATTAGACACACTGGTATACTTGGTCCTTACGTCAAACTGGACCATAAAGCCGGGTGCCAGTGGCTCATACTTATAATCCTAGCTACATAAGAAACTGAGATCTGAGGATAGAAGTTCAAAGCCAGTTCAAGGCAGGAAAATCCACAAAACTCTTATATCCAAATAAACACCAGAAAACTAGAACTGAGCTAGCCTTGAGCAAAAAAGCTTGGGGACAGTGCTCAACCCCTGAGTCTAAGCCCCATGACTGAAAAAAAAGCTGGATCATATTCAACCATAGCCATAAATAGTGTTGACCAATTCGTTTTCTAAAGAAAGGGTTAAAATGAGTGAAGCTCTTCAAATTACCCACCTTGGATTAATATTCATCAGAAAGAGCTGACTTAGAAGGGCATGCTGGTACATCCGTATAATCCCAGCTACTAGGGAGGTGGAGACCAAGAGAACTGAGGTTCTAGTCCAGCCCAGGCAAAAGGTGACAAAGATCTCTTCTCAATGAACAAGCTAGACATGGTGGTTCACTTCAACAAGTTCAGCTACTTGGGAGATATAGGAAGATTTCAGCCCAAGGCAAACCTAGACAAAAAATGCAAGACTAGATCTAAAACAACAACAAAGCAGAGCTCAAGTGGTAGAGCACTTGCCTAGCCAGCATGAGACCATGAGTTCAAATCCTAATGAACCCAATACAGATAACAGAAAAGGATGGGGGAAAGAAAGAAAGAAAGCTGAATAAGCTTACATCTCTGCAATGAGTACACTTGGAAAATAACATAAATGGAAGAAAATGGTTTCTTTATGCAAAAAAGGGACTATATCCTTTTGTTCTGTTTTCCACTATTCTTATAAAATACTTCCAATAAACAAATGTAATAAGCACATTCTCACAAATTAATGGCAGTGATACAATTAATATGCTTACACAGCTCCTACCATTTTTTGGTCTCTGTTAATGCTGGACAAGCCAAAGTCTTAGCTGTTGCCTGACTGACTTCAGATCTCCATCTGCCCATCAGCTGGAGAATACAGCTTGGTGGCTTTAACCCAGCAGCCCTGCAGAATAAGGATAAAAGTCCTCACTACGCAGGGTCCTTGCATAGAATGTTCCAAGCACGTCGCCCTTGGTATTCAAAGTGTTTGCGCTCTCTGCTATGGTTGTTGTTTTTTTTTTTTCCGCTTTTGCATGCAGAAGAGCTCATGAGACCAGTGCAAACTATCTGAAAGTTGAACAACAAACAGGACTGGCCTTGCTGCCATCCACATTCACAGGAGCAGAACGGAGCTAGTGGGTATGCATAAAACTGTGGATGTTGGAAGCCATCTCCACATTGTGTCAAAGACCAGCAAATGACAAAACGTAGTAGGCTTGGACACAGTAGAAGAATACAGCCTGCTACAGCCCCATCTTTCTTCACCTTATTTATTTATTTTATGTGGCTTGATGTGGTGGCAATTTTCTTTGTCTTGCCCCGTTTTCTTTTTCCAAACACATCTCTGCCACTAATCCTGCAACTCAAGACTCCTCACAATGCACCTCTTCCATCCTACCACATTATTGGTCCCGATTTGCAAATACAGAAACTGAGGCACAGAGAGGTAAAGTTGACTGCAGAGTCCCACATGTCATTCGTGTTCAGTGGTTTTAAGTCCCTGAAACTGTGCCATGTGCCTCATTAGCTTAGTTTGATTCAGGCCTGTTTTAAAACACCTCGTCACCCCTGAAAACAGATCATGGGTACCCCAGTGTACCCGGCCCGTAAAAAATGTCAAGGAGGAGTTGAACTTCTGTTGTCATTCCCATCCGTTAGCTGAGCGGATCTAAATGCAAGAAGGCATTCGAGTCCTGTTACACTGCTTTAAATAATAATGCACAGTTGGGCAGAGAGCTATAACTTATGGAAAAGGCATCAGCATTAAATAATGAAAAACTATCTGGGGATTTGGGGCCAATCAGGACTGTCCAGTGGTGTGACTTCATCGCTGTCACACTCACCAACCTCCAGCATCTTCATCACTAAACTCAAGAGTGTAATCTTGGCCTTCCATAAAAAGAGAGTCATACTTCGCACAGTCACGCCTACTGCACAGTAGGTATGCATCGCAGAGAAAAGCAATTGAATTAAAAGTTAAAGCAGAGTTGATCAACGCATACACAACGGACATGTGACAAGGAGGTTTGTTTTCTGAGATTGGATTCTGCCAACAAATTGAAAAACCACACTGCCAATCTGAGCAATGCACAATGCTCATGTTCGTATGCTGTTTGGTCCTGAATTTTTTATCTCCCAAGAATAATGACCCCAGCCCTGGGCATTTCCAGGGGATTAATGACCAACAGAATTTAATGACCCTGGCTCCAGCCTAGAGCCATCCCCCATTCCCTGGGTACTCATTAATCCCTGGAAGACCAACAGCCTTTCTTCCTCCTGCCACAGTCGTACCCAAGTTCAGCCCGGCTGCTAGTAGAGGGACCACTGGGACTCCACGCCTCCGTGTGGGTCCCCAGTCCGCTCTGAGCCCCAGCCACTGGCTCATTTATTTACAGGGCAGCCAGGCAGTAATTAAAATATGCTAAGGAGGTCTCATGTTCAGTGGCAGCTGGATCCGGTGACAAGCTGCAACTCCTGCCCCTCCCCTTGAATACACACACACACACACACACACACACACATTAGCTTTAGGTTGGTGGCTCACATTGCTTCACATACTATGGAGAAGGATTTCATGAGATTTTAATGAGTTTCTACCCATGTGAAAGAAGGCTCACAAAGGATCTGTGTAGATTGCTTCCTTCATGCAGTTAGCCTGGGATGACCATGTGCTTCGGTATTTGGGTTCCATGAAGACAGAGAGCTGGGTGAACGCTGACCCCTGAGCAGGTCAGGGTGAGCATGGCCCATGCAGCAGGGCTATCTGGAGACGAAGCCCCAGACTGGATCTCCCCCGAGGGTGTCTGCCAACTGGCCCTCAGACTGCTCTGAACACCAGCACCCAGGTACCTCCCACTCTGAAACTCAGTTAAAAAAAAATTTAAATAAAGCATTTTCCTAACACTAACTTCCTCTGGGAGAAAAAAAAAGTATCTTAATTCCTATTAATGGGCTGTTGGGTGAATGCTGTGTCATCAGCCTGCTCCCCAGGCAGAAAATGGTGTTTTAGAAAAGATTGTATGGTGATGGAGTGAAGCCCAGATTGGATATTTCCTCCAGGATCGTCCTGATCTTCCTGCTTTGGTAACGTGGACAGCGATGTTTTAACGGATCTGCGATCGCTGTCATCAGAGACAGCAATGTGGAGAAGCACACGGCAGGTGTGCAGCCAGAAGCACAGGCCTCCCGAGACTTGCAGACTGGAATGGAAAGATCCGTGAGCCAAAGATCAGCCAGGTCCATAGGCCCACCTGTGGACTGCGATGTTGGGGACCCTGGGGTGTTGAATGGGAGAGGAGGGGTTATATGGGAACACAAGATGGGCCATCCAGGGTCTAGTGAGCTAACCGGGAAATCAGAATGACACAAGTGCCCTCGTAATGAATGTCTCCAAGTGGACAAGTGTGTGTCTGCACACAGATCATACATGCAAATAAAGCCCACATAATAGCAAATTAGCTTCTAGACACAAGCAAATTTTCATACAAGAAGCCTGCCTTATCAGCAGATTCCTTCCATGTGTTTTTGATCAAGTGTGGTTAAAAAATATATTACTTAATATAGAAATAATATGTATAAAAATATTAAGAAACAAAACTTTTAAATTCCCATACATATATTATGCATCTCAGTTGATAAAAAAAAATTCTCAGTCAGTCTCGCATTATCATGTGTTTAAATTTTGGTGTGGTCTGCTGTGTTTCCCTTTCCTAAACTTTGTGGAAATCTACCTCTCTAAAGCAGACGGGCTTCCCAAAGCAAGGTAAATGGGAAAGTGCTTATTACAGAGATAAAGTGAAGATGTGTTGAAAGATGGCATGTCTTTAGCAGAAGCTGGGAGGCATTATGGGAAAAAAGACTGGAGTGCCTACGGTACTCTGCATGGTAGGTCTGTGTGGGTTTTCTTCAAGGGTGGCTTCCTTGGACCTTTGTCCAGCAGATACCAAGTCTCTGCTGTTGTGTGTGTGTGTGTGTGTGTGTGTGTGTGTGTGTTATTATATAGCAAGAGTCTATTACATATATGTGTGTATGTACATGTGTGTTACATTAATTTCCAAATCACATTTTTTGTTATCTCCAACTGTGGGTTGGCATTCAGTTTAAACTAATTTTACTTTGAGCCTTATTTTCCTTTCACAATAAAAATAGACCTTTCACTTTACAAGCAATATACATACCTAATTTAAAAAGAAAGAATATGCCCCCATGGATCGCAAAGGCCTAAAGAAACTGGCAAAAGTCCCAGTCTGCCAGCAGCAAGGACAGCACTCTCCAGGAAGAGAAGAGAAGAGAGAAGCATGGTAGACTACTGGGAGAGACACCACCTCTTCCAGGACCATCTCTGAGCCCCCAGGGCCTCTCAGGACTCAGTATGGCTGATGGTCCCAAGTGTAGCAGGTAGATGAAAGCTTGAGTAGATCCAGGAAGGAAGTCAAGGAACAGACGGCTTTGATTCTGGTTTTTTTTTTTTCTTTTAATGGATGACCACGGAGGTCTCAATCCTTTCGGATGGGTGATATTAGCAACACAGGTAGATAGCATTGAGGGAGCCTTACTACCTTGGGTCAATGGCAAGAAGAAAAGGAATCTTACATCAACAACAATCTAGACATCTGCTTAGAATGTTTCACATTTTGTACTGAGAATGACTTCTTTTAAGTCTGGAAGAACCACTGAAAGAGATATTACTGGATCCATTTTTTGTATGTTTTTATTGTAGAAATACTGTACCGAGGGGTTACAGTTACATGAGCAAGGTAATGAGTACATTTCCTATGGAGCATTGCTACCTCCTCCTTTGTTTTTCCCCTACCATCCCTTCCCTCCTGCCTCCCCATCTCCTTCCCCCTCCCCCAAGTTATAAAGTTGCCCATGGATTGCTGTAGTCGGAATGTGTATAAACTTCCCACACCCACATGCATAAGCCAAAACTAACTTAATCCTTCCTGTGATAGTATTAAGGTGGGACTCTCAGGGAAGTGTTTAGGGTAGGCACCACCATCCATCTTGGTTAAGAGTTGTATGCTTTAAAAGAGGAGTGAAAGATGTTATTATTTCTCTGCCTGACAAAGACAAAATAAAAGGCGTCATCTAGAGGTGAGGAACCAGCCAGCACTCACCAGACGCAGACGCTACTCTCCCAGCACCTTGACGCGGCCTTCTCAAATTCCAGAGCAGTGAGCAATACACTTCTTTTCTTTATAAATCACCCAGCCAAAGGCATTTTGTTGTAGCAGCTCCAAAAGGAATAAACATGAAAGTTTACAAAGGATAGATTCTTCCCTGGATGCTAAACATCCGCGAAGGCTCTGAATTATTGGGTTAAAAAGTAGGTGTCCTAATGCCCAACTCAAGTGTCTGCTCTGTGATGTACAAATTGGACCCCTCTGAGAGACACAGCCCAGCTCTGCTTCTCCATTCTCCTTCTCTCTCAGCTCTAGAAAATTCTAAAAGACCAGGGCTACTATGCAGATTTTTGTGAATAAATTTAAAAGACCCTCTATCTTTTAAAAAAACTGAGAAGAAAGAACTTTTTGTTTTACAGATGAGAATCAGAAGCCCAGAAAGAAGGGCCACCCCCTTTCCGAGATGCTGTATGTTCTGCTCACCTTCGTGTTCCTAGCTCTTCTCAGCCCCTTTTCTCTACCCTTCTACCCACTGCTTGTCATGACCTTCTGGTTTTGCCTACTCCAAAGGCCTCTGATACCACAAATTAGATATATATTGTTTGGCTGAGTCCTTGGGTACATTTAAGTCATTGCTTGAAAAGCACACTGTCTTTGTTGTCTCTGCAAAGTATTTTCGGTCGATTAAGCAAAAGTAACACAGATGATTCTATGTGTACCTCGGGAGGGCTGCCTGGAATACTGTATATAAATTCCATTGTTTTGTAGTCAATTAAGCCTCGTTGTCTATAAAAGTCACCTGTCTGACTTGAGGGAGAGATGGCAAAAATGGAAAGGACTTGACAATGTCTTGAAACTGAAAAGCAGCCAGATGATGGATATTTCTCCTCTTAGAAGCAGGAAAAGGGCTACTCCTTAGTGCCTTGATGCTGGGCGGTGGTTTTGCCAGATCATTCTAAGGGCTGAGGGAAGCTGAAGGGGGCACCCAAAGCTGAACTACCTCTGAAAAATTAAAATGAGGGAGACAAAGCACTTTGTGTGTGTGTGTGTGTGTGTGTGTGTGTGTGTGTGTGTGTGTGTGTGTGTGTGTGTGTGTGTGTGTGTGTGTGTGTGTGTGTGTGTGTGTGTGTGTGTGTGTGTGTGTGTGTGTCTTTCTTGGTTCCGATATAAGAAACTTGTCATTCCAACTTCGCAAGACAGTGCTTGAAGATGAAATGTTCAACTCCACCGGGACGGCCTTCTTTTTTTTTCTGTTATTACAGAAGAAAATTATAACCATAAAAATGTCCAATTTAGAAAAAAAGGTGCCACTTTAGTGTCATTTGCATAAAAGCTGTTACACACAAATTGTTATAAAGACAAATGTGTAGCACTCTTGTTGAAAATTGCTTATATCTTTGGTGCTTTGCCTCGAAGACATAAAGGCCTCTTCAAACTGAAACTCATTCGCAGGTAAATAAACGTGAGGGTGAAATTCCTCCTATTGGGGAGAACGTGAGCTGGTTTCCATGTTGTCTTAGACAGGTTTTGAGAGCTCCCACCTCCACCCCTGCATCCAGCCCTATGGGGTGGACCCCTCTGAAGGCAAATGCAGCTTGTGCTGTGGCTAGTGATGGACTGGACAGTGTCCAGGCCCATGAGCAGTGGGGACATCTTGTAGGGAAGAACGTAAGGTCAGGGGAAGGAAGAAGGAGGGCCCAGGAGGGAAGCGGTTAGCAACTCTTCTTTATAAATCAACTCAGTGGGGATAAGCACCAAGTTTCTAACTAGAATTCTCTCCCAACCCCAACACCCCAGACCCCACTCCCCAACTCACCCCAGAATAATTGCTCTAGGGAATATATTATCCCTCCTGGGCTCTTCCCGGGTGGCCGCTGCTGTCTGTGATGACCTTCTGAGTTATCCCGAAGTATTTCAACCTTTTCTCAGAAGTCATCCCTTCCTGCCATCGGTCAGTTGCTTGCTCTTTCTTCTGCCTTCCCCTTGCAGATTTGAACGTTAGCTACTTGGTGGCTGCCAGGGATGGTTATACCACATCTGTCCTGACTCACTCTCCTACCACTTACACCCCTTACACCTTTGAAGGCAGGACCTTTGTAAATACTAACTGGGAGGTGTCTTACAGAGGGCAGACATCAGAGGGCATGGCTGTGCAGGGATGAGACGTGAGCATGAATGACTTCCAAGTCAAGGCTGAGCCAGAACCCGAGCAACTACCTGTCACATGCACAGATGCCTATGCAGCTCCTTGTCCCAATTACAAGGTCACAACCCAGTAACTCAGCCCTCAGAAAGTTCTGCTGAATGAATGGACAAGTTCAATATTCATATACTGCGTCACATTTTTTTCAAGAGCTTCCTGTTATGAAACAAGTCCATTAACATTCCTTTATGTATGTGACAAATACATATACTCCATGATGACATTTACATATATTTACATGATGAAACCGTGTAGTCATTTACATGAGCACATGTAAATATATGTAAATGTCATGATGAAACTGCTTACTCTGTATAATTTAATATAATATATACCAATACAGGTGGTTGGGTTTTTTTTGGGGGGGGGAATTAACCCCAAAAGAAAAAAGAAGAAAAATGGGCTAAGTACCCTGGTCTCAGCAAGTGTTTTCTGGGCCAAATGTTTGCCTTGCTGGCCATCAGTTGTTTCCTCAAATACAAGGGGAATATAGTCTAACCCACATTTCTGCAACTGGTACTATAAGTCAAATATTTGCTTAAGGAGTAGTTAGGGGTGAGCAGCTGTTTATATCTTCTACATGACAAGTTATAGGAAAAAAGTAATTTTCTAGGTCATCGAATACTTTGAGGCCTACATATTTTTGAGCAGGAAGCAAAAAATAAACATTTTGTTTGAAGCCTTTTTTCATTTCAGAATAAGGGTGGAGCAGAAGGATTTAGAGCTAAGGCACTAAAAGCAACTATAACTCAGACTTCCCCATCTCAAAAGGAAAAGCCAGCCTAAATAGTCAGCTTGAGGCTACATGCCAAAGTTCTGCCAACGTTTTCAACTTCTTCCTTTCTTCTCCAACTATTTCCTGGAAACAACCTTGCTAGCGCCCTTCGGAGGAGATTTATGTTAAAGAAGGCCCAGCCCTGTCCTGGGGCGGGAATGACCCTTCAGTTCCTCTCGATTTCACAAAGCACACAGAGGACAAGGCCGTTATTTCGCAGGTCACAGGTCTGGAGGGGCTAAGGCTAAAGTGGTTGGCCATCAAACCACAGCCAGATTGGATTATGGGACAATTTGGTTCAAGCCAATTTATCAAGGCTTGTCTAGATTGGACATTCATTCAGGAAACCTCTTGGGGGGGGGGGAGGGGAAGGACTGGATCTTCAAAGTAAAATGTGCACCTTGGCCATGACTCAGCTCTTCCAGAAGTCTCCATGCCATCTACAGACCATGTCTGTCGGTTCAGCTGGGTCGACCTCTGACTATACATAGTCTGAGAATGCACGTGTAACAAGAAGCTGGAATATGTTCCAGGAGGACAATCACATTTGAGAGTCTGGCCATGTAAGGAAGAAAAAAATCCCTCCTTGATTTTCAGATCTATTGAGATCTATTGCTAATCAGAGTTAGCAGGCAGCAATCACAAAACCTTGATTAGCCATGGAGCACCTTGTGGAGAAGGCGCCTTCTAACTCCAGAATGAAGTTTTTGGAAAGGTTGGGGGGTTTCGTGGTGGGGGATGACTTGTTGGCGTCTAACATTTAACAGAAATCACAGTCTCTGGGCTGGTAGCTTTCCACGAAGTGGGGAAGACAAAGATCCCCAAGCCCAGGATCCCAGGCAAATTCCTTCCAAAATCCCCCACCAGGAAGTGGAGGGGCCGGGGGTTGAAGCAGTTCAAGAAGAGGTCGGTCACAGTATGCTAGATGGAGCACCAGGAACAGGTTAAATGTGGGCTCTCCGCTTTCTTTAGAATGTGGAATTCACACAAGACCAGAACTAGTTCTGAGGGGTGGGGGGGAGGGCAGGTCCCAAGATGGTGGGGACGTGGTAGCCAGCACCCAGGGAGGGCAGATGGGAAAAAATGGGGTACAGAAGATTAATCAAAACACCTTTCATGTACCATGCTTTGATCTTGTTGGGGTGAGAGAGCTAGCTTCTCTGTGGAATAAATGGCGTGATGGTTGCAGTGACAGGGAGACAGACTCGGGGCTCAAGGAAAAGACAAACTTTCTCCCAGTTGGGGAGGGGAATGAGCTGGGCTGCCTGGTGAGGGGGTGTGTACGTGAGCTACAAGTGTCTCCCCATCCACTGGAGGCTGCCTTTCTGGGGTGCAGCAAGGGGCTTCCCTGCTCTGGGTGGGAGGGAGGAGCAGATGGTGGTGCGATTCCTCTGGGAGCTGCATTTCTATGTTTAAGGCACACTTAGAGTATTTTGGTACCTCCTGTGCCTCGGGTAGGAAATTCGGAGATGGTGCACATCTAAGTCTTAGTCAGCACAGAAGGTCTGGAATCTGCAGCATCACCAGCCATGGAGAAACCAAAGACCTGCCGTTTTCAGCGCCTTTCCTCCCCACCCCCCCACCCCCCTACCACCTTTTAACCCTCCTCTTCCAGGCCTGGACAGCAGCCATAGAGATGGATGATATAGCTCTGTACTTAAGAACCACATCCCAGCAGCTGGCCGGACCATTCACACAGCACTCGGAACCCAGCAGTGCAGTTCCGGAGCGCATGCCCCCCAGCTCCTGTGCTAAGCCTCATCCACTTCAAGCGATGCTCTTTTAGAGACCTGAACTCAAGACTTACTCTCTCTCCAACCATTAAGGCACAAGCTCCTCTCGTCTCCTCAATCTGCTCCTCTTTCAAAGCTCAAGGCCAGCATTCCCTGTGTCTGCACCACATCTATCTCTACCACCAGAAAATGACCCTGTGGATGGGTCTCTTTTCCTCTATTATTCCGCTACCTGCCTAGGAGTTTCACAAAGACAGCAGTGGTGAACTTTGGGTCCTGACACCAAATGGAGCTAAGAATAACTAGTTAGTAAGTAGTTATTGAGTGAGGAAGCAAACTAGCTTTTTCAGCCTTTGTAGACAATTCCTCTGGTTATGATGCTTTGGATGAATACAACTTTCCTTCAGTGAAGATCTGTGGATGATGAAATTCAGAGCCTTTGGAAGTCCCCAAATCCTGACTGCCTGTGCACAGGTTTTCCTCACTGGCACAAAGGGGTTTTTGTACATTCATCAGTCCTGAGTCTTCTGAGAAGTTGGCACTCAGATAAGACTGCACACACACACAAAACAAAAATGTATTAGGAGAAAAAAACATCTGGAGTAGAAGCGTGGAAGCTGAGGGAGGAGAGGATGGAGGAGTTGCCTCTGACTGCTGTGAAGGGGGAAGGTAAGGGAGAAGTGGGGTGGGCTGTGGTATCATGTGAGGAAGAGCAGGGGACTTTGAGGGTGTCTCCAGAGACAGTGGCAGGATGCAGGAGTCCTGGTTTCTCTGGAACTGCCACTGGATTCAGTCCTCCACTGCGTGCAGCCAATGCGATGCTTGGCCTGATCACTGACACGGGATTTGATAGACATCAGAACTCAACAACCAAGGTCCTGGCCAGTCACAATCTGCAGCTTCTACTATAGCTTCCACAGCCACTTTACCTGGAGGCTCAAGGAGAGGAGCCTGCAGAACAGAGACAACTTACCACCATGACCCCAGGACTGGGTGGCGTCTCTGTGGTTTCACCCCAGGCTTTGGGGAGGTGGCAGATGCCAGCATCTCCACAGCTGTTCAGTGGCATTTGGTCCTTGGAATGATCCTGCCTTGCTCTGCCACCTTCTCCCCAGTGCATTACAACCTTCATCCTCCTCTTCTCCAATCTGAGCATTGCCCAGAATGTTGAAGGAAGGGTCACAAGGCAGCTGCACAGGACACAGCTGTCCTAGGTGTGTCACAGGAGTCTGCAGCAGAAGTGAGTGAGTTGCAGACACTGCAGGGAAAGGAGAATTTCAAATGCCACTGCTAGGACTAACCGTTGTGATTGATGATGTAACAGGAACCAATAGTACCTATAACTTGCCTGGCATTGTCTGAATGCATACCGAGTCACTTAATCCATATTGTTCCTATCTTTCCATTTTACAGAGGAGGAAAACAAGACATAGGAGGTCAAGAGACATACCCAATGCCGAATAGCCAGTGGAGCTAGGATTCAGACTCAAGTGATAGCTGAGCCCCACACACTTAAGCTCCTCTGCCAAAGACAAGGAAGAGTAGCACCATAATGTTAACAATGGTAGTCTGGGAAATTGACACCATAGATGCAGATAGAGTGTCTACATGGGCTCTCGGTGCATTGGATGATGGGAGCTGTCCGAGGAAGAGATGATGGCAAAGGTCTTGAGGTAGAGTGCCAAGAGGGACACCACAACCCGTCTGATGACAGTGGCCAGGAGAAGCTACATCCAACTCAACTTCCTCCTCCAGCTTGAAGTCCTAGGGTATCCACTGACCTTTTCAGGGTGTCTAAGTTTACTTTCTCCAGAATGTCTTGTGGTCAAAATTGTTCAGTATATGTATGCTCATCAGGCTGGTTTCTTTCATTCAGTAATCTGCATTTAAATTTCTTTCATGTCCTTTCATGGGCTGATCCCTTATTCCCTTATTTAGTTGCTCTAAAATATTCCACTGGATAAATGTTTCACCACTGGTTCATGCATCTGCCTAGTGAGGGATATCTTGCCAACTTGGGGTGATGATTAGAAAAGCTCTCATTAACCTGTATGCATGTTTTTATGTTGACATAAAAGTGTTTTTTATATTTTATTGTTATTGTAGAAGTGATACACAGAGGGGTTACAGTTATATGAGTCATGTAATGAGTGTAATTCTTTTTGAACAATCTCTCCTCTGCTCTCTCCTAGTTTTTTCTTCCCATCCAAACCACAAAATGTTCAGTTCATTTTCCATATAAGGTGTAGTAAGTACCACTGCTGTGTTTGTACACCCTTTGTTCCACCTTTTCTGTGCCCCCTTTGCCCTCCCAGAGACAAACTAACAAAGATTAAAAGAAAAGAAAACAAAAACAGCAACAGCAATAACTAAAAGGAGTCACTTGTTTCTTTTCCCTGGAGTTCAATTCATAAAATATTATTTTATATGATCATATGTACATAACTATGTCCAATAAATAAATGGGCTAAATACTTAAAAAAGAGACTTCTCAGAGTAAGAAGTCAGAATAGCCAATAAACACATGAAGAAATGTTCAACATCCCTGGCCAAAAAAGAAATTGCCAATCAAAACAACATTGAGATTCTACCTACCCCAGTTAAAATAGCCATTAACAAGAAAACTAACAATACAATAAGAGATGCTGGAAGGGATATGGCCAAAAGGAAACTCTATTACACTGTAAACCTGTTCAATCACTCTGGAAAGCAGTATGGAGGGTCCTCAAAAGACCAAACATAGAACTCCCCTATGACCCAGTAATCCCACTCCTGGGCATTTATCCAATAGAACACAAACAAGGCCACACCAAAGCAACCAGCACAACCATGTTCACTGCAGCAGTATTTAAAATAGCCAAGATATGGAATCAACCCAGATGCCTCTCAGTGGATGAATGGATCAAACAAGTATTATATATAAATATATATATATATATATATATATATATATATATATATAATGGATTTCTACTCATCCATCAGAGTGACTGATATTATACCATTCATAAGGAAATGGAGTAACTTGGAAAAAATTATATTAAATGGAGTAAGCCAGAAATATAAGTTGCATGGTTTCCCTCATTTGTGGTAGCTAGAATGTGCCTATGAATCTACAAAGTGACACACTGAACAATATTATTTATACACACACACACACACACACACATATATATATATATACATATATATATATACATATACATATACATATACATATATATTCTGGGACATGTTAAATTATATAGGTCTCTAGACAGTCACATATTGAGACACTGAGAGCCAAGGTTGGATATACATAGGAGTGGATCACATAGGTTCAATATCTATGTATATATGATCATATAAGTATTTTATGGCATACAATGGTCAGAGGAGAGGATTAGGGCCTAGCCCAGTACTAGAGTGCTTGCCAACATGATGCAGGGCCATGGGTTCAGTTCCCAGCAGTGTGGAGCACAAAATTACTTGGAGAAACTTAAAAGTGTCGTTGTTGGATTGTACAATAAGACTGCCCAGCTTTAAAGAAAATGTCAAACCATTTTCCAGTGTGAGAAGAGTCTGATCTGAGGGTTCAAAGATTCACTGGGTTGCTGGTAGAGAACAGGTTGACAGTAGGTCAGCCTGGGTCCCTGCAGACTAGCTCCAAGCTGATACAGTCAACCCTGCCAGGAGGGTAAGGACAGAGACTACAGGAGAAGAAGAGGCAAAGTGCCTGTTTGTGATCTAGGTCAGCTCATGAAAGCCTATGTTTGCAGATAGGTGTAGCATTTGATAAAGTTGCGGGACAACTCCCCACCTTGGCTTATCTTTGAAGGGGCTTCCAGCTCTGTGATTAGAAAAAGGTTCATTCAAACAGCAAACAGAAAGCTCAGAAAAGCCCCTCTTCCTTTCCACAGTTCAAGAAGACAATTCTGTGTGCTATCTAAACCTAACAATTTAGCCAGATTTTCCTTTGTAGTAATTATGCAATGATCAATGTCTCCTAGGGGAAAAACCTACTAAATATACGTTCCCTCTCAAATTGTTGTTTTTATTGTTATAAACCAGAACGAGCGAGGTGCTGTTTCATATTTAGCAACGTATAATTTACCTCTTGTACATCGTCCTTTAAATTTGTGGTTACCTTGTCTCAAGGTAAAGGAGGCAAACAATGAATTATTGTCATTATCTTATAATCAAACTCAGGGCCGCCAACAATGGATGTCATTACATCTTAATGGGGAAATAACAGCCAATTTTACAGCGGTCATTATGGAGGCAAAATTTAATAATGTTCTCACTTTTTTCTCCCTCCTTTTTTCTTATTTTCCACACCAATTAAAACTGTTTTTGAGTGTTTCTTCCTACATTGTTCGAATCCCAGTCAGCAAAATGACTGTTAAGCAAATGCAATCTGGCGGTGCAAATGGAGAGATTCCACAGCTTCACACTGAGAGTCAGTTAAGGGAAGCTTCAGTTTGTCTGTGTTTGGGGGAGAGCAGGACATGAGCCTGCCCAGGAGAAGAGAAACCCTGTAAGTCCCACAATTCATCAATCGGTGTGATCACACTAACAACTTAGCAACCATTTACCATTAAGGAATTGGAGGCCTGGAGAAACTATGTAGTGTCTTCACAAAATGCAAACAGGAGCTGCTGAAGGCTAAGCCTGAGTTCTGAGGGAGGCGCTTTGGAGATTGTGAATGCAAGCTGGGTATGAGACTGTTCCTGGCAATGTGTGCATGTGTACACGTTGGGTGCTCGCTTGTAGACTTTTGCCTTTTCATAGATTAATAGAGTCCTTTAGCTTAGACTCTGCCCAGCCTAATTAACAGGAGGTTCACTGTTCTTGGTTTTCTCACTACCTCCCTCAGTCTGACTTACTCAGCTCTGCTAGAGTTGTATCTCTGCTCTTTTATCAGGGCTCAGCTAACTATTGCCTTCAGATCAAATCAGCTCTCAGACCTTTTTGTTTTTTATTTTTTTTATTTTATTTTTATCAGTGATGGGGTTTGACTCTAGGTCTAGGCACTGTCCCTCCACTTTTCAGCTCAAGGCAAGCACTCTGACACTTGAGCCACAGTGCCACTTCCAGTTTTCTGGTGGTCTATCGGAGATAGAAGTCTCATGGACTTTCCTGCCTGGCCTGGCTTTGAACTATGATCCTCAGATCTCAGCCTCCTGAGTAGCTAGGATGACAGGCGTGAGCCATCGGCGCCTGGCTCCTTTTTGTTTTTTATATAAATAAAGTCTTGTAGAAATATAGCCATGCTTTTACTCTGGATTCCTTACCAGAGTTTGCAAATACAAACACAGAATGTCCCTGTAATTTCAAACCCAAAGTGATAACCCATTTCTAGATATGTATATTGCAATCCTGGGAATATATTTATTTGCCTTGCCACAATGACCCATTTGCCTCTCTGATCTGCACATTTCACGTGGAGCTCTGCCTTTGTCTGGTCATATCGCTGGAGACCATCATGGATCCTACTCTATAGAACAGTGCTCCCTTCTCAGCCTCCACCCTCATACTGGAGGGCAGACACCTTCTCCTTGACTCGGAACCCCCTGGACCACAGAAGACTCCCAGCACCCTTGGTGAGGACAACATGAGCTCAGCCGTGTCTGCCTATGATACAAGGGGGAGGCTCCAGTCTCTGTGGCACAACCAAGGCACGTGAGTGCATGTGGGAGGGGGAGACTATAGGACTCCTATTGAAGTGGGAGCCACACACAAGCCACAAAGAGTTCTGAAAGCTACAATGGTCTCCCTGGGTCTGCTGGTTCCTAGTATTGAATTAACTTAATCTTCATCCAAGTATCTTAACCTGTTTCTGGGGTCCCTGTGACACTACACACCCCATCTCCTCCCGTTTGCTCCCCTGGAAGCTGCCACCATGCTAGGCGTCCCTCTGTGGGGCAGAGGCGGAAGAAAGTCTAGAGGAAAAGCTGTAGCCCTTCCATGCTCGCTGTGGAAATGGCTCTCCCTCCAGTGTCCTGTACCCCAGCATCGTAAAACCGTGCATAGCTGCCGAGGTGCTGAGATGGGCTGGCCTTGTCCACGTGCTCTCCTGTCCTCCTCAAGAAGCTCTCATGCTGGCTCAGCCATCAGCCAAGCAAGGCTTTCAGACACTCCCCGCTCTGCCTGACTCCCACACTCCTGGTCTGAGGACTTCACTGAGGCCGAATTCTAGGCACAGTTGAGTCACATGGACTGAGCATGAAGCAATACAACGCTGAGACTGTCTCTCTCTGCACCTCCAGGGCCTGTGTGATTGCTTGGCCCCTATTAGATGCCCATAATTACTTGTTAATTTAATAAACAAATGAAGGAATAAAGCTTAAATATCTCCTAATGTCACGGCAACAGATCTTCGGAAATCTCATAAATGCTGTAGACACTAGAAAAGTACACAGCCATCTCAATTCTGCACACCATTGAGAGGAGAGAAAATAGATGCTCCAAATGAAGAGCCCCAGACCTCATCTGCCCTTCAGAACTGACTTAAAACACTCAGCCTCAGGGACCTCACCAGCCCCGTGCTCCGTTGACTTGAACCGGCCTCCTGCTTCCTTTCTCTGCGTAAAGAACCCAAGTTTCTCACCTGAGCTTCACCCATGAGCAATCAGCCACTCCATTTGGCCTACTGGTTTATCATTTCATTCAGCTTACAGCCAAAAGTTCTGATTTTAATTTATCTAATATTCCCATTAATAATGTCTGTTCAAGCCATCAGCTATGGTTGCCCAATGTTAAAATGTCTTTGAAACAGAAAATGAATGCAAATAATTAAAAGAAAAAAAATCGAGGGAAAGTGATCCATTTGTCAGGTTTGGCATTTTAAAAAAAAGTCTTGAAATGCAGTGTTTGGGATAATAAAATATATGAAGTTTTTTAATAAATGAATTCCAATAATAAACATGTCAGTTTATGCAAGGCCCATCATTCTTTCCAGAGGTACCCTGATAAATCTTTTATGGGTATGAAAAGCGCCAGTGACACCCCCTCCCCATTTGTTCAAATAGATGCTGATCTGCCACTGAGGAAAGGGGGTGACTGAAGGCTCCTCTGCCCTCAGGAGAACCCCAGTTTAATGAGGTGGCAAAGAAAACCACTGCTGTCACCAGACATGGTCGGTGCTGTGATAGAGATACCCAGGTCCAGTGGGCGGTTCCAAGCCTCTCCACAGCCTGGAACCCCACATACATGTGAAACCAGGGCCTTGAACACAGCACAAGCAGCTGCCAGAGAGTGGGGAAGGGATTGGGGGGGGGGGGAGAGCTGGAATTCCAGTGGGTGGAGCTGGAATTGAAAATATGCAGGAATCTTCCAGAGGACAAGGTAGGACCAATTTCTAAAGGATGCTTTTCTGGACATGGTCCTAATCGACAGGAAGAGGATGTGAGCCAATTGTGGGATGGATTTTAAAGCTAGCCCTCTGCGGAGGAGGGAGGCAGAGGCTGCTCCATGAAACCGCTAGGAAGGAGATAATGGGGAGCGTAATGAGAAGGGTCCGCGTGGGTTGGGGGATATCCAATTCAGTTCTCATCAATACTCTGGCATCTTGAAGGTCAAGTCCTACCTGGCATACGGGGCATCGTCACCCTCCTGAACGCACCTCCCAGTGGCTCCTTTCCCCCAAAGCCTGAAAGTGGAAAATGACAAGTTACATCCATGGCTTCTTGTTTTATTATTGAAATATTGATCTTTAGCTTATCACACTTTGTTTTGAAATGAGACCAAAGGAATTAAATTTTTTTTAATGGGCTCACCTCAACTGAGAAAATTATATGAAAAGATAGATGGTTCTGTTCTAATAAAAAATAAAATAAAAATCCCTCATTACTTGTGGGCAACAAGCAGCAACAAGGAGGCTAAAATTACGTTCAAAGGAGACCAAATACGTTTTTAATATTCTATTTGGGTTTTGCATATTGAAATTTATGCAAATTCAATTTTAAAACCAAGTATAGTCATGAAAGACCTTCGTAGAGCAGCTCGCCGCTAGGACCGGGAAACCCAAGGTCAGTGATGTCACCTGCCGTGGTCACATGGCATTTCCTCTGCCAGGGGCTGTCATCACACCCCAAGGGGGACAGTCAGCAACATCTGAAGAAGGCTTGCCCCTACAGGTGGAGGCCCAGACACTGCAAGCTCCCACCAGTGCCCAGGGAACCTTCCAGAGAGGACACTCCACCTGCCAGGCCGGAGGCCCAGGATACAAAGCAGACGTCATCTTATGAAAGAGATGCGGAGCACATCCTCAGAGACCGGAATTCACACCAGTGTGGGAGTCCAGACACCTTCACCAGGGCAGGTGCTTCCTCTTAACCTTGTCTGCAGCTCTCTTGGGTCTGCTGAGAGGTGCAGGGCTGTGTAGGGTGGACAGACTCAATGCCTAGACACTCCTATTTCCTCTTCCTGGGGAGCCGTGGTCCCTGTCCAGCTGCTGATCTGGCCACTGCTGACCACTCACCCGAACTTCTTATTCATCCCTGGGGGCTCTAGCATCATGCACACACAAACAGACCTGGCGGGGTACCTAAGGCCCAGCGTCGTCAGGCCTACTGGCAAAAAAAAAAATCCCTCTGTTGGGTGTTTGGTGGGGAGGGTTCACAGAACCTAGAACCCTGTCCTCTGTCCCTCTCACGGGAGGCCAGGCTGGATTTGATGCCTTGAGAGCAAGCTGAGATTCAGTATCATCAGCTATCTACACACACTCACCTTTACATCTTTCCTTGCCTTTGCATTTGCATGGAGCAGGGGAAGCTCTTAGTCTCGGTGATTCAGGCAAATGCATTAAAAAGATGAACATTTTACTTAATGTTCTAAGAAGATTTCCAAAAGCAGTTTTGATTGTGTACTATTAGCATTAATTAATTTCCAGACTGGGACCAGCCGCTCTATTAGGGGAATGCATATTTTAATCAATTTTCTCTCTGCCGCTCCGTGCTGGGTAAGGGGAGTTCGGTGGGCTTTGTCTACTCTTTTTTTTTTTCCATCACTGAACTCAGGGCCCCAGAGAAGACTGAGGCCTAGAAGCGCAGAGTGTGGGAGGGAAGCTGGCCACCAGCCAGGAGGTGGTGAGAAGTGCCACTGGGAGCCCTACACGTTCTTCTGGATTCTGAACACCATGAAAAATGGTGGCCATGGGGAGAGATGGCGACCATGCTGCCCCTGACCAAATGAGCACATTTAACAAGGAAGCAAATACTTCTTCACCTGGACAAGCTCAGTCTCATAGCAAGGGAACAGCCTGAAGAGAGAGCTAGGGCCTGTGCACAGTGAGCATCCTGGGCAATGGTTGGTGGCACGAAGGTTTTCATTCCTGGCCTCTGATAGGATGCTTTTCCAGGAAGCACCACCCACCTTGCCTTCATAGTGGAGGTTTGCCTATGGCCTGGTGACATTCTCCATACTGTTTTCTGTGAATTTTTAGAAGATTATATGGATCCCTTTTTTCCCCTCTTTCCTTGGAAATTGATCATGGACATGTAGATACACATGGACATGTCCATCACACAAGTATATGAAAATCAGACCCCATATCAGACCACAATCAGAGCCTCCAACACAATTTTACACACACAGTAAATAAGTGCTTACTTCCCGAGGGTAAAACCCAACCGTTCTTCTTTCAAGTTGGCATGATGTTATTTGTAGACATCAACTATTTCTTTTCCTCAGTCTTGGCTGTGTGCACATGTCCACAGGTAAACAGGAAGGTGTTTGAGCAAAACAGAGAAAAATACCTCTGTGTCTGTGTACATATAGGTATTGGGTATGCATGTGAATTTTATGTATGTTCTCTCTTTGTGTCTTTAATGAATGCTCATATTTATACACACATGCTCCTAAATATACATAGGTTTATATGTGTCTGTGCATGTGACATGACACATGACATGGACATGAGGTTTGTCAGGATCCTTCCACATTTACAACGTGTATGTTTGATAAGTGTATAAATGCAAATATGTAAGTAGTTATGGACAGTCTTGTCTTAGAGGTCACCATATTGTGTTCCTAAAAGAAGAAGGAAAGGGGCTGGGAAGATGGCTCAGTGGTAGAGTGTTTGCCTTACATGCATGAGGCCCTGGGTTTGGTTCCTCGGCACCATATAAGCAGAAAAGGCTGGAAGTGGTGGTGCTATGGCTCAAGTGGTAGAGTGGTAACCTTGAGCTGAAGAGCTGAGGGATAGCACCCAGGCCCAGAGTTCAGGCCCCATGCCTGACAAAACGAAGAAAGAAGAAAGAAGAAAGAAGAAGAAGAAGAAGAAGAAGAAGAAGAAGAAGAAGAAGAAGAAGAAGAAGAAGAAGAAGAAGAAGAAGAAGAAGAAGAAGAAGAAGAAAGAAGAAAGAAGAAAGAAGAAGAAGAAGAAGAAGAAGAAGAAGAAGAAGAAGAAGAAGAAGAAGAAGAAGAAGAAGAAGAAGGGCCAAGGGTAAAAGGGGTTGTAAACCTGCTGAGTTGGCCCACATTAGCCAAAGCCTCACACAGTGGCTTGTATTACTCTGGCCAAAATGGTGTCAAGTGAACTTTGGAGCTGAATATGACCTTAGGAAAAGTCAAGCTCATTAATTGCTATTCTCATCTATAAGCTGGGCTCATCATTACCCCTAAATAAATCATAACTTTGTAACTAAAGAAGATGTGAAGAGATTTGGAGAAAACAACAGATGGGCAATCCCATCATACCTGCTCAGTATTCCTCCAGTAGAACAAGATCAAATACTGGAAAGAACTTTGTAAGCCAGGCCCTTATATGAGAACTCATGGTGACATCTCTCACCCTGAGAATTTGGTAGGGGAAAATAAAGCCTGAGTCTGTATGCTCTGATGAGAACAGGAAATACTCCATAACCATTTTTTTTCACAAAGCATTGTATTAGGGTTGTTTCTGGACAGTGTTTAACACAATTCATACAACTGTATTTTCTCTTTCAAACTTCTCAAGAACAGTCACTCGTATCATGAGATGAGCTCATCTGTCATTCTCTCTCCCACACTGGTTGAGATAATGGACATTGTGAGGATAGAATTGCTCAAGTGGGCTCAGAAGTGTCTTCTGTCCAACTCCAACAAATACCCAAATCAAAGCACAAAAGTGGAGAAAGATAAAGCATCAGGAAAGAGGAGAAATAACCCAACCCGACCAACCAAAACCGGAGAGAGATGCCTAATGATTTGTCTCAGTGTTCCAGCTGCCCGCACACATTTCCTGACCAACCTCTGCCATCAGAGACTATTATTCATCTCACAAATCCATTATTGAACAGAGTACTTAGGAGAAAGGGAGAGAGAGGCAGGGAAAGTGAAGCCGAAACGTCTCGCAGGCTTTATTTGAAATTGTAAGCAAATTTAGTTCTTGGAACAGCTGCCAGATGAATACCTAGAGACTGACTTCTTCAGCTTATCCCCAAAAACTACAAAGCTATTTACAAATGGCACCTTCCAAAACCACCAACAGAAGGAGAGGTTTGGGTGAAAACAGAATCTTTAGACAACGATATTGGGGACAGCTCTGCTAAACTCAGTAAGAACTAGTTCTCCCCAATTAGTCACATACAAATTATAAGGCAAAGAAAAGTCTTCTTTGGTGTGATGTCTAATTGGTGTTTTACCTTGATGATGAAGAGTTTCCTTTCCAAGGAGAAGGTAGAGGCCACTCAAGGAATGAGCTGTGGGACATGGAAACCGATGATCAGCCTCATGGTTGTGATGACTAATTTTGTTTGACTAGGCTATTGTGACTAGATACTTGGCTAAACCAGATGGTTGGTTAAACATTATTGTGGATCCTTCCATGAAGATACTTCTTGGGTGAGATTTACATTGTAATCAGGTAACTCAGAGCAATCTTTCCTCTATGGTGTGGGTGGATGAGCTCATCATCAGCCCAAGTATTAAATGAAACAAAAGCTGGCTTTCTTCAAGGAAGGAATACTACCCACAGGCAAGGCTCCACCTCCAACAGCAGCTCCTGCCTGGATTTTCAGCCTAGTAATCTACCCTGAGAAGCTGGACTGGAATATACAATCTTGAATGCTGTTTGCTTAAAATCAACCTCCCTCTTTGTGCACTTATGTCCTCTTGCTGCTGTTTCATTGGTGGCCATGAGCTGACTGGAGAACCCAGTCAGATTCATCAGAGAGAGCTCTAGTTATCCCCACAGTGAACCACTAAGAAACAGAAATGACAGGAATGGGAATTATGTCAGGAAATAAGAAAAGTCCAACAATAAATGTTGTCAAGGATACTGAAAACAGGAACCTTTGTATATCACTGGTAGGAATGTAAACAAAGACTTTTTCAGACAGCATTTGATGGGTTTTATTCTGCTGTCTTCATGTATATGTATAGTGTATGTATATGTATATGTATATGTGTATATAAGATCCTTCAGTCCTCACCTCCTCAACACCCCTCAGAATTCCTTCTTTCCTCTTCCCTCTTCCTATTAATCCTTATTCAGACAGACTCTTTTTTATGTTTGTCCTATTAGCCATTACAATTACCACTGTCAACCTCACCATATTAGATTCACAAATGAACAAGGGACATATGATACTTGGCTTTTTGAGATGTGCATATCTATTCAAAATGGTGTATAGTTCGCTTTCTTTGATAAGTCCCTGCCTGGTTTTGGGATGAGGGTTATGATGGCTTCATAGAATGAGTTCGGTAGTAAACTTTCTCTTTCAATTTCATTGAAGAGTTGGAGGAGTATTAGTGTGAGCTCTGCTTTGAAGGCCTTGTAGAATTCTGCTGTAAATCCATCTGGTCCTGGGCTTTTCTTAGATGGGAGGTCTCTTATTGCTGTTTCTATTTCAATGCTTGATAAGGGCCTGTTAAGATGATTTAACTCATCTTGGTTTAGTTTCAGCCTGTCAATATTTGCTAGGAAAAGGTTCATTTCTGCCAGGTTCTCAAACTTCTTAGCATAAAGGTTTGAGAAGTATTCCCTTATGATGTTCTGAATCTTGGTTGTTTCTGTGGTGATGTTTCCATTCTCATCTCTGCAAAATGGTGATCTTCAGTTCCACCCATTTCTTTTGAAAATTCCATAATTCCATTTTTTCTTCATGGCTTAGATAGACACTTACATAGATAGATACATAGATATATGGGTATATGAATAGATACATAGATAGATATATAGCTATGTAGATATGCAGAAATTATAGATCTATGAACTCAGATTTGGAGAGGAGGGTACAGAGATCATGAAGACAACAAGAAGGCATTTATGTGGAGTACACATGAGGTGAAATCTGAATCCTACAGCTCTCTTTTAACAGTTTTATAAAAGCATTTTGGCAGATACACAAGGAATGACATGGTAACAATGCATTACAGTAGACAGAGTCTGTAATGAAGATGTCTGGAACAAGGCAGGGGATGATGGAACACCATCCAATAAGCTAAAGACAGTTCCAACTGCAACATCATCCAGCCAGGTCCAGGGAAACACCTCACTTGGTACTGGATCTGAATTCTTATGTATTCTGTGTCAAGTTAGTGCTCCCTTGCTTTCACTCTTTTAGAAAACCACAAGGCCAGGGTAGTGAGAAAAAGCATGTGGTAGAATGGGTGGGTTTCTGGTCTGGAATTAGGACACCTGACTTTTTCAGTGGTCTCTCTGATGAATATCACCTAGCATCCTTTCCTTTCCACATTTACTACAAAGATAACCAGACTGAAAACTCCAAAAACTTGCTCAATTCTAACACACTAGTCCAAAGTCTCATAACTATGCAAAATACTTTTCCCTCCAAAATTCAGATGATCGAATTTCTTGAATGCAATTTGTGGCTTATTTTACTACTCTTAAAATTCACTTAAATGTGTTGCCAATCAACCAATTCTTATAAGATTTTCAGAAGCATCATGTTCATAAATATTCTTGAGTGAATTAAGGTTTTATTAATCAGTGTCTAATTGTTGAATATTTGTTCAGTAGATATTCTGTGAGGAGTTACCCATCCCAAACAAATTCTCTTTTCCCTGAAAGATTCCTCATCCCTAATATCCTGCAGGAAGAACACTTTGGAATTTTGTGGGTTTTTTTAAAATCAATTAACCATTTTGAACCTGGTTAATTGATCAATAACAACTAATTGGCCTAACTGGCCCAGGGTTAACACCCAACTGTAAATGTGCCAGTCTGATTTATATCTTCTTGCAGTGAGAGTTGTCAAGTGTGCCCATCCCTAAGCCAATCAGGAGGAAGAGTGAAGGGTGAAGTCCTCTGATTGGCTGTTCCTAGGTCACAAGCTCACCCTCAGACCCACAGTGATGGAAAAGCTGAAGTTTACATCCCCAAACCACCTGATCTAGGTAAGAGTATTGCAGAACTGAAGGGGATATCTACAAGGACAAGTCAAAACAGGGAGATGAACAATCAGGTAGGAAGTGATTTTTCTAGATAATTTTTTCACAGACCAACAACAATCAGAATGAAAATATCATGTGCCAATTTTCAGGACCTCCAGTACCAGCTTAGATGTGAGGTTTAGTTCATAATTGCTGTGTTACTCTGTCAATCAATCACTACACTCACGTAATCCATATGCTGTGTGCCTGTTTATGCATACTAAGCTCTGATTGTGCAGGTCTAGACTCTAAAGATTTCCATGTCAGGTGAGTGACACAAAAGCACACTTTGGGATACAATGCTGATCCACTGAAGGTACCCCCTTAGAGAAGTTATTCTAATGTTGATGACAAGGTAGCAGGGCTTAAAGGCATAGAAAGCAAAGAAGGGGTTGCTTGTTCCTAACACTGGAGGTGAAGGGCTGGGCAAGGGCCAAACCATAATGGAGCATTGGATATAGCCCAAATAGCTCTCCAAGATCCCAGGTATCACTGCAGCCAGTGAGGACTGTGGCCTGGCCTCCTGGGCAGCGATGCTCTTCCATCAAGAAGAAAGCGACAGATGAGGTACCTCCACCCACCGCCTCCTGAATGACATCCCACAGTCCCACCATAGTCAGTCCCTTGCTCTCTCCACACCCACTAGGTCTCCTCTGTCGACTGTCTTCTCCTTGTCTTCCTTGGGATTCCCGTGTGTCTTCCCTATCTCACCAGACTCCTAGCAAGGTTTCTCCCTCTCCTTATCCTCCAGACTCTCCCCCAAGACAGCCCACCATTACTTCAGTCTGTATACCTGCCCTTTCTTCCCAGACTGTGGACCTTAGGATCTCCATCATCCAACAGAGAAGCTGGCCACAGCTTCGGAAGGACCGTCGGTGAGTAACTGCTGGGTACATCCTGGCTGCCATGAAGAAGAAGGAATGTACATCACCTTATTCCTACCCTTAGGAGTTTTGGCTAGCAGCCCTGGGTCTCTCTAAGCAGGAAGAACGTCCTCGGGCTATAAGCCCTATCCCCAGAATGGGAAGTTCAAGGCAGGCTAGATAAATGATGTTCTGCAGGATTCCATTTTATCTGATGGAAACAGAGCAAAGTTGGTCACGGGATTTTTCTCTGTGTTGGGAGATAGCAGCCTTTGATGGCGGCAAATAAAAGCCACGTCAAATGGGTATTGTAGCATCTGGATAGCTGGACTTAATATTTATATCTTAAAGTTTGCAGAATGGTCAAAGCAACACCACGGGTTTCAGAAGAGTCTTATTTAAATATAAAATGGATAAGGTTTTAATTTCCTAGGGAACAGGTGCATGCATGATGTGTGCACCGGTAAGAAAGAGCAAGGGAGAACTCACTTCAACTGTGTTTCAGAAACTGTAAGGTTTGGCCCCTTTCCTAATGTGGACGGAAGAGGGGGTGCATCAGGGAGTGGAGAGCAGTCTAATGAAATGCCCGGCTTCTTTAGTATCAGATGCAAGCAAAGCTGTATCCGGGCCAAAGGGATATAAAACATTTAATAGCATCCCTAAATGTAACACAAGATTTCTGAGCAGGATCTCAGAACTTCACAGCTCCCTCCCTCCCTCCCCAGAAACTCAGGAGCTCAGAGAAGTCTGCATACTGCAGGACTGAGACATCTGAAACGCCTTCCCTTCACAGGAAGCATGTTACCACTTCCATCACCTGGAATGCAGAAGAAGTTGCAGAGGTTACCTGGCTCCCGGCATTAGACCCACCAGAACCTTGTGGGGAAGAATCCCAGGAGTTGTGGGGTTTTTTTTATCAGTATAGAAATTCTGCTCCAAAATCCTGAAGTGGCTGCCCCACAGGCCTTTCTTATCAGAAAGCAGGAAAGGGTCAGTTCATTCTCTTCCCCCGAATGCAGATCAACGGGTATTTTCCAAGAGAAACATAATTATCTTGAAGCCTCCAGGGATGGGCACGTGGCTGCTGGCAGCCCCCAGCTCCTGTAAGCACAGCACTTCCCAGTAATAAGAGCAGCATTGGGGAACAATCTGGTACCCAGCCCTGGGTAGGTGAAGGAACTGTATTAAGGTTGCTGCTGGTAACCAGAGCCCAGTTCTTCCTCTCTGTCCTCAGTGGGTATGGTCATCTGGAGATGAGACAGGGAGCCAGGAGAGGATTGGTCCACCATGAGGCTTCAGGAATGTGACAAGCAGCCACTGGGCCCAGGAATTGAGGGGGGTGAGGGGGAAGGGTCACAGGAAACCCAATAGAGCAAGTGAAAACATTGGCCTTAGACAGGGCATATGGCATTCTTGAACCTCAGTGGACACCAGTTACTTAAGGAGCCTGTGACAATCATTGTCTCCATGAGAGATGAAAATAACCCATGTCCATCATGAGTGTCTTGGTTAAATAAGCTTCAGTGGCGTCTTACAATGAAGGGGGCTGTAGTGGTCCAAACAGTATAGCTCTAACCTTTCAGATGAGGATGCTCTCAAAGATGGGTGGACCAGGAACACGAGCACGGATGGTAAAGAACATTCTACATCCTGGGCTGCCATTGGATAAGACAAGGAATGGCCCATGGATCTACATGGGGATGCGACCTCTGGAAAATGCATAAGAAACTGGGAGATCCCTAATACAAAGGGGAGAGAGAGATGGGGGCCAATGAATTCTGTACCAGGCACATAGATTGTCATTCACTGGACCACTCAAGATAATGTGTGTGTGTGTGTGTGTGTGTGTGTGTGTGTGTGTGTGTGTGTGTGTGTGTGTGTATGAGAGAGAGAGGGGGGAGGGAGAAAGGGAGGGAGGGAGAGAATGTAAGAACTGCTAGGTGCTGAATTGGTCATCCGTGTTTATAACTAAAGGTCACCCCAAGGAGGCTGTGTTATCTTAGAAAGGAGGTAATTCAAGGTTAAATGTGCACCAGAATGTTATTGTGCCTGCACATGGCTTCCAGTGATGTCCATAGAGCACCTGTCATTGTCAGAACTCATGATATCTCTATCCACACTTAGAGCACATGGCTCACACTCCTCTCTAGACTCTGTCTCTGGGCAGGAAGATGGGACAGAGGATCCAGAGTCTCTCAAAACCCCCACGTACCCCTTCCATTTGGGTTCCACTCCCAAGACAGAGCATGCATATGAACAAATTTGAATGCTGCCCAGTAACTTGAAATCACTCTGGACAGATAGAATGTGTCAACCCAGACAAAACAATTTCTATTTCTGAGTAATTCTTTATTCCAAATTTTTCGAGTTGGCACCCTCTTTGAGAAGCTGCGCTCCAGCCTCTGTGGCATGCTGTAGACCCCATATGTCTCTGAGACATCCTGGCTCTCTTCAGAATGTTGTAAAGAACCCTTCCAGCACCATCCATGTGCCACGATGTTCAGCAGGTAACATCTGGATCTGCCCACTGCATATTTGACCTTGATATCCGCTGTTCTTGTTCCAACTTAACTTCATCAGAAGGGGAGGAAACATCTCACCTCCAGCAAAGCCCAAGAAGAAAGGAGCAATACAGAGCAGCCCCTGCAGTGAAGGTGCAAAGAGCCACCTGGGCCTCCTCTACCTGTGACTGCGTATTTATGGAATTAAGAATTGCAAATTATATGCAAAAATATATCTGCAATAGGAATATTAATAAATAAGGTGTGAGGTAAAGAGCTTAAACAGTGATTATAGGAAGAGAAAGAAATTACTCATACACATCCTGGAGATTCAGAGAAACATTTGTGATCCTAAATCCTTCCTTTGGATATGTCCCCCATGGTCATATTGACCATTCATGGAGCATTCCAAGTCTATATGAGGGGGAGCATTCAGAGTGCCTACATGCTACAATGTAATTCTTCCAGAGTCTAATTTTGTCTTTGTGTGTGTGTACGTGTGTGTGTGTGTGTGTGTGTGTGTGTGTGTGTGTGTGTGTGTGTCAGTATCAGGGCTTGAACTCAGGGCTTTTCACTCTTGCTTGGCTTTTTTGCTCATCACTAGAACTCTACCACTTGAGTCATACCTCCAGTTTATCCATTTTTTTGCACATTAATTGGAGATAAGCCTCTTGGACTTTTCTTCCCAGGCTGCCTTCAAACCATGACCTTCAGATCTCAGCCACCTGAGTAATTACATTTACAGGCTTGAGCCACCAGCACCCAGCTTGACTTTGTCTTTTTGCAACAGAAAAGTAACCTGGACTAACTTAGGTCATGTAACTAAAATATAGGTGTCTAGTGGTACAGACAGAATCAGAGATGAGAAAGATCAGAATTCTCTGTTCACCTCAAATTCATTTGCAAGTTAGCTCTGTGTGGTCAGATTGTCTCCATGAGGCTAAAATATGGTAAATGACAATGCTGACCCAACTCCTGTCAAGTGCCTAGCAAGATCTAGTCACTCTGTCTAAAATCACGGGGTCAACGGAAAATGCAAGAGTGAATAGCAGACTAATTTTAAAAAAAAAAAGAAGAACAACTTAGCATGTCCAGTACAGAATCTCCATGAAATCAGTTCTCCAATGGCTTCTAAATAAGAATGCCCAGATTTGGGTACTCTTTGGTGCACACTTGATCAACTTATAAACTGTCCTTCCTCCATGTGTTTTTTTCTTAACTCTGAATTAATATACTCTATTTATTCACTGATTAATGCCATGAGGGAGGGAAGTGTGTACTAAGAGTCACACACCAACCACATCCATCAAAGTTACGGGGCTTAGAGAGGATCGGCTCTGAGCTCAAACCCCCACTTCAGAAGTTACGGCAAGCGTAACCCTGGAAGTACATGTGAATGAAGAACAGAGAGAAATAAACTGGAGAAGAGGAGAGGGGGCACCTTGTGCACTATAGTCAAGAGCATAAGCTGGACGGTTTCTAAACTACAGAAGTTCCTCTCTCCTGGTCCCTAAGCTTGCGCTGCTGGCAGATTGGATGCTTGCTGAACGCCTGCTTCCTATCCACGGGATTCCATGTGCATGCTATGGTGGTGGAGAAGCACACTGCTCTCTGAGGTCTCTTATAAGGAAGGACAGCAATCCAGTTGCTGAGGGGTCTGCCCGCATGACCTCAGAACCTCGTCATCCTGGAACCCTGGGTGAGGATCACAACATAAATAACTAGGGGAGGGGGGATCACACAAACACTCAGATCATAGCAGAAGGCACGCCATCAGGATGGGGTAAAAAGCACATGTATGAGATGAGATGGAGTCCAGGCCTTCACCTGGCACCATGACTTCCTTCCAAAGAAAAGGCTGCAGAGAGGCAGTGAGGAGAAAACACGGCACAGAGCCACCACAGAGCTGGGGTTGGGTGTCCACATTAAGGACGAGGCTCCTTGGTTCCTCTGAGTATCACATCACAACCCTCAAGGCCAGGTAGGATCAGCCGGATGTGCATTACATGCCACTGGGAGTCAAATGAGCACTTTCTTCCTGGGGGGGGGAAGGGGGTCACAGATTCTTGCAGAGGAGTGCTCCTTAGCCTTGCGCTCCCAAAGGAACACTTGGTGACGTTTGAAAACATCTGTGAAGTTGATGCTTACACAGCTAGCGGGTGGAAAACCAGGAGTGCTGATGTATCCTACCATGTACAGAACAGTCCCTCAAGAATGACGAATGTCCCGCAGGGCACACTAAATGCTATGTCTCCCCTAAACCCATAGGGTGACTGGTGGGGCCTTGGGAAAGTGGTTATGGCCTAAGGGTAGAGCCCTCATGAATAAGATTTGTGCCCTTAGGAAAACAGACCAGAACTTCCTTTCTCTCTGCTCACCACCTTGTGAAAATATGATAAGGAAACAGCCTTCTGGCAAGTTAGGAACCGGGTTCTCACCAGCCACCAAACCTGTGGGAAGCTTGGACTCTCAGCCTCCAGAACGATGAGAAATAAGTAAATATCATTTCTGTTACCTCGTCTATGGTCTGCTTGTGACACGAGCCCAAACAGACTAGGAAACATCCTCCACTGTCCAGGGGGTGAGATTCAGCTCGAGTGGACCTGCGGGGAATGGCAATGGACGTTAAGACTTCAAGTAGCAATTGAAGGATGATGTCAGGAGCACAGTTCTTTTGAAGAATGGTGTTCGTAGTCACAGTGCTTAGCCTGTTTGAAAGAGACCCTCAGCTGTGCATCATCTTAAAATCAAGCCCAAAACGCAGTGGCACACCCGCCTGTGAGCTGTGCGCAGAGGGCCTGCTGCTCATCTAGTGTTGTCTCGGCTATGGAGGTGATAAACAGATTCCAAGACCAAGCAGCACATGCATGTGAAGTGCGAGAGAGGGTGGTTTGGTCCTGCAGTGACAGACATCTGCCAACTTGCCGTGGGCAGTACCGCTGGCTCAGCATGTGTCACGCTGCCCTTGCCAGGTGATGGCTGGGATGAGGAATCCACCCTGCCGGGATCTAATCTCCTTGGGCTCAGTTCCCATCTGGGTCCTCCCCTAGTCCAACCAAAGGGAGGCCTCCATCAGCTCAGCCCTGGGTCCATGGGGGATGGGAAGGCTGGCTATAGAACATGTTCACTATCCATCCCACCCCAAAGTGCAAATCCCAGCAAAACAAGAAGCAGGCAGGGTGCCCCGGGGAAGCCCTGGGGAAGCTGGGCTTGGTTGTATTTCTGGACAGTTCCAACATGCACGGGCAAGTCTGACCTGAGAGTTGGCAGAGGCCCTGCCCCGAAGGTATAAGTCTGAGACATCAATCACTCCCGACTGCCTCCCCCGGGGTCCCCAGCCTTCTTCCCACAGTCTGGAGAGGTCCCAGGAGGAGAGGAGGTACACAGGCTCAGTCCGTCTCTCGTCCAGAGCTCCGTCTATCACCTGGCCATTGTGGGGTGCAAGACTGGGCACTGAATGGCCACACATACCCTGCCTACATACCGAGCGGAAGAAACACCCAACCGGCCCTCAGCTTGCCAGGCGGTGACTTCACAGAACACGAACGAGCAGTGCATGAATTCCTCTCGTCAGGCCAGGGGTTTGTGCAGCCCTACTCTGTGCTGAGAGCGCTGCTGGCTCTCCTATACAGAATGAAGCAAAGCAGCCATGTTTCCTCCTGTCAGGGAACTCAGAACGTAAGACCCAGGCCCCACCCAGACAAGCCCACCATCCCCCGGGCACTCTGACTCTAAACAAGAACCTGGGATACAAGATAAGGGTGGTAGTCGCTGCTGATGGAACCAGAGAGGCATTTGGGCACCTAAGGAAGTCAGACTGTGGCTCTGTGGGGCCATCACGGCAGGTCTGAGGAAAGAGACCAACTGTGGGCAGAGCCCTGTGGGGTAGTTTGTCTCTCTGTGTTGGAAGGGTCATTAATGGCCCCTAAATCTTGGTGTGTGAGTACCAGAAAGTCATCAAAGGGCCTGGGTCAGCAGGACAATAGCACAGCGTCTCCCCTCCCAGAGCCTCCTTGGCCTGATCTGTAGAATGCAGCCTCAGCACCCACAGCTGTTAAGGTGATAGGGCACCTGTGTCTGGAACCCCCTCACCCAGGTCAACCCGCCTTTTCCCAGTTCATAAGATACTTGTACATAGCAGCAAGCAGTGCCCCTTTGGCCAACCTGGAATCCTAAACGCAGGAGCGCACATGCGCAGACAATAACCAAGATGGATAACCACGGAAGCAAGCTGCACCGTCACTGAGAACCCCAACTGCCCAGGCAACACGAACTCCTCCAGGACACCCTGAAAACACGACAGCCAAAGGAAGGGTGTGCTCAGAACAGACCAGGGCACGAAGCATTCCCAGGTCTGGACCGCAGCCTGTGGCATGCTCACACAAGGTCACTGACTGACACGCCAGCACCGGGCCTGCGAGCTGGCCTGGCTCGGCACTCACTCCCTGCCCACGCCTGCCTCGCCCTCTAGCCCTTGCCAAATGGACAGGCCTCTCTCCAAGTTTCTCAGGACTGTCTGAGCCTGGGGAAGAACAAGGATTGAGGCCTGTGAGCAGGCAAGCTCCTGTGCCTCAATCTACACCATCATTTTCCTTCCCCATACCTAAGACCACAGAGACCTACCCCGACCCCTCCCTCAGTAATGTGAAGATCTTAAGAGAATCCCACCCCTTACCAACCCCAGCTCACCCTCTATATAGAGGCAATATGTGGTATCTTTCAAAGAGCTAAGATCTCTGTGCGCTAGAGCTGTGGTCTTCAGGCCTAGCCCACGGCCTACTTCAGTAAATAACGTTTTGCTGAAATATAGTTGCTCTCCCTCAATTATGTATTAGCTAAGCCTGGTTTTGTACCCCCAAGGCAAAAGTGAATAGTTTTCAGAGCGCCTGTACTGAATATACAGACAAATATATTTACTATCTGGGCCTTTAAAGAGAAAGCGGAGTTCATCCATTTGATAACACCGCTGTTTTCCACCAGGCTATAGAAAAGTTGAGAACAGACACACAATCTTGTCTGTCTTGGTATCCTCCCTGCCAGGCACAATGTCTGGTAAGTCCCCAGGAAATGCTTGTTGAATGAATAAAGGAACAAAACATGACGAGTAATAGGTGAATCATTACTGAGTCGGCCATCAGAGATCTTAAGCTGGTTGCAGAAAGATGGAAATGAAATCTGGGAAGGCTTACCACATAGATGGATGCGCTTTCCTGAGAAGAGGGCTTTTACCCCTGGGCTTCATGAAAAGTCATGAGAATGGGTTTGAGGATGCTGAGTTTGCATTTCTGCTTGGAGAATCTAAGGGTTCTGGAATCCAGAAAGATTTATGCTGCGAGGAACCTGTCTTTGCACAGAACTTTGGGAAGGAAATAAATTCACCCACTTCTTCTACCAATAGTTCCTGGGCACCCTCAGTGATCACAGCCCAAGCCAGGTACCTCGGCTTTAACAATTAGCACACCCCGCCAGAGCCTCAGATTCTGAATAGATCATACTCAAGGCTTCAACGGCCAAGGGCACCCTGATGTCTCCCATCCATCCCTCTGTTCTCCCTTCTAGGAGCCACACTCCCGGAAGAAACCCCTGTCTCATCCCTAAGGCCCAGGGCATGCTGGGAAGGCTCCGACAGGAGCTCTTCTTCCACACTGGGCCAGCTTTGCCTCCCTGGTGTCGATGGTGACAGTAGGCATCTGCTTCCCTCTTCACCCTCACTTTGTCTCCCATGTGCAAGGGCGTGATGGCTCCCACTTCCCGAGTATCCTGAGAAGACTTGGTGAATGCTGGTGCTGCTCTCAGCCTAGGCAAGCATTCGGGAGTCGGTGAACATTAAGACATAGCATGTAATGTTCACCGCCGTAAAATGGCAGGTTGGTTGCTTTGCCTGACCTAGTTCTCCGGTCCTGCACGGACAAGCCTTTTCCTTCCCAAAGGCCTCCTCCTCCTTTTGGCCTGTGAAGTGCAAGCATGGTCACCTAAGGCACTGTGGTTGATCAGCTTTCCCAGGCATCTGACTGCCCCCCCACCTCCATCTGGGCCAGGAAGGGTGCTATCCTGTATCTCAGTGGGCGATCTCATCAGGCGACATCTCTACAGGGCACATTTCCCAGGCATGTGCCCTGCGTGCCACACCTTTTCTTGCTACGCAGCCTTTCTCTTCTACCTCTTGATCTGTCTTTCTTTTACAAATGGACGTGTAGAGAGGATGTCTGTTGTGTTCTGCTGGAATCAAATCGCCCCACATCCAAAGGCAGGGTGGTTCTTCTCTGGATGGACAGACAGCCAGCAGGACAACTGTGGAAGCCTCTGTCATCTTTTGCATCTTGTTCAAACCCCTCTCACCACTCCATCCTTCCTCCTTAACTCCCAACTGGCTTCCTTCCACTGTCTCAGCGGAAAAGTTGAGAGGGGCAAATTCCAAAGTGTCAGGTCCTGTCTCTGCCATGAATACCTGGTCCACACATCCTGTCACATACACACACACACACACACACACACACACACACACACACACACACACACTCAGCAAAACTCAAGAACCAGAATCTGCCACTCTCCCATATTCTCATTCAGTTTTTGTTTCATATTCAAATTTCACTCTATTTCTTTTTTTAACCTCTCCTGAAGGTCTTTATATATAGGGCAAGGCACACACACATGCACTCATACACACACACATACACACACACACACACACACACACTCACTTCTGTCATTTAAAGCTCAGGGAATCCAGCAAAGGAATATCTATTTTCAGAAATTTCTTGTTAAAACACTTTATGTCATCACCATGACAAAAGAGGGTTTCAAAGGAAGTCAGGTCTCTGATGAAGATAAGGGAATTTTTCTGACCAGCCATCTGTCCTGTCAGTTAGAGCCTGTGCTATCACATTCAGCACTGGTATGGTGGTACACAGTACCACTTCCTGTACATCCATCAGAGACTTACCCCATCCCCAGCGCACAGACCATAAAAGGAGCTTGAGAGACTCTTCAAGCACAAAACAGGACTGGGCCTCAGAGAACAAAGGTTTCTATCAGATATCTTCTTTCTTCTTCTTCTTCTAATGGCCCTTGTGAAGTAAAAATAACGTCCAAACACTATAATTTTACTCACACAAAAGTTACAAATACTGTAGGTATCTTTAGAAACAGCTGTGAAAGTAGTTTCACTTCTGACAAGATTGGTGTTAATTACCAGCAAGGACTTCAGTATAATACTATTTAAATCATTTTAAATTATCCCTCTCCAAAAATTAATTTTTCATCAAAGATTATACACAAAAAAATCATGATATCATCTCTACAGCTGCGATTTAGTAATAATTTCATGTATTATTACCAATGTCAGTTGGATAAAAGAAAAAATGGCACCCTACCGTGCCTGATTCCAGCACAGGCCATATATAGAAATTTTTAACTATCACTTATAATCGTTTTGATGAGCTTAAACCTCCTCTCAATTAACACTCTAAATGACACTGAGACATCTTAATGGGGGATGTAAGTGAGGGGAAAAGGCTTTAATCAGGGAATAAAAAGAAAAAGTGCTAGGAGAAAGAAGGAATCTGTGTACACCTCTTCCTGTCCAATAAAACTCAAGTCCATAACTGCCTTTCCAACCTCATGTCATTCCAGAATCCCAAGCAAAACTCTGAAAGCAGCAGCCACAGGTCCCAGAGCAGCTGGGTTCTTTCTGGTAAGAAACAGTCTTGCCTACATTTTCTAAGTTTCCCATCTAGACTTAGAGATGGGAAGCCAGAAAGGTTGTCACTTGAATAAGAGCTATAAAAGACAGAAAAAAAGGAAGGAAGGAAGGAAGGAAGACACTGGTCCCTGAGGGCCTTCTTGTGGGCTATCCCAGGGTAGCAGTTTGGCAAATCCAAATTTCACATGGAGGTACCCCAACTCATTCTCGGCAGGGCCGGAGAAGAAGATGGGCCTCTGGAGTGGCATTCGAGTTATGCAAACTCACATAGTAGTCCTGTTGTCACAGAAGGACATTTCTCAGCCCGTTATGTTTTATTGTGAACTGCTGTTTCTGGGCTTTGGGAGAAGTGGAAATAAAATGAAATAAAAAAATCCCAATGAAAATGGACCAGCCTGCTTTACTCTGTCTAAATCATGTTTGTGGTCTCCATGGTGAATTTTGTTTCCAATTACAACATCCTAATGAACATGTGTTAGTGCCCGAGTTTTACTTCCAGGAGACAAACTGGGCAATTAATAGCCCTGTAGGAACCTTGGTCTCTTGAGCCCTGTAGATGGCTTGGGTCAAAAAAGCCAAGTTGTAAAGTCCTGAAATTATATTTCAAAAATTAAATGGAAGGAAACGACGTTTAGATATGATTGACCTCTTTCTCCCCCTAAGTTACCTTAGTTCACAAAGACATGGTGAGTCCTGCTGTTTTCTGCATTAGTTCAAGGACTGGGAGAAAAAATAAAAACACATAAAACATAGGCTGCATGGTTTTTACTAGCAAAAAGAAAAACAATGCTAGTTTTCTAGCCTGCCATGTTGGCACCAAGGGCCATGGGTCCAATGCCAGGACTAACACCCAGCAAAGTCACATTCCACAAATTAAACTATCACGCCCTCCCCTCCCCCCTCCTCCCTCCCCTTTCACCAAGAGGTGAAGGATCAGAGAGTGAAAGATCATGATGTCAGAATTAAACCTGGCTTCATCACTGTGGGCAAACTACTGCACACCAAAATTAGTACCTTCCTTCAAAAGAAAAAGTATTGGGGAAATTTCTACTTTTTTCCAGTTAGCTGAAAATTCTTCCTAACCCACTTCCAGCCTCTAACTCCTGAGGGTTTTAAGCTCCATTGTCAGACTTTTCACTTAGATTATTAGGTGGTGAAGTAGCTTGTTACTTCATTTGTGGGGAGGGGATATAGCTATAAATACACATAGACACATATGTGCATGCCCCTGTGCAGTGAAATCTAATCATTTACATAGTCATCCTTAATATGGTCAGTGCACAAAGCAGCCCCCTTCCAAAAGGCACTGCTGGAGAATTCTAGTGACCTTCCTGAGCCCATCATAGTATCATCCTCATATTCAAAGACAATTTATCTGGAGATAAAATTATAGCCTAAAAGTTATTTTTATTTGGCACCTCAAAAATAATTGTCTACATAAGCTTTGCTGCAGAGTCACATGCCGGTCATCCTAGCCACTTGAGAGGCTGGGAATGAGAGGATTTCAGTTCCAGGCCAGCCCAGGCAGAAAAGTTGGTGAGTCTCCATGTCAGCAGGGGGAGCCAGATGTGGTGGCATGCACCTGGATCCCCAGTAAATACAGGAAGCATAAAATAAGCAGATCACAGTTCAGACCAACACATCAGGTGCCCAGATGGAAAGGAGACCCTACCTCAAAAGTAATGAGCAAAAAAGTCAGTGTTGGAGGCACAGCTCAGTGGTAGAAGGCCTGCCTAGCGAGCGTGGGTACTGCTAACCAATATTTTCACTCTCTCATCGAGTCAGAGTGGCTTTTGAGAAGAACCAGCCCAGATGCCCTTCCATGGATAAGTGGATCAGCATACTATATACACAATGAAATTTTACTCATCCCTTAGAAAAAAGTGTAATTTCATCATTTACAAAGAAATGGAAAGACTAGGGGAAAAAGTTAAATTCAGTGAAGTAAGTCTGACCCAGAGAAACAAAGAATGCATGTTTCCTCTCATATATGGAAGCTAGAATTAGTGTGTAAACTTATAAGTAAATACCTTGAGCAGTATGAAAGTTTATACAAATATATTAATTGAAAATACAGTAGATCCAGAAAGCAGGGACTCAAACAGTTTAATTCCTTAGAAAGGCAAAATCGTAGTTCAACAACATAAATACCAGGAAATGGGTACTTGAAAGGGCTGAGGTGGGGTCAAAGGAAAGGCAGGGGGTGTGGATAGATGAATAAATGGAAGGAGGGGAAACACAGTCAAGAATTCCATGTATTCCAGAAAATGGGGGGGAAAAACAAAGTTAAGAAAAGGAAAGGAAAGGGTGAGGTGGGAGGGATGGATGAGAATGTTGAAAGGGATGACATCGATTAAGACATATTCATTATAGTCAGAAACTGCTGTGGTGAATGGAAAATCCTTTGAACAACTACCTAAGGACAATAAAAATATGCTTAAATTGGGATACAGGTTCACTCATTGTAACAATGAGATGTACAAGACACTATGTTGAAAACACACTTTACAACTTTGGGGGTGGGGTAGTTGGGGAGGTGGGGAAGGATGGGATGGTAGGGGAAAAACAAAGAAGGAGGCAACCATGCTCAATAGAAATGTACTTATTACCCTACTGATGTAACTGTAACTCCTCTGTACAGTATTTTTGCAATAAAAAAGTATAAAAAATGAAAAGCTTTTTATTTGAATGTTATTTCTGTAGAAGCGATCTGTGCATTCTTTCTGGGAACTTTTTTTTCCTTTAATATTCTTAAACATAATTATGGATACTCCATAATGTACAAGAAGTTGTATCCTCCCCTATGACCCAGCAATCCCACTCCTGGGCATTTACCCAAACCATCACAAACAAGGCCATACTAAAGCTACCAGCACAACCATGTTTATTGCAGCATTATTTACCATAGCTAAGATATGGAATCAACCCTGATGTCCTTCAGCAGATGAATGGATCAAGAAAATGTGATTGATAGATAGATAGATAGATAGATAGATAGACAGACAGACAGAGAGACAGACAGACAGACAGACAGACAGACAGACAGACAGACAGACAGACAGACAGACAGACAGATAGATAGATAGATAGATGGATGGATGGATGGATGGATGGATGGATGGATGGATGGATGGATGGATGGATAGATAGATAGATAGATAGATAGATAGATAGATAGATAGATAGATAGATAGATAGATAGATAGATAGATAGAGGAATTCTATGCCTCCATCAGAATGACACCACCCCATTTATTAGGAAATGGAAAGACTTGGAAAAAATTATACTAAGTGAAGTAAGCCAGACCCAAAGGAACATAGATCCCATGGTTTCCCTTATTTACAATATATATGTCTAGGATAGTCTTATCAGACAAGCAGAAAAAGACAAAAGCTATGTAAATATGACCATATAAGATGACACTAAGTGAAATAAACCCCAAGATATGGACACAAGAGGTTTTTGCCTTGTTGCTGTTGTTTGCAATGCACTATGTGATTTTTTTGGTTTCTTTTGTATGTTCTTCCCTCATGGTATAACCCCTATTTTCACTGTATTTGATTCCGGTGCCCTGCATACTGTATATACATTTTCTAATTTGGGGAGGGGAAGGGAAATAACAAAATGCTGAAATAAGGGTACAGGATGACCCATTGTAACAATGAGATGTACAAGACAGTATGTTGGAAACAAACTTTACAACTTGGGGAAGAAGGGAGGAGTTAGGGAGGTGGAGAAGGAAGGGGTGGTAGGGGAAAAACAAAGGAGGGGGTAACAATGCTTAATAGGAAATGTACTCATTATCTTACTCATGTAACTGTAAACCCTCTGTACAGTATCTTTACAATAAAATTTTTTTTAAATATTTAAGGAAGTTGTGTCCTGATAAATTTACCATAACTTAGCCAACTGAGATTTATATTTAGATCTTCATTTTACTAGGCATGTGCTCCACCAATTTTGATTCACCTCTGTGCTCTGGTTATTTTTGAGATAAGTTCTCACTTTTCCCTGAGATTATCCTGGACCATAGTCCTTTCCTGTATGCTTCCCATTGTCACCAGGGTGACAGAGTAACAGGTGCATGCCACCACATCCTGCTTTTCCTCTTGAAATGGAGTATCACAAGTTTTTTTTTGCCCAAGCTGGCATGGAACCATAACCCTCCTGATCTCCACTTTCAAAGACACTAAGATGATTAGCATGAACCCCAGCACCTGGCCTGAAGATGCAGTTAGTTCACTCAAGCTCCTGATCACCCTAGCTCAGGAACACAACACACTTTAACCTGTTTGTGGCCTTCTTTTGTGATTGTGTGACTGGCTGGGAGCTGGGGATTACTACCACTGCCCGGTTTCTAAGAAGTATTGTTATGTATTCTGGTGCTAGCCCAGAAAATGATCAAAATTCCAAGCATGGCATCTGCTTAATATGGATTTATTTTTTTAATTAATGTACACTAATTGTACAGAGGAATTTTCTGTGATATTTCTGTGAATGTGTACAATGTGCTGTGATCAAATGTACCCCATTATTCTCTCTTAACCCCGCTTTTCCAAACAGCATCCCCTGGGTCTCATGACTACCTTTACAACTGCATAATATACTTCAACCATGTTTGTTCCCAGCACTTTTCCCTCGACCCCCAAACCAGATATCCCCCTTCTTTCCTGCCCATGTCCCATTATTTTTGTCATTGCTATCATTTTAGGTTAGATCCCACCTATGAGAACCTCACCCTCTTGCTCAACATGATCAATGTGTATTTCTTTTGTGTCACATTAAAGGAGAAAAATCATAATTCAGACAGTTGTGAGACGGAGACCATCTATCTGTTGTCTAAGTACGATTTTCCCTCATATATTACATTTGGCATTCCAAAAGTACATTTGCGATGAATCCTTTCTTTCCTTCTGTCAAGACTTGTTTTCCAAATACTCCTCTGCTTTTTCCCTCCTTCTAGGACTACCTGTTAGAGCCATATCAACAGAGGTGCTTTGAGTTTCTATTTATTTCACTTTTCTTTTATCAGCTTCAATACTTTATACCAGCACTCCTCCTTTAAGAGAATTCGCCAAGCTGGTCTTCTAACTCATCAATTTATTCTTAAGCCATGTCTCTTGTGCTCTGTGGCCCACGATCAACCCTATCAGGCTATGGAATGACTTGAAGTCACTTGTTACATGACAGGACAGACATGTCTACTTCTCAACCTCTGCTCTTGAATATCTACTTGTACTGATGATCTTGTGAGGCCCTCAAATGTGAATGATATAATAAATACCAAAATGACCCTAGGCAGATAAAACAGTTCTCCACTAATGACCTCCTAGCACACTGGATGTGAAGAAATTAGTAGATCATTAGTGGATAACTATTATACTGCCTGGGACCTATTTTGGTTCACAATTTCAGGGATATATTTCTGTCTGTATTGTTTCTGAACCAGCAGTGAAAGAAAACATCAGGGCAGAAGGCTAAACGGAGCTGCTTACCTCCTGGCCAATGGTAAAGAAGAAAGGAGGGGGGAGAGGGAAAAGGAGAGGGAGGGAAGGAGGGAGAACAAGAGAGAGATGAGAGGGATGCGAGGGAATAAGAGACAGACCGACATCAGAGTATAATCCCCTTCGAAGTCCAGAGTGGACCACTTCCTTTGACCAACCCCCCTTCCTCCTACTCCATGTGAACTCTCACATGGATTAACCCAGTGAGTAAGGTTGACATCCTGGAGATCCAATCACCCCTCAATTGTGCTACTTGCTGGGGCCAAGCTTCTAATACATGAGATTTTAGTGTAGACATTTCATATCCTCACTAGAGCATCTATTGTTGCATGTTTTATCCCTTGAATTTCTCTTGGACTCTGCTTTGTTACTGCCAACTTCCACATTGTACTCCCAGAGCCCCAAATGAGTTTCTTTCATTGTGGTTCCTGGTTCCCTTGTTTCTCTCCTCCCCAGGTTTGAAAGAAATGAGATACATGTCCCAGGAGAAAAATCTCCAGTAACAAAGGCTTGGTCACCCCATTGACTCGTGACCAAAGCCTTGGATTAGCACTCTGTGGATATAGCTGGACATGACCCTTTCCTTAGAAGCCATCTCTTTCCCTCCATCCTCTGAAGAGGAGAGGACATGGAGATGAGGTTCTTGGGAGCTGACTAGTGGCCCATCAACTCGTCCCTTCACTGCCTTCTGTCACTGCCGGCTTCACTTTGGCAGTTTTCTTCCTCAAAGGGGAAAAGGGTTGGAAGAGATATGCCAAGGGAGGTTTGAAACACCAAACAGACAAAATACACAGTTGTGTTTATGATATCTCTTCTCTCAATGGACACAGGTGGCCTCTGGTACACACCAGAGGTGGGCTGCAGCCACCATCGGTCTTCTCTGACTCTCCCACCATGTCCATGGTATTTGCTCAGATTCATCACTTATTCCTGACTTTTTAGCCTGTCTGATTTGAGCTCGTGGGAGGGGGCCAGTGTGCCAGGATCATCATGTTCCCAGACCGGGAGACGTAAGATGAAAGGGCAGGATTTCCCTTATACATTCAATTAAAAAAACAAGCCAGAGAGAAGATCAATAGCAAAGCAAGTGACACAAACCCACATAAGACTCGAACTGTAACACAGGGAGCTTCTTGGTTGAATTCTCTGTACTTACCTAGGGACAGTCAGATTCACGGGAGAATTGGGGAGCTAAAACAGTGAGGGTGGGTTGCAAACAGTCCTGAAACTAAGCATGGGGTGATAAACACTTGCTTTATTGGTTTCTGAGTGCAGGTAGTTTGCAGTTAGGTGCATACTGGGTGCCTGTTGTGTGATGTTGAATACTTCCACATCATGTCACTCCTTGAGTCACTGCACTGGAAAAAGTGAACTTCCAGAGACCGCCAAGGTCAAAGCTGATCTTGTTCAGTTTTCATTCATTTCCACTGAATCTTCATTGTGAATCTCTTGTCAGGGAGGTTTGATCCTATCCAGGTCCCCAGATGGGGCAGGTTTGGAGAGGGGCCGTGTTGGAGCATTACCTAGGTAAATCGAGTCACTCTGATTATCCCACCGACGGCCCTTCCTCACTAAACACATGCTCTCAAAAAGGCTACTTCCCTCCCCAGATCTTTGACCCCAGAAAACAACAGAGACAGACAGATAGAGAGACAGGTGGACAGACAGACACAGAGAAACACAAAGAAATAGAGACAGAGAGCAAGGGTGAGAGAGAGACAGAAACAGAGAGACAGAGAAAGAAAGATGGCGGGGGGGAGGGGAGAGATAGATGAGAAGGCAGGGAAGCAGAACTGGGGACAGAGCTGCCCTCCTTGCAGCTGGCCCTCTGATCCTGTACAAGACATTCCACAGATGTGCTCTCCTTCGATCCTTCAAACATCGTGCACAGGTGTAAATATTACCCCCATGCTATGGAGGAAAGAAGTCAAGAGAGACTGTTCCAAGTTCATAGCAATGAAAGAGGCAAGTCTTAGGGCTGTAAGTCCCCAAACAGATTCATCCATATCACACCTGAGGAGTGGTAAATAGAGACCAGTTTCCTTGCATGTAGTCAGGCTGGATTTGTGACCCTTCTACTGTGGTTTGGGCTCATTGTGTAGGGGCTGGCTGAATTTAGGCTCACACTAAATAGACAGCAGAATCTGCCTTGGAAAGGAAGGGTCTGCACAGCTGAATCTAACGCGGAGACGAGTCAGTTACTCTCAAATAAGAGCTCCATCTGCTGTCCCCATGTCTGGGTCTCTGAACATCTATCTGACTGCTGTCTATCAGCCGAACTAGCTTCAGGGACTAATAGTCTACAGCTACAAGCTGTTTGTTCTTGGCAAATGAAACTGACATTGAGATTTTGACACCAGAACCTTGCAGTGACTATGCTTTGTCGTTGGAAGGCTCCTATCACTTTAGAGTACTTGTGTCAGAAGAGTGTTTCAAGGCCCTACATCCATTTCTAGCACCCAGGTCTGTATTCCTCCATGCTGCTTCCCAGCTATGGAAAGAGGCAGCCACTGGAATAAAACCCACTACGTTTCCAGGCCCAGAGAAGGACTTTGGCACCTGTAAAAGCATTTCCAGATCTCCCCAGGCCTCAGTATCCACACTGCACAATTAGCACATGCTGTGGTTGAACGCAGCAAAACAGACCACCCAATCCTACAGGTAACCACAGGTGCAGGAAAGCACTTTAAGAACTGTTTGTTTCTGCCTAACACCAGACAAACCAGCAAGACAGGGATTCCGTCATGGTGGGCCTGGCTGGAGTTCCTCCCACTGACACAACTAACTGTGCTGTTCTTCCTGAGGTTCAGACTTCGGTTCAGAACCAGAACAAGAGAAACCGAGGCACCACGCAGGTCCAGCCCAGAGCTGCCCGTGTCAACTGATGTCGTAAAGACCAATCTGTCTCCAGCTCACAAGGGCTCTGAAAACAGCAGGCGCATGCCAGGACTGCGTACCGCGGCATAGCTGGAGCCCTCTCCACATCGGCAGCACAATTGAGGGAATCTAAATTGGTCCATTGCACATGTGCCCAGAACACCCATTCACTTCTAAAACGAAGAGCTCTTAAATATGTGAAGTGCTGAATTGAGAAAGGATCGAGGATTTGGGCACACACAGTGCAGAGCAATTTAACATTATGGGGGCTCTTCAACTATTTTTTTTTTAAATATAGGCACTTCATTGTGGAAGGGATTCAAATAATGCTCTGTTACTACATTGGACTTGAGAAAATGCAGTCACCCAACATTACAAATAAATAAATCCCCTCCAAGGCCCCAAACTGAGAGAGGACATACAGAAAGGATGACGCTCGGTTCTTCTGCAGATCTGGAATCACTTTGCTTTTCCAACCCAGCTCTCCAAATATTGAGCATTTTTAACTCCAAGCTTAAACGTGTCCATTCCATTCATTGCCTTTCAAGTCAACACGGCTGACACGCAGACATGTCTACTATCAGCCAGCCCGTTGCTCCATCATTAGGACATAGGTAAGATGAGATGAAAAGAAACAGCCGAAGAAAGAAGTCTGGTGCAGAGAGAGGGTCCTTTGTGGCAGTGTTGCACGCCAGGCTACTGCAGCTCAGGGTCTTGGAACTAAGGGACCCCCCCTGTGCACTGGGGCAGTCTAAGTCACGGGAGTCCCAGGCACAGCACACCTGAAGGGGACTCAGTCTGTGCTGTAGCTGCCTCTGAGCAGACCGGAGCTCTGCGGCCTGGCGTGCAGGCTTAGGTCTCCTGACTGCCACATAACACTTTTCGAACCTTACGACTTGCCTCTGCTTGGGGCGTAGGAACATGGAAACATACCAACCTCTGTTGAACTTGCATACCTTCACTCACCGTCCATTGCCTGTACAGGAACTAGAATATCGATGTTCCACTCGGGATGCTTCCTCTCTCGTCCCTTCTTCTCCTACTCAGGGCCTTTTCCTACAAGTTCCCAGGCATGTTCAGGGCTTGAACCACAGATTCTAGGCTAGAAACTTCCAAATCTACATCGCCGCCACCACCACCTCCCCTCCCCAGCTCAGATATCCGTGCCTTTGTGTCTTAAAGGCTTTTGGCATTTCAAATTCCACATTTCCCGTACCAGGCTGCCTTCTTCCTTCCATCTACACTGAACAAATCAACAAACCAATCATTTGCCAATCAGAAATGTCAGTTCAGTGGTAAGGAGCTGAGGTGAAGAATGAGGGAGCTTATTCTAAACATGGTTAAGAAAGGATGCTTTACACCTAGAACCACCCGATGGAGATGTGGAAGATGAGTGGAAATGAACAAGCTGGAGGGACAGGAGTTTGAGCAGAAGGAAGCACCTGGCAGGGCCTCCAGGAAGCCAAGAGTTTGACAGGGTGGAAGCGGTAAAGATCGGCCACACGGCTGGAGCATGGTAAGAGGAGAAAGGAGCTCAGGTGAGCGATAGCATCAGGAGGCTGATCATACAAGGGGCTTTCTGGATACTAGTCTATGCACAGTGATATTGAGTAGATAGACTGTCTACTTATTCCCACAGGAAGTAAGCATCAGAGCCAGGATGAGGCCTTGACACTTGGGTGTGACTGCATATCCTCTGAAGTTGTGTCGATGAGCAGGTAGGTATTCCTTCCTTTTCTGTCCTCCTGGACATCTTTCTTCTTCTCACCTCTTACATTACCCTTTGTCTCCTTGTCCCTCCACTGCCCTTTTGTTTAAAGTGCTCTCCACACTGAGGGGCTGAATTGTGTCCTTAAATCTGTGTGTGCTTCAAGGACTGCTGCATTTGGAAACAAGATCTTTAAGAGAAAATTAAGCTAAAGGAGATTGATAAGAGCTGATCCAATGTGGCTGATCTCCTTATATGAAGAGGAAACATACATAAAGGCAAAGTGAAGCTATACGTGTGCAAGGGCTGACACAGCCATCTTGAACTCAGAGCCCTCAAGACAAGCAGAAGGTACCTCCCTGTTGCCCGTGGCGTTTGGTTGTGGTACTCTAGGGAACTCCAGGACGCTCTTTCTTGCAGAGCCACTTGGCTCACAAATGCCTGGTTGCCCCTGAAATATGAACTTGCACTGGATCTGCTTTGCCTGGCAAGGTGGCATCAGAGAGGAAAGCAAGGCTGCTCTCCAACCTGTGTGAGAAGGCTTTATTGCAATTTCCCCAGCATGGATTTAATTGTTTATTGGAATGGCAGGATGAGATTTCAGCAGTGGCTAGATAATGCCTATCTTGGGAGACAGATCTGTCCTGACCCACAAAAATCACCAGGAGAGGGGCTGATCTTATTTGCAAGAATATCTTTGCTCCCAGCAGCCAATGTTTACATGGGGCGTTTTGGAGAAGATAAAAAATAGATCAAGAGATTTACCCTTTCAGAGTAGGGGGAAAGGACGAGACTGGAAAAACATTTGAAGATTTCATTTATACATAGTTTAAATGTGTGTAAATATTTTACAGGAACACTGAGCCATAAACTCAAATTATTGCCGAGTATGGAAAGAACAAGAGGATTATTTATCAATGAAGTGGAAGGGATGGAACCAGTATTTTACAGGGGCACACACATTTGACATACTAATGGGGATTGTGTCAGTTACATGTTGACATGTACCAAATCACCGCCCGGTCTAAACGCCTTAGTCATGGTGGGGGGCTAAAAAGAAAAAGAGGATATGTAAGAATCATCTGAATTAAAAAGGCGAGTTAGTTTAAATTTCTGTTTGGTAGGCCCCCAGGCCTACAAGTCCAATGGGAATACACTCTAGCTACAGCTTGATGAATGGCCCTAATGAAGTTGGACAACTTGGAATACATGCATAAAATGATTTTAAATATTGATACGATGTCATTGTGTGTCTGAAGATATTGAAATGTTAATTCTCTGAGCAAGACAGGTTCCATCTAATTTATTAAAGCTGGGAATTATTATTTACATTGGAAAAAATGGAATATGTGCCCAGATCGAAGTCAGGGCAAGACAATAATTATTGCATTTAGGAGAACAGTCTACCTTCGGCAAAGGATGTAATCAGCATACTTCCCCTGCAAATGCCAGTTCCCTTGGAGATGCTCACTCCAGGTTCCTGTAGTATGGATACAAATAAGTCCTCTAAGAACCACTAATGATGTTTAATCCAGTCATATGGAGAAGATGGTACAGTGGAAAGGCTTCCTGAGGATGGTGGGCGCCGCCCAGCTCCCCTCCATATGTCTATTAGGACACACCAGTGACAATGCTGGGCGTCTGCAACCCGCCACACTGCTCACTGATGGGAGGCAGAGGCATGGCGTGATCGTGGAAAGCTGAGCTCTGTTGTGATATGAGAGTTTCTACGGAGAATGCCTCCGGGCAGCTGTCTGCCTCGTGTGTTCAACATTAGGGCTGTGTAGCAAGCCAGAGTAGAAGTATATTAAAGCTAGCAGGCAGTGCAGAGTCAGCTGGAGGTGAGGAAGTGCTAACTAGGCCGAGAAACCAAGGGCGGAGACCCAGGTATAAAAATAAAATCACCGCAAGCCCATTTCATTTTCTGCCTATGCATCTTGGCTTGGAGAGCTAATTGCACCTCTCTGGTTGGAAGGTGTTTGCTCTTGGAAAGCTGTGTGAATGCAGCACACTATCCTATTATTTCCTATTAATCGCTTACCATTTACCGCACAGCTGTACCTGCATGACAGGCAGGCCCCACCAAAACCCTGGGAGCCTATTTGTTCGCTATACCCATCAGCGCCACCACCACCACCAAACCCAGCCAGCCAAACTGCATAGCACTTAGAACCAGTGACAGAGCCTTGGTAGAATCATGGTCAGATAGATGTCAGGACAAGCATGTAATCATTCATCCATCCATCCATCCATCCATTGTCCATTTCTTGGATCCCTGCTACAATCTCTAATACCCTGGCCTTGGGCAAGCTGCTTAACTTTTTGTGCTTCAGTTACTTCACCATGAGAAGGAGGACAACAACATCAGAAAGATGTCATGTAGTTAAGTTGATGTATTTAAAGCCCACCGAATAGTCTAGTCTATGGTAGCCTGTCAATAAGTGTTAGCACCCTGGCAGTTTCTCTCCTTCTCTAGGAGATATTGTGTTGGGTACTTCAGAGCCCCTGTCATTAAGACCTATAGACATGTTCAGAAGAATGAAATGCATGTCTGCGATGATCATAATTACATCATGTAAAACCGATCATTATGCAGGAACTCAACAGAGATCAGGGTATCCCCTCTCAAGCTTGGAGTTATTATCTCAGTTGGCAGAAGAAGAAATTCAGCCTCAGAGAGGTTAAGCAGATGAAGACACAGCCAATGGTAGAGCCAGCAACTGAGGTCTTACTACCTCCATGTACTCCTCTGGCTTTCAGAAGCCAAAATAGAGGCCAGAATTCAGTAGAGCTGGTGCTCAGGAGACCCTGCCACACACACTTGCCTCTGTCCCATGCCTTGAGGGTTGTCTGGGGACATCGTTGGGACAATATGCAATAGAGTCTTCCCCTGGATAGAGTCTGAGGCTCTCCACTTGCCTCTCAGTGGGACTGATCAAGGAAAGTACTCTGAAAAAGCCTTGGACCATGTTAGCAAGGCCAACTACACATAGTACCTGCCTGTAGGCTTTTGTGCTTGTGCTACTTCACTTTTGCTAACTGCACAGCAGGCAGAGAACACATCCTCACCTCCAGAACACTCCTGAACCTGACAGCAGCCACATCCTCCCCATGCCACACCGGCTACCACCACCCTCTCACTTCTCAGCTCCCCTGGGCTTTAGACAAGCCATTCACCAGTAACACATGCCAGTTACAGATGCATCATCGAGGTAGAGAATATAATAACAACAACAACAATTATTATTATTATAATTATTATTACAGAATAAATAAGTAAATTTCTCTAAAAAGACAGACTTTACATATCTCAACTCACCTAACTCTCCTCTCTCTCTCTCTCTCTCTCTCTCTCTCTCTCTCTCTCTCTCTCTCTCTCTCTCTCTCTCTCTCACACACACACACACACACACACACACACACACACACGCACACAGGATCACCCTTTGTGTCTGAGGAACCTGATCTCCAGGTGTATCTGAGATTGGGGTCTGCTGTGCTGAAGCAGAGCTTTAGTTAAATTTGAGTGTGAAGCCCAAGCCGAGGAACTCTACTTTGTAAGATCCAGGGCTTTCAGACACAAGTCTCAAACCTGCTGCCATGTTACGGGATAAGTACAGTAATGATCCCTTCCCTAGAGTTCAGTTCCTTCTATGGAACTACAGAGTGGTAATCTGTGGCCCCTTTGTCCTTTTGAATATAAAATAAGTAATTGTGTGGCCACCTGACCAGCACACATAGGATTGGAGACACCAAGCTGAAATGGTTAAGAGGATGACCTTGGCCGGCAGGAAGCCTGAATTACCCACCATCTGATGTTACTCACACAGACTCTCATCTCTAGTTCCCTCCTCAAGATAATGGAGATCATGGGCTTGCCTGTTTGATAGGCTTTGCCTGGGTAAATTTGAGAGGAGATTGGGCCTTCATGAAGGCAGGCTATTATAATTAAAGTAGGTAGAATGGATAGGCCATCCAAAGCACCCAATGGTAGATCACTCACTTAGCATGTAGCAAGGCCATTGGTTCTAGTCCCAGGACTAGAAAAGTGGGGGGGGGGAGGGCAAATTTCTGGAGGGATCTATCTTTGAATGCAAGTAAAGCCTCCATTTCATTATTCTCACTTCTCCCTCCAGGAATTAAACTTGTATATTCCTCTTCTGGAAAACAAAGAGCTTTCATACCAATAGATGGAGTATACTGTACACTTATGTTAAGTGTTTTGTGTGTATTGTGTAATGCGTGCGTCAGAGTTTTACAACCAAAGCACATCTTTTCTGGCACCTTCATTATTCCTTCATCTAAAATTCTGATAACAAAAAGATAGAAATAAAAACATGAGGATTTTTAAAAGAGAGGTAGGAAAAAGAGAACAACTTTTAAAATAAAAAGGAGTTTGGATCTTGTTGATTTGGATTTCTCTTAGGTACACACACATACACACACACACACACACACACACACACACACACACACACACACACACACATCCCTCTCAGAAGCCATGTGAAAGAACTTCTTGTTAAGAAAGAGAGAAAGAAAGAGATAAAGAACAACTTTCTGGAAGCACCAGGTCAAGGTTCACCTGTTACCACTCATTAGCCATGCATAAATACATATGGCGGACTCAACCTGGTTCTTGTATCAGGAAGCAATTCCTCAAATGGCTCCTTCAATCATCACCTGCTGAGAATCTGTTTCATGTCATGTACTTAAGAGAGAGGGTGAGTGGTGAGGTCTCCAGTTGCTTACCTCACAAGAAGGAGAAAGAGTAACCAGGTCTCCGTGAGCTTTGTACAACCCTCAGCTCTCTGAAGTTTCCTACCAGGGGAGAGAAAGTGGCGCTAACAATCTCTCTTGTGAGCCTGTGAGGAGCTCAGTCCAAACCCATATGCAAAAGTCTTTGAACCTACCAGATGTGCAAAAAAATTGTCATTCCCTTTTACCTCCTTTCCTGGCATCACTCTAAACCATTAAACCATGCGTCGCTTTTTCTCTTGTATTCCAGCTGAATGGATTCCCTCCTTATAGCTTAGACTAGGACTTCTCAGACCATGTGGTCATTGTTAGAACTGCTTACAAGAAACCCCCAGCTCTCCACTTCCATAGCACATGACAAGACTGCACAGCCCAGTTTGCTTGGCTTTGAGTGTGGCATGTATATCCTGGCCATGGCAATGGCCTTGTCTTCTAGAGCTCTCCCTCATAGAAATCAGCGACTTCAGAAAATGGTGGTTCCTCCTTCAACTCAGCTTTCCACTGTGAGACGATATGGTACCAGCCTTGCACAATAAGTAAACTCTCCCTTTGGTTTTGCACGTTACTCAGATTTATGGGGTGTTTGTTATAACAACATAACCTAGTGTGTCCTGACTAACATAGATGATTGATAGCATGGAGTCTAGCTTAGGCTACGTGCAAAGTCAAAATAAAGAGTACCTAACTAGGTACCTAACTAGGAGAAAGCAGGAAGGTGCATGATTGAAAGTTGAGAATTTAGAATGAGAGTCTAAGAACCTTCCAGAGGCCAAAATATCCATACCAACTGAGTAAAATATAAGCCAGACAGGAAAGTAAGGAGACTGCTGTGTCCAGTCGCTGCTACATGTTAAGGATACAGTGCGGAAAAGACAGAATCCTTTGGGGAAGAAAATCAAATTGTTCAAAAGTCAGAAAACATGGAAAGCAATAGAGGGAAAAATATATATCCAGGGGTTAAGAAGACAAAATTCATATCAGCTCAGTATTGGATTTGTTCATGCCGGCCTGGCTGTCACTACCACATGTGACTGCTTTGAGCAAGCACATAATCATCCCAGCCAAGGGGCAGTTCGCTGAGAGGTTGCGGTGATAACATTCTTCTTAATGCATCCGAATGACACCACTGCCCCTCCGTCAGAGGAATGCACTTTCAAATTATGTCGCCAGTATTAGGACAAGAGTAGGTTAGGAATCATGCGCTATCAGGCTGACATTCTGGATGCCAAAGGCATGACTGTAATCGTGTCTACCCGCACACCCAAGCCTCTCAGCTAGGCCCAAGGAGGAATTGGGCTCCAGGAGGAAAACTGACTTGCCCAAGGTCTGGGTCCAGAATTCCTGGGTTTGAATCCTGGTCCAATCTCCTACTGATTGTGTAATTCTGACCTACTTTCTTGACCATCACATGCCTCCATTTCCTTATATGGTAACAGCAGTATTAACATTAACGAAGAGAGATGCTACTAGGTTCATACAAAGGAAAAAAAAAAACATCTGGGTAGCAAGGCCCAAGCTCAATCAATGTAGCTGCCAGGATTGTGGTTATTATTATATTTGTTGTTATTATTATCGCTCCTTAAATCATGCATCTGGTAAGTGGCAGATTTGACAACAGTGTATCCTGATAGACACTAAGAGACTAAGGTAAGAGAGGCAGTGTGTGGCCATGACAACCAAGGACAATCAATCACCAGAGAAGTCAAACCTATGTTCTCTGACCTCCTGGCCACTGAGGAGAATGAGTTGAGCCAACCACCCATGGTGCACCGATGTCCACTCTGCTGGGGCAGTGAGTCAAGCCTGGTGAAGCTGAGACACTCAGAGATGTGGTTCTTACTGCATCTCCACCACCCCCATGCCTCCCTCCTCCCTACTCCTAATTAGCCCCTAGCAAGTCATCTGGATAAGTTGACTATCAAACTCATCAAGAAACTCTCACTCTGATTGTCGGCTCTAAGAAGCAGTCGTAATGGCTCAATTTCTGTTCAGGAATTCCATTGATTATATGCGCTGATGAAATAACAAGCAATGGTAGATTGTTTGGGGTGTTCTTTCCTGGGTGTTTTTTTCTTCTTTCTCTTTAGGTGATTGCAAGTAAATGAAAGAGAAACTATCTGCTCCATCTCTCTCCCTTCCTCCCTCCCTCCCTCCCTCTCTCTCTCTCTCTCTCTCTCTCTCTCTCTCTCTCTCTCTCTCTCTCTCTCTCTCTCTCTCTCTCTCTCTCTCTCTCTCTCTCTTTCTCTCTCTCTCTCACACACACACACACTACTGCCTGACTTCCATACTACACAGCAAAGGCGAAGATGAGGTCATCTGAACCCACGATGCCTCACAGGCTGGTGGTAGAGCAGGGCAGGAAGGATACCTAGAGAGCAAGCTGCTAATGTTGGAGATCCTGCCTATGCCTACCTTTCCAATTTGTAAATTGCCCAAGAATCAAAAGTTTACTTGGGAAAGTTAAGTACTTCCCACTGACTTGGCTTATATGCCATTTTCCTATTGACATTTTTTAAAGGCTGTTTCATTGATATGATATGGATCATTTCCTAGTGATTTAACCAAGGGATTTCCACTCAGGGTAAACCATTGATTGCAATGGTGATTCCTACAGACTTAAAGAGGTATTCTTCTCTGATTGGATCCAGGTATCCATTTCCAGTCACTCACCAATCAATCTTCACTTTCCTCTGAAGGAGTTCCCTCTCATCACTCGGCACTAAGTTCTAAACCTCCCACCCCTACATCTTATAGCCATGGCAATGATAAGATACAAGCTGGTGTCTCCTTCCTCCATGGTATCCCTTGGATACCTTGGATTTTGTCCTGTGGAAAACTCCTAATTCTCTCTTTTTCAGAGCCAAAGTCTGAGCAGTCATGATGGAATCAGAGGCATTTGTAAATAGCCACTTTGGCCTGGCTGCTGTGTGTGCATGTTCAACCTTGGACCATCCTGGAATGGCATTAAAATCCTTTTTTTCTGCCAACAGAATAAAAAGATTTATTCTTTTCACACAAGCTATATGCCCAGCAATGTTATAGGAATTAAAGATACACCTGTGAGCAAGGCAACTAAGAAGTGCAGGTTTGCATACACTCAACTAGAGGACAAGATAAATGGCAAAAACATAAGAAAATGAAGAGAAGTACAACAAGAAATACTGAGATAGTGTTATGCCAGTGCTGCTAGCTCATTTCTGTAATCCTAGCTACTCAAAATACTGAGATCTGAAGATTTTGGTTAGAAGTCAGCCCACATTGGAAAGTTCATAAAACTCTTCCCTCCCCCCATACATATTTTTTATTGTAAAAATACTGTACTGAGGGGTTATAGTTACATGAGTAGGGCAATGCGTCCATTTCCTATCGAGCATTGTTACCTCCTCCTTTGTTTTTTCCTTGCCATCCCTTCCTTCCCCACTTCCGCAACTCCTCCCTCCCCCCCTAAAATTGTAAAGTTCATTTTCTTTTTGTTGTTGTTGTTGCTGCTGTTGTTTTTAATGTACTTATAATATACTGTCTGATTTTTTTCTTTTTATAATATATTTTTATTGTAAAAATACTGTACAGAGGGGTTACAGTTATATGAGTATCTCTAATTCAACAGCAAAAAGCCAGAGGTAGAACTGTGACTCAAGTGGTACAGTGGCAGCCCTAATAAAAAAATTTTTTAAAGCTAAGTGAGAGTATGAGATCCTTAGTTCAAGCACTAGTACTGGTATAAAATAAAATACAAATAAAGCTTTATGAGCTAGACATACATGTGGCAACATGTTGGTCCGAGTAACAGGAATAGAGCAGTTCTGCTGTCCTGGGCGATGCTACCTTGTGCCACTCCAGTGTCTGCCATTCTGCCACCTCTAGCCCATGACCCCATCGCTCGGTGCTGAAGGCCCTCAGTGTTTTCTTAAAGATGAAAGAGAAAGCTGGAGCAAGTAGCCTGGCAGAAAAGAAAGGAATTATGCGCACGGTGGTTTGGGTCCACCCTGCCTTCCGTTATAGCATGCACACACTGACTCTACTTCCTTTAGCATCTCCTATTTTACATTCAGAGTGGTTTTTTATTATAAAGGTGATGTACAGAGGAGTTACAGTTATATGTCAGGTCATGAGTACATTTCTTTTTGAACAATGTCTCCTCTTGCCTCTTGTTCTCCCACTTTTTTCCCTCCTGACCTCCCCTCTATCCCTACCCCAAAACCCAGTTGTAAAGTTCATTTCCAACAGTGTTTAGTGAGTATCATACTGAATTGGTTCACCCTTTGTTCCACCATTTCTGTGAGTCTCCTTCCCCTCCCCAAATCAGATAAACTTATATACAAGACAAAGGGTACAGAAATAAGAAACAGTGACATGAGAGAATAAACCACAGGGGGAAAAAAGAAAGAAAGAAAAAAGAAAGAACTGCAGACAGTACAATAAAAATCTTCTAGTAATTAAAACAGTTTGGTACTGGCACAGGAACAGGCCTGAGGACCAATGGAATAGAATCGAAGACCCAGAAATGAACCCACAGATCTATAGCCACCTAATCTTTGATAAAGGAGCCAAAAACACAGGAAGGAAGGAAGAAAGCCTCTTCAACAAATGGTGCTAGCAGAACTGGCTAAACACACGCAGAATACTAAAGTCAGAGTGGATTAAAGTTGCTAGTTACAACTTTAAAAAAGTTTTCTCCCCCTCCTTTTTTGTGCTCGTACTAGGGCTTGAATTCAAGGCCTCACACTCTCGCCTGGCTTTTTCACTCAAGGCTAGTGTTCTTCCACTTGAGCTCCACTTGAGCTCCAGGATTTGGGGTGATTAATTAGAGATAAGAGTTTGGCAGATTTTTTTTCTCCCCAGGCTGGGCCTCAAGACATGATCCTGAGATCTCAGCCTGGTGAGTAGTTAGGATTGCAGGCATGAACCATGGGTGCCAGCTCGCTTCATACATATTTAACCCCTTTATCATTCCTATGAACACACATTGTTTCTTCTCTAAAAGTTTGCAAATGGACAGAATAAACTAAGAAGCTAGAGAGGGAGAAAGAAGGGTAAAAAAAAAAATCAGAGACTGAGCAGAAAAGAGTGACAATAAACCTGGAAGCTTCCCGGCATTTTCTGTCCAGCCTCCCTCACACGGCTTCTACCCCGTTTATCGAGTTTGAATTATAATTCCCCTGAGCCAGCGAGCGATCTGCAATTTCCAAAGTGCCTTCTAAATGATCAGTAATCAAGAAGTGCCAAGCAATCGTGATCTGTAGGCACTCGCACAGGGTCACTGTGAGGCCTTTTTCCACCCCGCCTCCTGCCTTAAAGCCCCACTGCTCCCTGCTTAGCTCCAGGAATGATGGGGCTGGGGTTACCATGGGAGCCCGCCCCCTGTACATTACCATTATTATTATTTTGTGTTCCTCTAATACTTTCATTGAAAGATAATCATGTTATGAATATTAACTTTTATAGGCTGCATTTGTAACTGCTTATGGGTAAAGCAGTAGCACTTTTGGAAATCAAAATGACACTAATAATTTAGTCAATTTACTTTCTCCCATCTCTGCCTTTACAGTCCTATTATTTTGTTACTGCACGATCTGAATTTTGATACAGTCATCCTGGTAATAAGCTTTTTTTTTGTTCTTCATATTTAAAAGATTCCTTTGACGGAGGCAGGAAGCAGAACTGCTTTATATGCTCATGTTCAGCAGTACTCGGTGCCACCAGGTGCCTGGGCCTGTGTAGGTGTGAGGAGGAGCCGGCACTGTTTCTCCCAATCACAGCACAAGGAAGGAGACAAACCCTCAAGCCACAGATCCACACATCACCACATCACTTCACGAAGGATATCCCACATGTGGAATCTAAAACATCCTGATGCTTCTGATGGACACTCCTGGTGATGATGGGATTCGAGAGGTCTTGGCTGAGTTTGAAGTCAGAGAAGACGGGTGCGAGAAAAGAAAAACTACAAATGAGTGGAAGATACATGTTTTGTCTAGCAGTTACTAAGATACAGAGGACTGCCATAAAATACAACCCCAGAAACAACAAGAGCAGAAAATGACCCCTATTGGCAAGGATAAGTGGGAATTGGAACATCTGTGCATTGCTATGGAGAATTTTGCTGTTGTTTTGCTTTGTGCTACCACTGGAGCTTGAATTCAAGGCCTGATGCTCTCACTTAGCTTTTTGACCCATGACTGGTAATTCTACCACTTGATCCATGTCTGTAGTTCCAGCTTTCTTCTGAATAATGGGAGAGGAGTCTCACAAATTTGTCTGCCTGGACTGACTTGGAACCGTGATTCTCAGATTCTCCTGAGTAGCTAGGATTACAAATGTGACACACTGGTGCCCAGCACAAACTAGTTCGACTATTTTGAGCAGCATGGAAAGGTTCCTCAAAATTCAAACATAGAATTGCCACGTGACCCTCACAGCTCCACTTTCAGGTGTACATCCGAAAGAGAAAAATACAACAGCAGGAACTTAAGTAGCTATTTCCACAGTCGTAAGCATGGCAGCATTATTCCTCATAGACAAAAGGTAAATGCAAGCCACAAGTCCACCAACAAATGAATGGCTTAGTGAAGTGTGGACTGTACATACACACTGGAACATTCCTCAACCTTGAAAAGTAAAGAAAGCTGGTCTTCCAAGCTCAAGTAATCTTGTTTGGGGGACACCATGCTAAGTGACATGATCCAAATGTCACATGAATCCACATATCTGCAGGGTCAAAAAGTAGATGGATTCCATCACAACAGAAAGTGGAATGTTGGTGGCCAAGAACTGGGAGGACAGAGAAGTAAGCCAATTGTTCAGTTGGAACAGAGTTTCCATATGAGGAGGTCCAGTATTTCTAGTGATGAGGATAGTGATGGCTACTGAATAGTAGACTCAACAATGGTAAATATTATGATACTTTCACCATGATAATGATGATGATGATGATGATGATGATGATGATGACGATGATGGATTCAGAAACCCACACCAACCCTTCCAACTCTTTCTCTCATTTCTCTTCCCCTCTCTCTTTTCCATACCTATCTCTCTGTCCCTCACCTCTCTCTCTCCCTCCCCCATTCCTTCTCCTCTCTCTTTCCCTCCACCCCCATCTCTTTCTCTCATTTCTGCCTCTGCCTCCCTCCCTCCTCACCAAAATTTCATGGATGCTCATGCCTACCCTCTAAGCTGGATTTCTAAGCATGATCCAACTTCCTCACCCATTTTTTCTAAAATGTTGCCTCCCTAGTAACTGCTGCTGTTTGTAAGTCAGCCGTATTTGTAAATACAATTAAAAATCCAACCACAAAATGCCATCATCCAAGGGGTAAATGTTCTCCAGCTCTGAAACTGAGCTCTGTCATTCCCATTAACAATAATGGGAGTCCCATGGCTAAAATGCTGCACATCAGGCTCAAAATTTACCCCCTAGAGTTTGCAGATGGAAAAAAAAAAAAAGGATTATCTTATGTACAAACAGAAAACGGAAAATAAAGCCGGAAGTGGTCATCTGACCGTGGAGATGCCACAGGGATAGTTAACAGGCAATCTGGTGAGAGCTGTTTCCAAGAGAGCCTGACAAGAAAGAGAGTTTGCCCAGCTCTAGGATCCAGATCTTCTTGGAAGGTGCTGTCAGAGAAATCAGGGTCTCGGTGGCTGAAGGGCAGAGAACCCCAGCTGTAGCAGTTCCAAGGTCAATTTCCTTCTGATACAGGTGAAATAAAGACAGACCGTTCTTCCTGGGCTGTCTAACGCATACCAAGTTTTTGTTCCCAGTGAATTTCTGGGGCGGCTTATAATCGTCCCGGTGCATTCTCAGAATTGAAGACTTACAGGTTTTAATTCCCGCTTTACTTTGTCTGAATCTCCCCCTGGGCCTTTGTCATGTGCAATGTTGTTAGGAAACATAAGCAAATTAACATGAGAGAAGGAGGCCCTTTCTCATTCCTCTCTCTTCTCCATACCTATCTCTGTCCCTCTTTTCTCTCTTTCCCTCTCCCACTCCTTCTTCTCTCTCATTTTCTCCATGCCCACATCTTTCTCTCATCTCTACCTCTATCTCCCTCCTTCCTCACCAACATTTCATGGACTCTCATCCCTATCCTCGTCATCAGTCCACTTCCCAGGTTCCACCACCACATGCCAGCTCTCTCTGTTACCTCACCTCCACAGGGAGCAGACAAAATAGCTTCCTTCCCATCCAATGCCATTTCCTCTCCCCAGATCCAGGACCATGGCTTCAGGTCAGAAGGAGAGGCAGCTTAGCCACTACCTTGCCAATGGATCAAATACTTACAGTTTGCACAAGTTATGGCCAGTTTTACAGAGAGGAGAGAGATTCTACCATTTGCTACATACACTGAGTGCTAGAGAAGCAGACTAACCAACCTACCAACAAAAGTGTCTACATTTGTCTGGAGCCACAGGAAGCTAAAAAGAAGGAGTCTATGTAATACAGTTATAAAACTTGATGCATGACGTACAAAATAAACTTGAGGGAAGGGGTTGGGTTGTGAGGGATGGGGAAGAATGATGAAAGGGCTGACATTTGATCAAGATACATTGTACTCATAAACAGATGCACTGAATGGTTATTCCTTTCATTTTTGGGTGGGGGGGGTCCAGTCATGGGGCCTGAACTCTGGGCCTGGGCACCCTCAGCTCTTCAGCTCAAGGCTAGCGCTCTACCACTTGAGCCACAGTGCCACTTCCGGCTTTTTTCTTTTTGCTTATGTGGTACTGAGGAATAGAACCTAGGGCCTCATGCATGCAAGGCAAGCGCTCTCCCAGCCCCCAATGGTTACTCCTTTCCACAGCTGCTTGGAGATATATTTTTTAAGTATTGGTCAAGTTGTAGGCAGGGAGTCTCCAAGATCAAATCCATTTCATGACAATACTAATACATTGTTTGCCTTTTTTTTCTCTATTGGTATGAATACTGATTTTTCAAAATATATGATAAGAATAAATATACACAGTGGAATACTACTTGGTGTATATATTTTTTAAATGATGGAATCTCATTATTAGCAATTGCGTTAAGTGAAATAAGCCAGGCACACACACACACACACACACAAACACACACACACACACACACACACACACACACACACACACACACAAACACACACGCACGTATGCATGCATGCACGCACATGCACACACCAGATATGGCCACAATCTTACATGAAAAAAATCTTAAAATATGATCTCATAGATATAGAAAGTAAAATAGAGCTTAGCAGAGGTCAGGGAGGAAGAAGTGGAGGGAAAGGTGGAGCTGGACCACCGAGTGCATACTGAGCCACTGTTGGATGGGATTTATGAGATCTGGTGATGTGTTATTACACAATCAAGTGACCAGAGCCAATGGTATGTTCTGAGTACATCAGTTTAACTACAACAGAGAATCCTGAACATTGTACCCATGCAATGACAGATGTTTCAGATAATGAAGTCAATGCTCCCAATTTGATAGTTCTATAATGTTTCATTATATGTATGGAAACTTCACACTGTACCCCCACAAGCATGTACAGTCATTATACATCAAAAACAATTTTTTAAAAAATCATAAAATAAGCAGCCAGGACCCTAGGCAAGAAGTAAAGCAACATCAGGTGAGCAATAGGCTCTCTGTCACCACACTTAACACCAGCTTTATTTGACATGTCCTTAGCAAGACAGCAATAATTAATAATTTTGTTATATCCTGACCTAGGCATTCTTTCTGATTTTCTGTGTAACACAGAACAATAGTGTTACCATGCATACATGCCAGGGTTATCTCAAGGAAAATGCATGTAGGACTGATACCCTGAGTTACAAGCTAAACTATCCACAATAGTATTGTCTAGTACTACACAATAGTATTGTGTACACAATAGTACTACACAATAGTATTGTCTCCCTAACTGAGAAGGTAATGGAGAGATTCTGGTTCAGACTTCACTACGTAGAAGACTTCATTTTTTTTTCAGAAATGAATAAAATAAGCCCATCATTTAAAAAGAAACAAACCAGCTAGGTGCCAGTGGCTCACACCTGAGATCTGAGGATCACAGTTCAAAACCAGCCTGGGCAGGAAAAGCCATGAAACTCTTATCTCCACTAATCTACCAGAAAACCAGAAGTGGTGCTGTGGCTCACATGGTAGAGCTCTAGCCTTGAGCTGAAGAGCTGAGGAACAGTGCCTAGGCCCAGAATTCAAGCCCCATGACTGACAAAAAAGAAAAAGAAAAAACAAACAAACAAACCACAAAAGCCTTTTCAATACTTCATTGAATCTTCAACACTTGTATCATTTTCCAATGAGCATGCTGGTATATTATTAGTGAGGTTTTAAAATTATTTTATAATTGCACATACCAACAATTTGGAAGATTAATATAAATTTGTGAACCCATATTTTCTGAAAACCAGTAGACAATACTATAAAAAGAAATCACAGTATTCTACTAGCAATTCCATTCAAAGTTCCTAACAGGACAATGGATTTTAACACAATAAAAATAGAGAAAGGTCATTCTTGAAGTGGTTTCAGAATTTACATTACAAATCACTTTTGAAAAATTACTATTTGGCAAGCTTTTGTTCAGGACCTAAGAAAAACATGTAAAAATTATTTGAGAAGTGGGGAGAGACAGGGAAAAAGAGAGGCACATGGAGAGAGAGAGACCAAAAATAAATGGAAAAACTGGGAAGCTCAAATAAAGCTTACACCTTAGTCTCATTTGATTTCTTTTTCTTGTTTTTTTTGGTCGGTCATGGGCTTGAACTCTGGGCCTGGGCACTGTCCATGAGCTCTTTAACTCAAGGTAAGCACTCTACCACTTGAGCCACAGAGCCACTTCCAGTTTTCTGGTAGTTAGTTGGAGGTAAGAGTCTCACAGACTTTCCTGCCCAGGCCGGCATTGAACTGTGATCCTCAGGTCTCGTCTCCTGAGTAGCTAGGATTACAGGCGTGAGTGCCCAGTGAATATATGCTTTTTTTTTTTTTCTGTTCCTGGAGCTTGAACTCAGAGTCTGGGCACTGTCCCCAGTGTCCCCTCTCTGTGCTCAAAGCTAGCACTCTACCACTTGAGCCACATCACCACTTCTGGATTTTTCCTTTTATGTGGTACTGAGGAATCAGTCAAAACCAGGGCCTCATTCATGCTAGGCAGGCACTCTACCACTAAGCCACATTCCCAGCCCTTGATTTCTTAATTTTGATCAATGTGCCATGGTTACACAATGCCTGAACACTAGGTGAAGCCTAGTGGCTGAAAGAGATAAGATACATTCCTGGCAACTCTATAAACGTAAAAATCGTTTCAAGTACAAAGGTTAAAAGTCAACAATAGGAGCAAACAACAATGGCTTCCATTTCACTCAGAAGAAAAAGCCAAAGAGCTGGAGCAAGGGATACCATGTGATCTGTTCCAACCATGTGACCTGCCTTGACCTCACTGGAATTCTCCCTCTGACCCCTAAGACCCACCCACTGAAGGTCCAGAAGGCTGGTCGTGCCTTAGGCCCTTTCAGTGGGCTCTGGCCCAGACGCTGTCTCTCAAGCATTCATTCCCTTGGCCAAAAGCTTTGCTTCTATCTTCCCTCAAAGGTGACCTCAAGAGGCCTGGCCTGGACATTCTATTTAGATTTCATCTCCTATTCCCCCTCCCCCCTATACACATTCCAGATCTTCCTTCTTTTGCTCTTCCTCCTTTCCTCCCATGCCCCTCTTCCTTCTGCCCCTATGTGAATGCTATTTGTTAGGGCTGGGGTTGGTTTCCTGTCTTCAGTTTGATTATGGTGATTGTGTTCTCTCCTGGATCCACTGCTCCTATCACACAGAGCTCTGTCAGCTCCACGGAGTGACTAAACTTGCCCACAGTATTCTGAACTTGCCCACGGTAGTCCTCGCACTGAACTTGACTTGTTTGTTTTCAACATACCTGTGCTTTTGGAGTCCATCCAGGGGTGGAGGTTACAAACACGATTCCCACAGAGGAGACAGGGCAGAAGGTCCTGAGAACCCGCAAAGGGGTGGGTGGGTGGAGGCTCCTTCCTGTCACCATGGGAACTAGGCCTGCCCAGCACCACCCAGCACTGAAGGACCCCATTTGTGGAAACCAGGAAGCCAAGTTCAAGGTTCTGAGAGATGCAGAAAAGGCTTCTGCCTGAGCACCTTTGAAAGTCCCAGAGGGCTTTTCTTATGTGGTAGGTATTGTAATGAAAAAAGACCCAGACATGACAAGAGACACATGGGTAAAGACAGCTATTAAAGCAAGAATGATTGATTTCATCGCACTCCAAGGTAGCACTCTCCAGCTCCAGCTAAGGCCACTTCTCAACAGCGGCCTCCCTCATTTGCATAGGTAATTGACAGCTTGTTAACAGCTCATTAAGAACACTGAAAACCATGTGACAACTACAAACGTGTGCCTAAATGGGGACAGAATCTGTGAATGGCAGGGTGTTGAGAACTCAATCAGATCTCAGACTACAGGTCAGAAAACAAGGATATCAAAGAACTTTAAAAAAAAATTATTAAACAGTCCTGTGGCTAGAGTGACAAATTCAAACCAGGGCTAGAGCAATTTGAGGGTTCATCTCTAGCTCATGTGATAAGATATTATAGTTCCAGTTCAAGTCCGTAACAAGGGATCATTGTCAGTTTCTAAAAACACCCATTAAACTGCTTATGCAGTTTTAGTTGGTTCTTAAAATTCACCTTTTGCATAAATACCAGTCATTTAGACCCTGTAACCCAATAGACTGCAAGTGAGAAAAATGTACAGTATAATTTGATTTTAGCCCTTAAAAAGGAGATAAGTTTCCTGATTCGAACACACTTGCTATTGGTAAATTTGGAGGCTGCATTTTTTTTTCAAAGAGGATTTGAATATAAATAGTGCAAATAATTGTTACATCAGCAAAACCCTTCTGAGCACCAGAGGCCCAGGTGGGTTTCCAGTGTGTGGAATACCATGTTTAAATAAAAGGTGTGAGGCTCTGCAGTAAAGCTGCTCAGTGCTCTGTCCTACCTGCAACCCCGGAGAACACAGCCCTGACAGCATAGTCTGTGGATTCTTTTCTTTTCTCATTTTTCTTTCTTTCTGGGTCTATGGCAGGCAAATGGACAATCAGCGTGGAATAGCGATCTGGGAAACACTGCCCGTCACTCAGACCTTGGGATTTTGACACTACCTTCAGGGTCGTAGCCAGCCAGCTCCCTCCATGTGAGCTCTGACCCACTCGACAATTCTTCTCTCCACACCCCAGGACTTTACCTGAAGTGGATCCCATCCCCAGTCTGTTTCTCATCCTGTCTTGTCTCTGCATGGGCAGGCACATCTCATCCAGTCGGGTCCAGTCCGGGGGACCAAAGTGTGGATGGAAAGACACCAGGGGAGGCCCTGGGTTTCACCACTCAACAATAAAGCGGGCCCTGCCCAGCTAGCTGTGCAACTTAAGAAGGCTTCCATGTTTACTCTGTTGAAGTAAAAGTGATGCCAGGACCATAGTAATCAAAGGTGCATCATCCACTGACCAACCCTGGAGATGCCCATTCAGAATAAGTTTTCAAGTAAGATTAGGAGTAAGCATTGGCTAGCCAGGCACTGGTGGCTCACACCTGTCATCCTAGTTACTCAGGAGGCTGAGATCTGAGGATTGTGATTCAAAGCCATCCAGGGCAGGAAAGTCTGTAAGACTCTTATCTCCAATAAACCACTAGAAAACCGGAAGTGGCGCTGTGGCTCAAGTGGTAGAGCACTCACCTTGAGCTGAAGAGCTGAGGGACAGCAACCAGGCCCAGAGTTCAAGCCCATGACCAACAAAAGAGAGAGAGAGAGAGAGAGAGAGAGAGAGAGAGAGAGAGAGAGAGAGAGAGAGAGAGAGAGAGTAAAGTTTATATGAGAGCTATCGATGGATTGGATGAGAGTGCCGCATGGCCCAAGGAAAGCCTGTCGAGAGGCTGCATGGACACATGAGCAAGAACAGACTGGACAAAGTCCGAGCATCAGCTCCAGTCTCTGAAGAAAAGATGAGAGAAACAATGACAGCAGTGCAAGCTGATGCTAAGAGCAAGGGCTTGAAAAGCCACACACATGCACACCAGCGTGCACACGCACACATGCACACACAGGTATGCATGAGCACACACTCATACATGCATGTACCACGCCCCGAAGTGTCCACTGACATCCTCCCCAATGTTCCTGGTTAGCTTCTCCATAATTCTCAGTACGTAAGCTCACCAACAATCTTTAAAGGCAGTATGGCAATTTGCCCCATATTAATGGTAATAACAACAACAACAACAACAAAGACTTTTCTTTCAAATTTCAAGTCCATCACAAAAATGGTGAACTGGAGTATTTCTATCCAAGTTGATCAGCAGATATGTCGGGCCTGCTAAATATTATATTGAAGATAACTTTTTTTTAACTACTCACATATATCTAAAGCCAGAAGATGCATAAAAACATAAACCATTCTCTCAGAAAGTGGACGAGGAAGCTCACCAGGCTGTGTTGTCACACAGCGACAGTTTGCTGAGTTGGAGGGGCCTGCTCACCACCACCCACCACCATCACCCACCTAGCTCACACGAGCGGTTGAAACTGGGGGCTCCAAGCCCCAGGGACTGTACCCAGTTCCTTCTATTTTTCCATGCCTCTGCCAACTCTCAAAGTCAGTCTCCATGTGATTCTATGGCTAAAGAGGCCACTTAGACTCAAGGACTTGGAGAACTTTCTCATCACCACAGAGTCCATAAGTGACTGGAGGAAGTGCAGGTCTCTGGAGTCCCTGGGTTGACTGGTGGACCCAGCGGTTCTGGGGAGGAGCTGGGACCCCTGTTTTCTTCCTTTCTGTCATCACCCTTTTCTTCTTGATCCCGATCTCCACTGTCCCACAGTCTCTTCTGAATCTCTACTTTGATTTCAGGAAATGACTCTCAGCCTGAGAAAAAGAAAATACATTTTTTTCTTCCACTTGTAATTTTCTGACACAGCCGATTGTTTTGCGGGTGAGGATGGTACCTGAGGCTTCCTCCAGGAGCAGATCCTAAGTGCACTCTGTCCCTGAGTAGCAAGCACGCTTCCCTTCTGGTTAAAATCTATTACCCACCAGGTAAGCTGAGGCTGGAGGACCAGCTCCTCCAGCAGGAGAACCCAATTGAGAACCAAGAGAAAGTTTCCTGTGATCACAAAAGATTTTGTACAAAAATTAAAAGTCCACACACTTACAGCATAGCAGACAGCACAAAGCACAGGGTAGAAGACTCAAAAGAGCTCAGTCCAGGATCCCTGGCACCAAAGGTTGCTACTCAAGCATGGTTTGATCGATCGAGTCACAGCAGCTCCAGCATCTGCCCAGAGCTAGGTAGAAATCCATCCCCACTGTACAGAACAAGAATCTCTAGAAGTAGGGCCTGGGGACCCATGTTTAAATGATGGAGCCATTTGATTCTGAAACACCCTAGAGATTGAAAATCACTGCTTCCGACCCTGACATCCCTGGGGAAAGTTGGAAAAATAAAATTCAGGACTCCCAGCTAAACTTGAGTTTCAGATAATCAAGATTGTCACCGTTGTCATCGTCATTATCATCACCACCACCACCATCATTATCATCATCATCATCATCATCATCTCTATTTCTTAACGCCATGCTATTGGCCAGGCTTTGCATTGGACTTTTGTACACATGTTTGGCTAGTGGTCAATGTGATGCATCTGCTAACTTGTTTTCTTTCTAGATTCTTCTTTCCTAATGGAGTTTAGGATTTTTGTTTTTAAATTGAGTTTATCTTCCATAGAGATTTAATTTCATTTAGGTTTGAATTTCAGTCTCTGAGAGTTTCTTGTCACCCACGTTTGAGAAAGTTTTTTTAAAGTACCATGTTTTTTAAGTACCCTTTTGCATCTTCTTCTACAAAGACCTCAGAGCCATATCTAGCCTTTGGATTTGGTATTCTCACATCACAAGTATAATGTAAACTTGAACTCCACTCCCATGTACCAAAGCAGATTTGGTTCTTGTGGAGAGCTATTTTCCCTACTCAGAGGCCAAGGTAAATAAGAAGGATTTTGTTGTTGTTGTATCTCCTGGTTTATGGTATCATTTAGAAGTCTAGGATCTGGCTCCTACCACATGTAGTTCAAAGCTACATTTTCATTTCCAGTGTAGGTAATGAATTGCCAGACTGTAGGATGTATAATCTACATCCCCTGAAAGGTCACTGTGCCATCCACAAACCGAACCTTCATTTTAAGCTCCAAGTCATTCATTCCATCCCTTTCAAGGCCAGGCATATATTCTTAACTGTTACATTTCTCCAATATGTCCACGTATTTCTCTATGGATGTGGCTCACTCTACCTGTTGTTAAAACCCGAAGTCTGTAAGGTCTTCTTTCAACCCAAGAGCCAGAGTCTATGAATTCTTTCCAGTCCACTCAGAAATACCTAGTAGCAAAAAAACAAGCATCTGAGTTGAAAGGCTAGATATAGAATAATAAAATGTGAAGAGCCATGGACATGATTTTGCAGAGCTATTCAACAAACAAGTCAAAACAAAATAAAGCAAGAAAGAGGCACCCCAACAGGGTCTTGGCATTTTGTAAATCTCACCAATCATGTGTGATCATTGGTCAAGAGCTATTCTTGTTTAGCAAACTATCCCAAAACTTTGTGGCTTAAAAGAGCGATCATAAAGCATGATATCATGGGCAGAAAGTTGGACAGGGCTCAGCTGGGTGATTCTTCTGCAGATAAAGGACTGTCAGGGTTTTTCAGCTGGTGGAAGGACTGGTTAGGAATTCCTCAAACAAGGCCACTCTTTTATCATGGTAATTCTTATTGTTGACCAGAATGCCAGTACCAAACCCTGCTAGCTTGGTAACCACGGAAGAGTCACACTTCTTACATAGCTCAGAGATTCATGAGACAGGAAACCCTGGGCGGCCTTTCCATACAATTCTTAACAGTAGTTCCAGAGCCCAAGCAGGGTTTGAAGGCCTCTTGGTAGGAAGAGATTTTAAGAATGTCTTATTTCACTTATTTCCATTTCCTAACAAATGGAGCAGTGTCATTTTTTTCTGATGGAAGCACAGAACTCCATTGTATAAATACACCATATTTTCTTGATCCATTCATCTACTGAGAGGCATCTGGGTTGGTTCCATATCTTAGCTATGGTGAATAATGCTTCAATAAACATAGTTGTGCTGGTAGCTTTAGTATGGTCTTGTTTGTGATCATTTGGGTAAATGCCCAGAAGTGGGATTGCTGGGTCAAAGGGGAGCTCTAGGTGTAGTATTTTGAGGAACCTCCATACTTCTTTCCAGAGTGGTTGAACACTCCCACCAACAATGCAGTAGGGTTCCCTTTTGGCCACCTGTCCTTCAGCATCTGATGTTATTAGATTTCTTGATTCTAGCCATTCTAACTGGGGTGAGGTGGAATCTCAATGTCGTTTTGATTTGTATTTCTTCTATGGCCATTGAAGTTGAGCATTTCTTCATGCATTCTTATTTCTTCTTCAGAGAAGTCTCTCTTTAAGGTCCCATGGTTTCCCTCATTTGCAATAATTAGTACATGTTTAGGATAATTTTATCAGATGAGCAGAAAAGCTCAAAAGCTATGTACATATGATCATATAAGATGATGCTAAGTGAAATGAACCCCAAGATATGGACACATGAGGTTTTTCTTTGTTGTTGTTGTTTTTAATGTACTATGTGATTTTTTTGTTTCCTTTGTATGTTCTTCCCCCTATGGCATATCCCCTGTTGTCACTCTACTTGATTTTGCTACCCTGCATCTTGCATATATACATTTGTCTAATTTGGGGAGTGGGAGGGGAATAGAAAAAGCTGAAACAAGGACATAGGATGACCCATTGCAACAATGATACCCACAAGACAGAATATAGGAAATGAACTTTACAACTTTGGGGAGGGGGAGGAGTGTGGGAGGTGGGGTAGGGAAGGGACAGTGAGAGAACAACAAGGAAAGGGGTAACAATGCTCGACAAGAAATGCACTCGTTACCTTGCTCATGTAACTGTAACCCCTCAGTAGAGCATCTTTACAATAAAATACAATCTTCAAAAAGAATGTGGCCCACCATTCATTTGCTACCACAGAGCAGGATGCCGGTCTCTGACCCAAGCTGGTACCAATGACTGGACACGTTCTAATTCCCTTCTACTTGCTGACTCTAACACCATCTCTGAGCTTTTGTTTTCTACATCTGAATCAGGGAAATGCTAACCCAGACCCCAGCTAGAATGTCCTCAGATGCAAGGACTGGAAACACGGACATGTAGAAATGATAGCAAATTGAGCTTTATTTTTCCCACTTGAGAAATCACAGTTCTCAATCTCTTACTGTGAAGCAGTAAGAGATTGCAGGACAAGAGGCTGGGAAAAGAATGGCCACCTGTGCACATCAATGCCTTTGTGAAGCAGGTTTCCACAGACAAGAGAATGGGGGTGGAATAGTGAAGTGGTTGTCCTGCCCAAAGTCACACCATGAGTCAAATAGGTATGTAACAGTCTGGTGCAAAGGCTGGCCCCCAGAATGAAGTTAAGAAATAGAGAGATGAAGAGAAGATGATCATTATGATGATGATGACAATGACAATGAGTCCCACTGTGGTCCACCAAGAATATGAGGTCATTGATAATAGGAATTACATCAATGTTTAAAATGCCAACTTACCGTGGTCAAGAGTCAAGACAGCGCACACTAGAGGAAAGCAATCTTCTTTCTAAATATTTGAGAAGTCTTTCAACTTTGGCTTCTGTTAATTATAGAGGAATTCTGCAAACTTTTCTTTAAGACAAAAACATGGTTATCCAGACCATCTAATGTACCATAAGTATTTATTAATGTATGTGTGTATGTATATATGCAATATACATACGTACAAAAATTTGGTATATAATTTACACATCTATAAATTTATGATATACATGTTAGAAAGAGTGAAGAGGATCCAGCAGGTCGTAGATGAAAAGAGAAGAAACATCTGGAAGATCTGAGCTGGACCAGTGCCCCTGAGGCATTGGAAGTGAATGTCAGGTCCCCCCATATATGATTCATGACTCGAAGTGTATACCGAGGCTTAAACTGAGCGATCTGTAGTCCCATGGGTTGATTGCTCGGTGGGGTTCACTTCAGTTATGAGACCCTCACCGCACCAGCCCTGCTGTCTGACCTTTCCGTGCATTTTCATCTTGGCTAGATGGCTGTACAGGAGGGGTTCGTGGCATTTTATAGATAATGAAACTGAGCCTTGTAGAAAGATGCTTAAGAGGCCTAAGTCTACTGGTAAACCTAGCACAAACTCCCATGCAAGGGCAAGCAGCTTGTCTATCTAAGCACCAAATGATCATGCTCCACTATCCCCCCTTCCATGCCCTGAGGGCCTGACCTATGGCTACAGTCTCACCCATGAGAGGGTTCAGCAAATCCAAGATGGAAAGACAACCCCTCTGGAAGTATTTCATCCTTAAGGACTGACACTCACCTGTTCTCCAGCAGACCATGGGGTGTAACAAGTGGTAAGAAAGACAAAGCATGAGCTTCTCTAGCCTCCAAGTGACTTGAGCATGAGGCATTCAGATTCCGTGTTGTTCACTGCCTTGCTTCCAAAGGCTTTCTTGACTTTTGATTTTTGTTTTTAAGTAAATTTCTGCTAGGGGTGTGGATCAGGTGGTAGAGTACCTAGCTAGGAAGTGCCAGGCCCTGTATTCAACCCCTAGTGTCTCCCCTTCCCCAAAAAAGTAAAGTGTTTTTATAGTCAAATAAATACCAATACTGGATATGTATAGCTAGTTCTATGCATCTGTGGTAGCTATGAGCTTACATGCAATCACACCTTAGTCCGATGTTAAACATCCGAGACTCTGGAAAACACTTTATTTTCCACTCCTTCCTGGGGCCAAATTCGCCAATATGGAGCCCCAATGCTGTTTAGGGCTCTGATCACCTAGGCCATAACTCGGGTCAAGGAGAGAAGCAATTTCTGAATGAATTGAACAATTTTTAAGCACCAGTGGTTCACGACTGTAATCCTAACAACTTAATGGGTTGAGACCTAAGGATCACAATTTAAAGCCAGCCTGGGCAGGGAAATGCTCAGATGGGAAAGTCCTTGTGACTCTCCATTTCCAAAAAGCCAAAAGCAGAGCTGTAGCTCAAGTGACAGAATTCCAGCCTTGAGCAGAAAAACTAACAGATGGCCCTGAGTTCAAACCTCAGTTCTGGCACCGAGAGGACAGAGAGAGAGACAGAGAGAGAGAGAATCATTCTTCTAGCCATTCTTGCTGCTATGATTCTATGTTACTATGACTTTGAATATACATGAAAGGCAGACATGACTCTCTGTAGTACTTCCCTGAGATGAGGATCCCCAGACAACTAGCAACCCAGAAGAAGCTACAGCTAAGACAGAGGCTCAGCACACCACCTATTCATTCTTCATCTCTAGGCTCAGAATGAACCACAATCCAAATCTAGCGAGTCTAAGGCCCTGAGTTCAACCCTTAGGACCCCCGAATTCTTTCTTTGACTGTCACAAGCAGAAAGCAAACATCAGTTCAAAGAAAGGATGGAAAGAGACCTTCTATAAACAGGGGGCTGTGACCCCTGTGCTCTGCATCCTCTTGATCACCTTCCTCTGCTGGAAAGGTAGAATCACACCTCTCTCCAGCATGTGTCAAGGACCTAAGTGCCTAAAGAAAACTGACCCTGCACTCTAAAGTTTGTGCAGGTATGCATACTGCCCTTTCCTTTCCGGTCCTCTCCCCTCTCCTCCCTCCCTCCATCCCCCCTCCAGCTCATTTCATCTCAGGAGGGCTGTAAATTCAACTTTTCCTTTCATCAAACCATGCCAAACCCCCTCCCCTCGTTCTTTCCTCCTTCGACAAGCAGTCTTCCTCCTGCCTCTCTCCCCTGTGGCAGCCCATGTTTTATTAGTCTTGTCCTCTTCTGTGGCACAAGCAGTACCAGTTCCTGCTCCATCAGCTTCCACCCACCCCCCGCCCCCCACCCCGCCCCCGACCCCCCACCGAAAGCCACCACTAAGCTCGCTGTCCTCCGGGTGACATCTGCCTGGTGGCAGCCTCCTCAGGCGGTTCTCTGGCAGCCTGCGCACTGCCATCCGGGCTGTCGGGTGGCTCCGCGGCTGACAGCCTGTCAGAACCCCCTCATCTTGGGGCTGCCATTTTCTTTTGATTTACCTTTTGATTCAGAGGCATTTGTAACGCTTTCATCCATCAGTGGACAAAGTCCTCAGCAAGTCCCCCATGGCTGTGTGTTGTGGAGACAGCCACAAAAGTCCCTAAGTGACTGGGCTTTGAGGTGTAAATGGGCACCCATTTACCCGTCCATCCATCCATCCATCCAGTCAGTCCGTCCGTCCATCTGGCTTCTTTTGCTACATGGAATCCAGCCGCCTGAATAAGCTGCCACTCCCATCTATGGGCTGTCACTTCCGGGCTCCCCAAGAGTTGCTGGCCTGCTGCTTCTTTCTGTACCTGGGAAGCCACAGCCCCAATAGCAAGGGTCCCCAAGGCCAATCCATTGATTAAAGCCCCAACTTAGAAGGTGGTAATTTTGGGGTTAGAATGTGCCAAGTTCTTCCTTCCCTCAATGGGCAGCATTTCTCATCAAACTAGCTGCTCTCCTCCCACACACACACACACACACACACACACACACACACACACACACACACACACACACACACACACACACACACACACACACACACACACACACACACACACACACACACACACACCTCTTTGCTTTTGTGTACACCTCCGTGAAGCGATTCTCCCCACCTCTCCTCCCTTCCCCCCGGCGGACATGAGCGACAGGACAGGGTTAAATTGCTAATCGAGGTTCCGTGAGGTCTGCCAGAGACCAGTCTCCAACACTTACATCTGTTCAACAATTATTACAGCATTTTTGTCATAAAAAATTCAACACCCTGAGTGTCGTGCTAGCAAAACCTGAAAATTTATGCAGTGAATAGAATAGCTAATTTCTCTGAGGAAATGCAGAGGGGGGGAGGGGGAAATTACAGATTTTACTTAAATTCCAAACACCAGAGTGCACACATCTGATGCCCTTCGTGGTTTGGTTTGTGGTGGTGTGTTGTTTCTTCCCTTTCTCATCCTGCCACAAGGATGGACTGGAGTTGGACTTTGCAAATGCATCACAAAGCAGGGGTGGTTCTTCACAGGAATCACACTGCGAAGTTCTACACGGGCTCGCTCACCCCCAGCGTCTCTGAAAGACCTCTCCGCAATTTAAATTCACTTACAGCATGCAATGAAGATGCCGGTTGTGGCGTGAAGTTGGTGAGATGGGTATGTGTTTTCTGACTTCCTCCTGATTTACCTGTTGCCTCAAAGGCCTTGGAGTAAATCAAGGAGCTAGGGAAGTGGCCCCCAACCTCCCCCCAGAGACCCTGAGAAGCTTCAAACTCTTTCATTCCTTCTCCCACAGGCTTGACAGCAGCAGGCTTGGACTTTGCCTCTCTGCCCCACCAGGTCTGGAACACGGGTTTTAGGCTAACGTTAAAGCTGTCTACTTAGAATGCCAGAGAAATGGGAATCATTTGCTCCGGGCCATCCATCATCCAGTACTCTCCAGGGATGGACACTGCGTCCTGGAGACGGGGTGTTGGCCACTTTAACAATCACTGCGAGTGGCACGCACGGGAATCTCCAACACCGTCACCGCAGTGGCGTGACCCACGCGACGTCGATTTTCAGACATTCTACAGCAGAGATGCGGTGCGTGTGTTTCTGACTCTTCCTGGGGCTGTGGTTTATTCCTCCTGGGAATCTCCTGCCCTTTGCCTCCCGGTCATTCTAGGTCAAGCACGGTGAAGGCTCACCCGGCTTGTGTCCCCTCACCCCGTCTGAGAGAGAATCCATCACTGTCATTCATGTCGTAATGAAAAGCACACGCAGTGTGCAGAAACAATGAGCGGCACAGTCTTTCCTTTTGGAGTGAAGGATTTTCCCCCCCTCTTAACTCTTGCATCCTTCTCTTGTAGAAGGTACGGTGTGGCTAGAGAAAAATCCACAGAGGAGGGCCTCACACAACGGCTGGCCAGGCCCCCACAAGCGCGCAGGCTCCTCCCCTGCAGCCCAGCTACTCTGCAGGCACAAGGCATCCCCCTGGGAGAATGGCAGCCCCCCCCATTCCTGGCTCCCGGCCCCGGCCTCTCTCGCAGCCACTTCCCCAGGCTCCGGTTCTGCAGCTCGGGTACCGCCTCTGGCTCTGTCACGTGGTGCAGTCTCCCTGGTGGTGTGTGTGGTAAGACTTCCTGTCTGACAGGCCACGGCCTCCAGGTGTAACCTGGGGCTGGAGAGTTCCAGGATGGAGGCAGATGGCTGCAGAGTTCACCCATCAGGGGAGAAACTGAGTGCCCCACCCCCCACATCATCCTCCATGGGCCCAGGGAATGACATATAAGCAGCTCCCACACGGAGGTGACGCCCCACTACCACCACCTCCCAGACTCAGGCCAAGCACTTGGTTTGGTCTATTTTTCAGCACCTTTCTCCCAAGAATGGCTCATTATTCCCACTCTAAGGTTCGAAGGTCAAGATCAGCTCTGAGGCTGGTCAGCCTTGAACTCCTGCTCCTCCTACTGGTCCACTGTCTTTGGGCAATAAGCAAGTGATGTCCATCAGAAATGACATCGGGGCCGATCTGGGCCCTCTGAGTGGATCTGCGTGCAGACTGGGTGTGTCTGCGTGCAGGGCAAACCCCACAAGTGGGTGCCATCTGTCATGTAGAGGACAAAGGCAATCAACAAGCTAGAATGTTCTAGAAAGAGCTGGAAGTCAGCTTGACTGGAGAGAATTATGCTCCCCGAGGCACCGTTTCCGAAAAATGGCTCTCCTGTCCTCTGTGCTCTTCCACTGCTGTAATTTTCCCGCTACAAGCCCCAGATGGGGAGCCGTTTGGGAATCCGTCGTGGGGGAAATGTACGATGTTCTGGAATCTTCCCATCAGTCAGGATTCATCTTCTCTTATTTACCTGTATGCCAGATCTCAAAGACCAGGCACTGAAAGTATCCCCTAAAGTGAGAACCCTCCAGCCCCCCTCCCACAGCCCACCTTACTTGGTTACCAGTTGTTTTGTGGAGCTGTCCCTCCCTCACAGGAAATCTCAAAGCCATGTATCCAGTCTGCTCCAGACCACACCAACACGAGCACAAATTACCCCCAAGATAGTGTGGCTTCAAGCAGCAAGTGTTCACACCATTCGGGAGCTTGGAAATCCAAGCGTGACCAAGCAAGCTCTTCTGTGTCAGAGTCTCTTGAAGAGTTCCAACCAGGGCTGCAACCCCTCCTGGGTCTTGACTAGGAAAGGAATCGGCCTCCATACCCACTCTCTGGCTGCTGGGAAGGCCCAGTGCCTTGTAGACGGCTGGACAGAAAATTTCAGTCCTCCTCCAGCTGTTGGCTGGAGACCAGGCCCACACCTTCCCCGGAGGGCTGGGGAGTATCACGGCAACTTGACTCCTGGTAAGTGAGGAGCCAAAAGTCCTGTACAGGCAGAGCAGGGATTGCATCTTGGACACATTCAGTTCAGAAGTGATCTCTCTCCCTCCCCTCTCTCTCCCCCGCCTCCTTCCCTCCCTCCCTCTCTTCCTCCCCCCCCCCCCCCACCTTGGCTAGATTGGCTAGAGACAAGCCATTCGATTTAGCTATGTTCAGCAAAAGGGCTCCCTTCCGTGGTGATCAGAAGGCAGGGATCATGGGAACCACGCTGAAAGCATCCATCCCCTCCCCGCCCCCATGCCAGCCGCCCCCTGGCAGGACAGGTAGCTGTCAAAACATCAGGGCCTCGCCTATCATTAAGCCCAAGTACTCTTGCCTGATTCCCTGATATTGGCACCATTTTTTAAACTTGAAGATGGCTTATAAGGACACTGAAATACCTGCTCTCTTTTTCTACAAAGCTCCCTGTCCTTATAAAGAATGAAAAAAAAAAATATGATCCAGGTGGGTGCTGGTGACTCACACCTATAATCCTAGCTACTCAGGAGGCTGAGATCTAAGGATGGCAGTTCAAAGCCAGCCTAAGCAGGAAAGTCTGAAACTCTTATTGCAAGTTATATTAAATAGGTAGGTTGCACTAGGTAGCCAATGAAGAGAACACCACATGGTATTCAGGTAGGAAAAGAAGTTCATTTACCAAACTGCTGCCCACATTGTGCATGGTGGAGAAGTATGGCCGAAAGGGGTGACCCACCCCGGGGGCCAGGACTTATCTAGGCCAGGGACAGGAAGAGGTGTGGTCAGGTGGGGGAAAGGTGTGTCCACACTGGATTGGGATGTGACCTCAGGGCCTGGGACCCTCCTAGGGTCAGATGGGAGGCGTATCCAGAGGTGGCCCAGGATGTGACCTAGCAGAAAGGGGAGGTGACTGCTTCCAGGTGAGCCAGTTACCTAGGTAACAGATACTGGGTGGAAACTTAGCCAAGAGGTAGAGAGGGTCTGCACAGAGCCTGCATGGCCCAGGACAGACCTTACACTTATCTCCACTTAACTAGCAAAAATCTAGATGTAGAAGTGTGGCTCAAGTAGTAGAATGTCAGCTCCAGCATAGAACAAGAACTTCAGATAGTTTATCTCATTCAGTCCCTGGAGAGTGGGGTTCTGGGGATGAGCAGGTACTCAGACACCCCCTGAGGACTGGGAACCTCATTTGCCACTTACGCAGGGAATACTGAACTAAAACACAGGCTGTGTTTAGTCCACACAGCAGCAGCAGACATCCAGAAATCCATCAACAAGTTCATCTTAGAGGAATTAAACTTGCCCCCTGGACCGCAAAGCATCCAAGTTCTTCTTCATTGCAACTGAAAAAAAAGAAAGAAAAAAAGAAAACCTCATATGTGTGGTGCACATGACAACTTCAGCGTTCTGGCTCTTCAAACTCAGATGTCATTGCATTCATTCAATAAAACAATCCTCAGAATGCAAATAAGCACAAGTTACTTAAATTGTATTTGAACCACACAGCACTACCACTGTTAGCTGTTAAGCTATCAGATGCCTGTAATTCTGAATAGTTTATCCTCGTGTATTTCTGTTTATATTCTCATCTAAACAAATGATTCTCCCATATAAACAAAGACCTTTTCTTAGTATAAAAAAATGATCCATAAGCAATGATCTATACTGTATCACAACTTCTATAGACAGAAAAATAAAGGAAGGGAAAGAAGGAAGGAAAGAAGGAAGGAAGGAAGGAAGGAAGGAGAGAAGAAGGAGGGAGGAGTGGGGAGGAAGAAAGGGAAGGAAGGGGGAGTTTACTCTATGCAGAGATACGATTATATGACAAAAGATATAGCAAAGCTGGCCCTTAGCTTGGTGCCTTCACATTTAATAGTTTATTAAATTTGAACAGTGGCTCTTGACTACTCTGCTGATTATCACACTTGAAAAGAACCAAGTTCAAAAGGGGGGATGGCTGCTTCCCCAAAGTCACATAGCTAAATGACAAAAATCAGCATTTTAACCTAAATCTCTTTGATTCCAAACCTCGTGCATTTTCCATTAGACTGTGTTATCAAGAATCACATTCTAGAAATTTCTTTGTGGTCATGGAGTTCCACTTGATTAAGACTGGCCCTTGTGCTATTGAAACGTGCATAAATAAACACCAGAAATCCAAAGCTGCAACAGCACTGGAAGCAAATTTATCTCTAAGACAAATTGCCCACTTTTTACTCTTGAAGGGAACAAGAGAAGTTGGCCCAGTCTTTACTTTGAACATAGCAACATGGATCACGGGAAAGAGGAGCGGGAAAAGTGCCAGCTTAACAATCAGTGGTTCCCTCCAAAAAGGGAGGCCCCATTTGGAGGCTGTACCCCAAGTCCAAATTCCTCTGACAGCCCTGCCTATCTGAGTACTTTCTGTCACCCTCAGAAAACACCCTCAGGGAGGTGAAGGGTAAACAAAGGAGGAGGCTGCAATGCTTGGTAAGAAATGTATGCATTATCCTGCCCATGTAATTGTAACCCCTCTGTACAGTATGTTCTCAAATAAAATAAAATAAAATTAAAAAAAAAAAAAAAGAAAACACCCTCATTTGCCCTCACTTCTGCTCGCTAGCGCCCTCCTCTGGTGCAATTTGGAACTCCAGAACAAGTACTGTGCCCGCAATTTTAAAGGATTTGCTTGTGTGTACATCAAAACAAGAAGAAGAAGCGCTTCTCCAAAAACCTCAGAGATAAAGTTTATCCATAAGGCTGGAGTGAGACCAAGGAGAAGCAGGCCATTTGCCTGCCCTACAGCTGCAACACTCTGCCAGTCAATGTGGACGCTGCGTTGATATCCAGTAGGACAACTTTGGAAATGTACAAATGTAGAAATGACGGCAAGGTGACACTTGGTCCTTATTCAGAGAGCGCTAACCAGAAAGCAAGCTGAGTCATGCCCAAGGAAAGTGGAAAAACCCAAACAGGGAGCCAGTGTGACAATGATGCAGTTAAGAATGCATGCCTGGGAAGAGGATATACTAGAGGACTGCTTAGAAATGCATCTGCTTTATTGCCTCTGAAGAACACACTTTGGAAATAAAAGAGCAGGACAAGAAGCCATTCTTCACAGAGCAAGCTTGAACACAGCAATTCATGTGAATGCTGAGACCTTAAAAGGGGATCTAGAAGAAACGATGAAAGGATCAATAGTAGCTAGGGCCTTCTAATAATGAATGGATCAAAACAAATAACTCAAGAGACTGTGGATCTGGATAAATAGTATTAAATGTGGACCAAAGCTACTATCTACTAAACACATCTAGTTAAGACCATGTCAGCTGATAAAGTATAGCAAGAAAAGTTAGAATGTAAAATTTTTGAAATCAACCTGGAAGTTAAAATAAACTCTCTAAAGGAGAGCAAAATGAATCTGACAAAAGAAACTAAGAGATAATGCAATAAAACCTGGTATTAATTAGATAAGACATGCATAATAGCATTAATAAGTAAAAATAAGAAAAGCACACTAAACTCTATAAGCCATTATTAAATACAAATTTTAAAAAAAACAAAAAACAAAAAACCAAGAGCTGGGCACTGGTGGCTCGTACCTGTAATTCTAGCTACTCAAGAGACTGAGATCTGAGGACTGAGGCTCAAAGCCAGCACAGGCAGAAAAGACCATGAGACTCTTATCTCCAATAAACCTCCAGAAAAATTGGAAGTGGCACTGCGGCTCAAGTGGTAGAGCACTAGCCTTGAGCTGAAGAGCTGAGGAACAGCGCCCAGACCCAGAGTGTAGGCCCCATAACCAACAAAATAAATTGACTAATTAAAAAAATTTTTTTAAAGCAAGTATGCCAAGTCAGGTATGAAAAATTGGAGCATTAAATAAGACTTAAAATTAGAAAAATTTAGGCATAGTGTCAGACATAAAGCCATTCAAATGGGGAACCAGATGGATGATTTCATGGAAAATTGGAAATAACAAAAACTAATCCAAGAATTGGTCACTTTAGTCAACATGTGTCCTTGGGGAAAAAGAATCTTCAGTAAAATTATTTCCCAAAAGAACCTCTGGCCACGCAAACTTTCTAGTCTGTGTGGCATGCAGTATTTGATCGTTATACAGAGAATACAAAATAGTGGCAGTGTCTTCCATCCATGTAGTAGAGACACTTTACACCCACATCAGAATCCATAGTGGATGACCATAAAAGAAACAGTTTGCGCAAGTTACCCATAAGAAGACAGTATCCTAAATCAGAAGAATATTCCAGGCATTTTACTGAGAAAATAAGGAGGTTATTATGAAGAATCTACTCATTTGATTTCTTATATCCCACTAAAATGCTAAAATTTTCATTTAGCTTTTATTCATTAAAGAAGATACATACTAATGAATAATTTGTATGTATCATAGTTTCATCGTCCAGTTGGACACTACCAACTACTCCCTCAGTATTGTAAACTCTGTGTGTTAGTGGCTTAAACACAACATGTAGTGCTTATACCTCAGAGCCCTTCTTGCTCAAGTCAGAAGAAGAGTAAGGGCTCCAACCTTGCCTTATACACGCTGGACAAGGTAGCGGATTGGGGAAACAAATACCAAGTCATACAGCAGAAGGGGAAAAAAAGTTGCTCTTTACTCATTCCTAGTTTAATAAATCATTAGGTCATACATCTGGAGTAGCTGAGTGAACAGCAGCAGAGCTTCAAGCCAATTCAGTAAATTAACCAGAGCAAGGTAACCTGAGCCAAGTTATCACAAATCACATCCAGGGGAAACACAAATAAATACAGTGTTCCTGACGAATTCCTGTCTTCCCCATTGTGCCTCCAAAACTCTTAGCATGATGGGATATGTCACCTAAGGAGCAACTTCTGCAGCCGTCTCTTGAGGCAGGCCTCTTTCCACGTTACTATGCAATATTCACCTCCCATGGCTGCAGTCCCAACGTGGAGCTGACATCCCCCAACATTACTTCATCAGGTACCCCAAAATTCCAAGCCGCCTTGGCTTAAGACGGAAATGATCACCTCCCAATTATTTCCAACTTCGTTTCTATATTGAACACAGTTCCAATCCAAACGTTCCTTAGGTGAGGGGCAGGGGAGGAGAGGGAAGGTGAGGTGACCCTAAAATTTCTTGGGGAAATTTAAATGAAATGCCTATTTTTTTAAAAGGAAAGGGAAGGTGTTGTAGCTTATATAGACTCTGTTATCAGGCCACAATAATACCGATAGTTATCACTGCAATCATGCGATCCTGGTCTCTTTCCCCCTGACAGATTAGAATAGCTAATTCTGATATGCACAGGTGTGTATCGATTTAACACTGCAGAAGAGACAAAGCATAAGTCAGGTAGATCATGTTTAAATCCGACTTCAAAAAAAAAACCAACAAATGATAAGAATTTCTGGGAAGCACAGGAGGTTACTAGAATACGTTCTAGAAAAGTAAAAAGATTCCTCAATATATAACTCATAACTGAATGCTTGCGTGCTGACCAGATTGACTTACCCCGAAGGTGATGGGGGTCAGGGGGCCGGTCCCCTAGAGGTGGTCAGGCCAGGAGGCGGAGCCTTCATGGATGGGTTTTCTGTAGTCCAAGAGACTCTGGAGAACACAGGGTGGGAAACTTGGGTGGAAGAGGTAATGTTCCCTCCATACACAGAATCTGTTGGTACTGTGATCTTGGACTTTACAGTCTCAAGAACGATGACCAACACATTTCTCTTATTTTATATAAGGCACCCAGCCTACGATATTTTCTTATACCAACTCCAGGATGAAGACAAGAGTGGTTAACAATATTTCTCCCTACACCTGACCAAATAAAACTTTAAGAGCTTTCTCTAATAAATACCATCATGACTAAAATGAAAATACAGTGCAAAAGTGATTGCTACAGATAGATCAGAAACAATATTAATATCCCCTAAAAACATACAGTAAATTAAACTCTCTCATACACACACACTGTGCGTACACACACACACACACACACACCTCCAAAGAAGATAAGAGCAAGGTTCATAAATAAATAACACAAGGAAATTTCATTCTTTGTTCATAGTAATTTAAAACAAAATTAAAATTCATTGGGTGAAAATCACAGTGAATAATGAGTTGGTATTTTGTTTGTGGTTCTTCTAGACTGGGGTGATGAGATGGGGTCTCTGCCCCCTCACGGGACACCCCAAGGAGATGCGGCCTCTCAGTCAGCCCCATGTCCACATGGCATTAGCAAGCAGTAGGAATGCTAACTGATTGAAGAAGAAGAGTCCTGAGACTTCCAGAAGTGATGTAAAATCTTAACATACGTATCCATTTTCGCTTAATAATCTCACCCCTACAGCAAGAATTTACAAGAAATCAGCTAAAATACATATTTACAGGAATGTTTACTATACCCATATATATAATGTATGTGTATATAATTTAAATACACATGGAAACAGTGAAAATGTCTAATAATTAGGGTAATCTTATATCCATATAATTTCCTCTTGGGTGGCTTAAAAAAAATAGTTTTTTTCCCCAAATATTGAATGGTATAAAAAACGTCACTCGAATTACGGGTGGCTCAAAACTAGAGTGCCAGTCTTGGGTAAAAAGCCAAGTAAGAGCTGAGGACACTGAGTTCACGACCCAGTACCCCCCGCCCCAATGTTATTAATGCACTAAACAGAGGAAGATGTAGATACATACCTTTGCATACGCAGGCACACCCTGATGAATGCGTGTGTGTGCACACACAGAGATGAGAACATGTACATACCATGTGTGCACACACATGCAAAAACACACGTGGCCCTTGTGCATACACATACGTAACAGTCCCAGCTTTCTTAAAGCCTGCGCAGTCCCTCCCCACCTCATCTCAGGAGTTTGTTTTGGGGAACACTTCCCCTGGCAGACTCCCAGATCAGCCCATGCGTGAGTTGCTGTACAGGGGTGCTGTGACACATTAACCTGCACAGAGCTCTGTGTCTGTCCTGCACACCATCTCTAGATGCCCCATGATACCAGCACAGCAGAGTGCTGTGTAAATACTTGTTATCCCGTATTGTTCACAGGATAATGGCAGGGATAATCATGTGTATGCTCTGGGGCAGATGCAACCGTCTTTTATTTCATTCTCCCCATGCAATGTTCTCTACCCAGGGTCTCCTGCTGCCCCTGACTGACCTGTCTACTCATCTCTGAAACCTCCACACTGATCCTTGTCAACTAGTCACTCTTTTCCAGCCTCCTGTGGCCCCTGGTACCTTCCTCGGGGATACCAACCACAGTGTTTATCATCTCCCATTTGTTCCGTGAGCTACAATAAATAATCACCCACCACTGAATCTTTATCAGACTCCATGTGGGAGAGGGAGAGGCAGGTGCTGTGGCCAGGACTTCCTCACTCCTGACCTGGGTGTTTCGCCTGGGCGTGCTGCCCACCACCCACATGGTCCTGCTCTGTATGCACATGTATGTGAGCGTGCGTGCATGCACAGGGCCAGGCTGGGCCTCCAGGACTCAGACCTGTTGAGCCATCCATAGCCTCATCCCTCTGGGCTGCCTAGTCCTGGCTCTGTGCTTGGTGCAAAGTAGATTCACTGGAGAGGTAGAAAAGGGAGGAAGGAATGAAGGAGAGGGAGGGGGAGGGAGGATCGAGGGGTGGAGGGGGACTGTGTTTCCATCCCCACCTGCACCTCGAGCCAGCTGGCAAGCACCCAAGGCATCAAACGAGAGTGGAAAGTGGTACCCAGAGGACTTCAGAAGATGTCAAGGCAATCTTCTATACCTGGACTTGGTCTAACCAGGTTCTGAACACTTCAGTCTCTGGCAGGTACTTAGTTCTTTTGCGCCCAGTGCAGTTTGAAGTTAAAATGGAATCTTGTCAAGTGATGGAGCTACATAAAAATTTAACCACGGAGGGCTGGCTGCTCATCTATCTATCTATCTATCTATCTATCTATCTATCTATCTATCATCTATCTATCTAATTATCTGTGTGTGTAAAATGGAATATTTTTTAAATAAAGGCAAAATAAGTACCTAAATGTGAGTAGAGCACAAAAAAATGGCGTTTTAGGGAAAAGCAACAGAAACAGGAGACCCGGCTGCCGTATGCCTTTACTCTCACGTGGCATGAATTCCCAGAGTGTCGCCCCGTGCTCACGGTCAGTGACGACGAGGAATGGCCAATTCCTCATGCTTCCTTTGGAATTCTGCGATGACGGGGAAGCCTTTCCATCTCTTCGTTTGTTTCAGCATCTTTCTCTGAAATATGTTTTTAAAGCATTTGTAAGTCATCTTCAGCGTTTACATGAGTGCTATTTTCTCCTCCCTGTATCTCCTCCCTGTATCCCTGTATGTACTGAACTGTACTATGCCCATGACAGATTTTAGGACGTGGGACAGTTTCATTCATAGACTCATGTGATCTAAGCCTGCAAATACCCGGATGGCAGCCAGTTCCAGACAGAGGTCTGTGGTCTCTTTGGTCTTGGCTCCCCAGGGCTGAGCACCCTGAGAGGCTCACCAAGGAACCACAGGGTGACTGGACCTACATGGGCTTACTTGTTCGAAGCCAAGTATTCTGACAAGGAATTATAGTGAGCTACCCAGGCATAGATGCTTTCCATAACAAATTAATGGCAGATCTTGGAAAGTCATTGAAGGAAAAATCTCCCTCTCCTCTCCTCTGGCAACGTATCATTAGCCTTAATTTAAGTCAAGGTGGGAGGAGAAGGGGCAGCCATTGTAGAGGAGCTGAGTGACAATGGTCTAATCTCATTTAAGGGCCACTTTGAGCAATGACTTATGGATAATGAGCGATTTAAAATTCTTTGGTCAGTCTCTAGCTAAAGGCTTTTTACAGGGAGAAAAAAAGAATGAGTAATTCAACACAGATGACCTAGCCTTTCACAAGCTTTTATTAGTGATTTGTTGGACGTGGATAACATAAATTTTAGTGCCGATCTATTAACAACTTCAGTTGGAAGTTGGTTTCTCTGCTGTCTGTAAAGCACTTCAGAAACAATGTAATAACAGAGGAATCAATAACTCTCGTTCAGCTCAGCGTCTGATGTAAGTGAACCTGGCTGAGATATTTCTACTTATTGAATATCATGTCAACAAATTCTCATTTCCAGAACAATAAAACAAGTTACATTTGATGTCAAGGTTGTTTATCCATATGAAAGATGTACAACATATTTCACTCTTTAAAAAATGCTAACCAGGTGACTGAGATCTGAAGATCCTGAGGAGCCTATGAGATTCTTCTTGTTGTCTCCAATTGACCACCAAAGAGAAAGAAGTGGAGGTGTGGCTCACACACACACACACACACACACACACACACACACACACACACACACACACACACACACACACACACACACACACACACACACACAGAGGCAAGAAAAAAATGGCTAACTTTACCAGATATACAAGAAACTTAGCTGCGGGAATTATTTCTAACCTATAGTTCTCAAACACAGCGTGAAAAGTCTGGAAAAAAAAATGAAATTTTAGTCATTAGAACCTGACAGTTTCCAGTCATAATATGCTGACATGTGTAGCAGGAATTAAGAGGTTCTACCACAGAATGAATGTTAATAATTTATTTTTTAGGCAAATCACTTATTTCAGCGATGTGAATCACAGCAGGGACTTGGCCCCCTGGACACATACAAATGGCACTATACAACTTGCAGGGCTTCATGTCCTGTCTTGAGTAGACTCCACTTAGGAACCTTAATTATTGGCTGAATGGAGGTAATATAAAGGAGATGTATTCAGAAGAGACTCGGGGGCTCAGCAGAGGGGCCGAGGGGGCGGGCTGCCCTCCAGGACTTCTCTAAGGGGATTCTGGGTTTTTAATTGGTTCTTTTCAGAGACAGGACAGTCTGCCTCATTCATTCCTCACCAACATCAACCACAGGGCCACAGAGAGGATGAGGACAAGGAGTTGTCTCTCATCCAATTCCCTCTAAAGAAGACAGGAATAAACATGCAAATCAGGGAGAGTCCAAGAGGAGGTCAGCGTGTGTGACTTGACTAGGAGGAAACTGGAGACAGACTAGAATGGGGTGAATTAAAGCTCCCGTGTTCACTGGTTAGACTCCAAATACCCACTTCCTCAGACTGTGACTCCCCACTAGAGGGAATCTATAAAAGCAAAACCAAGTTAAAATGAGGTCTTCAGCATGGCTCTAACCCAATGACTTGGTGTCTTTATAAGAAGAGGAGATTGGGCTGAGGCGACACTGATAGGAAGACAGAGAAAAGCTTACCTCTCCTCGCTGTGCAGAAGGTGTGGGGCTAGTACAGTCCATACGTGAATCTTCCAGGACCAGCCCTGTGTGGAATGCAGAGAGCTCTGAGTAAAGATGGCAAGTGTGAATATGTGTGTGTGTGTGTGTGTGTGTGTGTGTGTGTGTGTAGTGTGGGTGTAGGTGTGGGTGTGGGTATGTACATAAGTGCACATACATGCACATGCTAGGGACTAAGGCTTGAACTCAGGGCCTGAGTACTGTTCCTTAGCTTTTTGCACTCAAGGATAGCACTCTACCACTTGAGCCACACCCTTACTTCTGATTTGAGTTTTTTTGTTGTTGTTGTTTTGGGGGGTTGGTTTTGGGTTTTTTGGTGTTATCATTTTGTTTCACACTTTGCTCACTTTTTTTAATGATTAATTGAAGATAATAGTCTAAGTCTTGGGCTGGGAAGGTGGTTCAGTGGTAGAATGCTTGTCTTGCATGCATGAGACCCTGGGTTCGATTCTTCCGCACCACATAAGCAGAAAAAGCCAGAAGTGGCACTGTAGCTCAAGTGGTAGAGTGCTAGCCTTGAGCTGAAGAGCTGAGGGCCAGTGCCCAGGCCCAGAGTTTAGGCCCCACGACCAGAAAAAAAAAAAAGAGTCTAAGTCTTACAGACTATTCGGTGATCCTCAGATCTCAGCTTCCTGAGTAGTTAGGATTGTTGGCATGAGCCACCAGAGCCTCTATCAACTTGCGATTACTTTTACTTCACAAGGGTGTGAGTGGTAGCATTCCATAGACATTGTATTTAAACACTGCAGTTTGGGTCTTTTTCTATGCTGGAGATGTAGCATTCAATGCTGTCCAGGGACGCAGCAAATGAAAGCTCCCAGGCTCTGCATAGCTCCCAGACTCTCAGCTCTCTCTGTCCTGTATTCTGTGATACCTCAATGGGGTGTGTCATAGGTTAGGTGCAGTGAGCATATATTCAAGTTTAGGACAGTCTCAGTTTAACAATGGGCATCCCAGGACCTAGTCCATCCCAGTGCAGGAGCCTCTGTAATGCCTGCTGTTTATGCCGCTTGTGTGCTTGGTTCTTTTAGGCTGAGCAAAGCCGATGGAGAATGTTTTTAAGGTTCTGCAAATTCTTCAGCATGTCTCCCAGGCTGAGTATCTCCATTTGCTGCCACAGGATATGGTCAATCTGGGAGATTAGAAGGAAGGTAAGGAGGATTCCCTCTCCTGAGTTTTGTCACTCACCCAAGGACCCAGTTCCTTTGCCAGTCTCAGGGTCCACCCCTGAGAATGCAGGTGATGGACAGCTCCATCTGCCAGCCGCAGGGGCTTCCAGCAGGGCTTTCTGCGAAGTTAATCCATGAAAGTCCTGCATGGTGGCCTCTTTCCCAGCAGCAGAGTTGCCAGGGAAAGACAACCACAGATCAGCAAAAAAGCAAACAAACAAAAAACAGGTCCTGAAGTTGCCACAGGGCCTAACGCAGCACTTCACAGATCTGAGAATATCATTACTCTGTTTCCAGCTTAAAAACAAAAGTGTCTGTTCAGCAGGGGATTCAGACCTGGTCCCTGGGATACTACTCACTTCACTGTGGCACTGCAGGTCCCCGTTGAAGGAGTAAGACACAGAACCAGGACTTATTGCCTTGCTTGAGAAGAGGCATTTCTGAGGTGAACCAACTCAGCAGTTGATGAAGAGCCTTAGAGTGAGTTTGCAACCTACAAACAACAGGAAGACCAGGTAGGGGCACCGGGGGCTGGTGAGGGGCAAGTCGCCCATTTGGGATGCAGGGCAGGAGACTGAAGCCCAGGTATGGTGGAAGCTGTCTGGGGGATGCAATTTGCATCCTTGCTCTGTCTCTACTGGAAGCCCTGGGAGGCCGTTAAGTCATTTACAGGGTGATTAATTTCATCGCAAGGGTTGGAGGCCTATTCCCCAAGGCTTTAAGTAATTCAAAAGTAGCACAATTCAAGATTAATTCTCAGAAGGGAATGTAAAGTAGGGTTCTCCTTTGTATGAAATCGGCACATAAACTATGACTAGTATTACATTATATAACACAATCTCAAATATGGGAAGAAAAGCCACCCACAGCCAGACCCTGAGTATATTCTGGGAGCAGCCCAGCTGCTTAGCAGGTTCAAGGGAGAGCTACGTACGGTATCGTTTAGGAGACTTGAGACCAACATGCTCCAAGCGGACCCCCTCCATTGGGAGCTTCCCACACCCCAACCTCAGAGGCCTTTCCTGGGGAGCAACCCAGGAACACCCCACCCTCCTTGCGATGTATGTTTCTTGCAGCTCCAGTCCTTGTCACACGATAAGGCAATTCAGTGGCCCGAATTTCTCCCCCTAGCTACGGGCCGGCGTGTTGCTTCAGAGCTCAGAAAATTAAGCAAATAATCTCACACCCAGTCTCCTCGCCTATTAAATAGTTATCAGCCTTGGGATTCACAACACCTGCTTCCACAGGTATCTTCAAGAGTGAGCAGGGTAGTGTACAGCCAGTGCCTGGTCTGTGCCTCTCACTTGTCAGTGCTCAGTAAACATCAGCTTGGGTCAGGATTGGTCTGGCTCTTCCATGCCCTCCTCCACCTCTGTCCTCCTCTTCCAGGAAGATTGATTGTACTATGAGCTCACTTTGTAGTGCCCAGACTGGGGTGTCAGACACCCTGAACGCAGATGAGAGGAAGGACAGAGGAAGTGGTTGCATGGGTACTTTCTACTCTAACCCACATGTAGACCATGCCATTCCCAGACTTGGGAGCCATGGAGTAAGACTGGACCTCCACAGTCACCGTCCATTCCCATGGCATCCCTACCTGTGTGACTGGTTAGCACGGAGGTACCTTGCAGATGCCGCTTGGCATTTCAATAGCAACAGGCCATTATGCACTGTTTAAAAAAACGACAGAACATCATTGCTCACCAGGGGCATATAAAAATAATTGTGATCCAGCCTGGCCCCTGTCACTAGTAATTTATCGCATTGCTCCTCTTTTTTGTTAATGCGGTTTACACGAGTCGAGCGAATTGTATGTAAATGGCGAAGCACGTTAGACTTCAAGTCGAGAAAGTGACATACTTAGGTGTGAATAAGATATTTTCCAATGTTTCAGATCCCCAATGGAGGGAAGGCGAAGCCTTTGTAAATGGGAGAGGAAGGGGACGGCAGAGGTCTTTCACCTCACCAGAGAGAGCAAGGGTTTGGGTGTCTCTGCCTCTCCACCCTCTCTGCTGCTGCTATTGGAGCACATTCCTCACCTTGGTCTTGATCCCACCTACCCCTGCCTGCCAGACTCATGCCAAGTACTCTGATGGCAAATAGACCCTCTCTTTGTGGGGTGCCTGTCTTGCTTCCCAACATCCTCTTACCAGACAGACAAGGTGGCCAGCACACCACAGTCATGGGCCATCAATGGTTTCTGCCACTCCCAATCCCCAACCCCCCCCCCCCCCACACACACACACACTCCTTATGTGTGCCTCTAGACCCAGCTGGAAGAGACTTCCATCTGTTCCGGCTCCTCTGGTATTGTCACTTCTCTCTGTGTGTTTGTATTTTGGGCTGTCCATCCACCCAAAAGTTCCTCAGGTATCTAGACCATGTGTCGAGTCATCCGTCCCATCATTGATGCATTCCCTCTTGGATCCAGGAGGCAATCCGTGAACTCCTTCCATGGGCTCGACCTGTCAAAGCTCCTGGGCCCTCACCCTATAAAGTGAAATACCCAACGCGTTGGCAGAAGAGATAAACAAGAGAGCTGGAGCCCATTAGGCCCCTTTGGGCTGGGCAGGCTGTGCAGCCCTCTACTTGTGCTCTCCCTCTTACTCCATTTATTCTCAGATTGGCCTTGAAGAGATCACTTCTCCTGAGGAAACTGGTGGTCAATGGACAGAGAAGATTCCAGAGAGTAAGGAATCACTGACCCAACTTCTGTCTACATGACCCATAGGCCGCCCTTCCTGTTCACAGTGCTGACTCCTCGTACCCGCCCTGTGGAGGGCTGTCTTGGGAAGAGTGCAGGAACGCACAGGCAATGAAAACAAGCACACCACTGGGACCTTAATGTAATGCTTGGCCGCCACCCCCCACTAACTGAAGAGTCCAGTTCAATGAGCTTGAGTCTGATAGTCTTCTGGCTTGTGGATCCAAATCCTCAGACAGTTCCAGAACACACTCAGAGAAATTCCAATGTTGTATTTAGCCATGTCAAAAACAAAAAAGCAAGCAAACAAACAAACAACAACAAAACAAAACAACCATAGTGGCCACTAGGAGATCCTGCCTTAACTTCAGGAGCTGATTACCTGAGAAGCCATCCCTTAGAGGGCAAAGTTTATCTTCTCCATAAATCAATTGCCTCTCTCCAAACATCGAGCATCTCTTACACACATTCTCCAGTTGCTGATTTCTTGCGTAAATAAACGATTGAGTCCTATTCCGTGGCCTTCTCCGACGGAAAGAAACTCATGATTTTGCCCAAGAGACTATCCGATGCATTTTTAATGCCTAATGTTTTTAAACAGCCACTAGCTTCCAGGTCCTGGCCAGTGAATCCAAAACCCCTTTTTGCCCTGACAACCACAGCAAGGTGAACACCACCAATGCCTCCGTTTCACAGAGGGGCAACAAGGGGCAGCAGAATTGTCTGTTCCCTCATTAAAGAAATATTTATCAAGTATTGTCAATTCACCCGTTAGATCCTGTCCCCAGGGACCGGGTGGGCCTGGGACTCAGAGAAGAACTTGGAAGGATACAGAGAAGACTGAAATGAATATTGCAGCCTAAAAGAGCCCCCCCTCCTCAAGGGTAGAGAGAACCCCTGACCACGTTCAGTTACAGATCCTGATAAAAGCCTCAAAGCTACACATCTCTAAGGACTTCAAAGGAAAGCAACTTTTTTTTGTCATATATGAGGCTTGACCTCAGTGCCTGGGCGCTGTCCCTGAGCTCTTTTGCTCAAAGCTAGTGTTCTACCACTTGAGTCACAGGTCCACTTCCGGCTTTCCAGTGGTTAATTGTAGATAAGAGTCCCACAGGGACTTTCCTTCCCAGGTTGGCTTTGAACCAAGATCCTCAAATCTCAGCCTCCTGAGTAGCTAGGATTACAGCTAAAAGCCATCCAGCACCTGGCTTGGAAAGTGACTTTTGAGCTCTGTGTACAACTGCGGTCGTAGGAAGCAGCATGTCTGGCACAGGAATGGAGGTTGCTGGTGGTCAGAGGCTCAGCTTGTGCATAGAGTGAGTTTGTGAAGCAGAACCTCTCCCGGACCCATGATCCTAGGACGTCTGTCAGCTGCTGAGACCTCCTGGAGCTTGCCATCCATCCTCCCCATGACTTCCCACACTAGCAGAGCTTGATCTGGTCCTTGTCCTCTGCAGCTATACCCTCCAGTACTATCCAACCACTGGTGCCCCCAGCCTCCCCGGACGCAGTCCATCCATCTCAATCCCTGGGGGCACACACAGTGGCACACCACAGGGGGACGGAGCTGCCTTCTAGGTCTAGCTGTGGTTGTCCTGCTCCAAATGTTCCTATCCCATGCCGCCAGGCACTACCCAGAACACTCAGAGCAGAGGTGCAGCGAGGTAAAAGTCATGCTTGCCACAGTTGCACGGGGGATAGCCAAGCCCAACGTGAAGAGACTAGGACATAAACAGAAGAGGCGGGGCCTGAATATTTAATGACCAATGACCCAAACTGACGTTGCCACCTTATCTCAGGACGTTTGAGCACTCTGTTCCCTGCCACCTCTCACTGGAAGATTCCTCACCCCCTCTGTTCCTGCTCACCTACACAGTCAGGTCTCCCCCTGACCCCAACACCAAGGCAAGTCCCTCCATATCAGTGTCTCAGAACACCCTGCAATTTCCCTTCATTGCCTTTGCCAGGGAGGGAAGCAGCATGTGATTATTCAATTACAGTCTGCCTTCCCAGGAGGGCAGAGACCACATCTGTTCTTGTGCAATCTTGGCAACTCTCTAGGCAGTGTCCAAAAGTGTTCACTGGATGGATGAGTTCAACAAGTCGACTCATCAGCTGTCCCCTCCCCGCCCCCCGTCTCATCTGTGCTGTTGGATAACAACTCCAGCCAAGCACAGAGCATGAGGTGACACGCACAGGACAGAGGGGAGAGGACCAAGAGGAGGCTGCCACAAGATGGTAACTACGATGAGGCAAGCCGCGTTTAATTCATAGCAATAGTTACTGCTTCTGTGGGACGCCTCCTAGGACTTGTCCCGGTGGGAGGGGACGTCTGCTGGAGCACCAGCTGTCGGATGACAATGAATTCTAACTGCACGGGGAAAAGACAACAGGGAGGCCGTGTGTGGTCAGCAGGAAACACGGGAGACATGGCCAGAAATGACCACAGTCCTTCAGCATGTGACAGATGCCATGATCCAAGTGTCACAAATCGCCCACCGGAGAAGAGGATACAGAACTTACTCATGACCAGAAAGTAAGGCAAAAGTTTGAAGCCGTGGCAGCCTTATCGGAAGACACAGGGTCTGGGGAAAACTCAGATTCCTCAGAATCAAAAGACCCCAATCTTCCTTAGGTTAACACTGACGCGTGATGGTACTATTTGTTATCAACAAATTAGTACATGTGTTTCACAGAAAGTATTCCCTGCCTATCAACGATCCTTTGAAAGAGGACATTGGATTGATGGGTAATCTGCTGTGGAGAGGAGTTGAAGACCAAGTTCCCTGGACTGGACTCAGGCCCGCTCTAGCTGACAGCCACCTGCCTCCTGACATTGACACCCAGAGTAAAACCTCACCCTGAATGTGAGCTATGGACTCTCTTCTCACAGACAGAACACTATGGAAGCAATGATGGCCACCTTGACACCCTCCCACCTCTCTCTCATGAAAAAGGAAGAAACCTATACTGTTGGCAAGGGGTAAACAGATTAATTAGAAAATGAGAACCTAAAGTTCTTGCTCTACCAGTCCCTTGAACACCTGGATCTTCCCAATACCTATGTTTGTGAACTCAGAAAAAAAAATCTCCTGTAACACAGCCTTCAGTGTAACTGTAGCCTTTGTGAGAACCTGAACTGCCCAGCTAGCCACAAACAGATCACCGAATCCCACAAGCAAATCAGGTGATTATATATGTGTCATTAGAAACTGTGACGCTTGGAGATAATTTGTTACACAGCAGTAGGTAACTAATATATCCATCTAATTTTTTATAGTCCATACTCTGAGCCACCATAACTGGCAACTTTGGAAATCTTTCCGAGTTATTTGAACCCCCCAACCACCTACCTCTGGTCCAAAGATAGTGATCCCGAACAAAGATGCACAAGAGTTGTAGGTGAGAAAACAAAAAGCAGCATTCAGATCTGGAGCCGGCTCCTCTGAAGGAAATAATTAGTGTCGTGTACTACCTGTCAGGGTTTTACGTTTAGTGTTCTAATGAGATTATTGTCATTTTAAATGACGGTTACAGTAAATTGAATGCTGCCTCAGTCAGCCTCAGCCTGAAAGTTCCCCAAGGTGCCCAGCTCAGCTCATTAGGAAACCCATTGTGAGGACGTCACCGCAGAAAGCACTTCGTGCACCTCGTCTTCTTGCGCTTGAACTTCGGCACTGTCAATGGGAACACCATCATGCACAGTGCCCCTGGGAGGGATTACTAAAGACATGCCCCCCCCCAAGTTTTTGCAACCACACGTTGTGATGAACACCATGCAGATAAGTCAGAGCAGCACTGGTGAACTTGGGAAATGATAGACCACTTCTCACCTTGCATCTGGGCCCTCCAGTGGCCTTGAAATTGACCAAGAAAGTCAGCGTGGGGGGTGGGATGGTATTTTCTTTCCAGTTAATTCGCTTGCCCATTAATTCAACAAACACTGACGGAGCGGGCTCCACACCTGATGTGGAAGTCGGTAAGGAAACAGGCGAGACACCATCCATTGGAAGACAAAGTCTAAGTACACATTTTAGAGAATACTTAATTGACCAATTGGGAAGGTTGACCAGAAAAAGTAAGAAGAGATGAGAGAATAATACTCTTAGGCTAGTGTGGTGCTATTATGGTTTGGATATGAAGTGTCCCCCGAAAGCCATGTACTCCAGACATGGGACCACTGGGAGAGGATATTAACCATGGCGGGCTGTGTCTGTGCCCTCAGGGAATATTGGGGATATGCCCCTCCCTCTTTCCTCTTCTCCCTTTGCTCTCTGGCTCCTTCTCTTTCCCTCTCATTCTGGTGACCAGCTTTGCTCTATGAAACCCTCCTGCCAACCTCAGCACAGGCCCAAGACCAGTGAAGCCAGCCAATCATGACCTGCAGCCTCTAAAGCCATGAGCCCAAACAAGTATTTTCTCCTTTGAGTTGATTTTCTTGGGTGTTTTGTCACAAAAGCTGCAAAAGCTGACTGCTGCAGGTGGCTTCTCAGAGAAAGCCTCGCTGAGCAACTGAGACTAGAATGGACCTGTGGTTGGATAACCATGTGATTATCATGCCCACCAAGCATTTTGTGCAGAAGAGGACACCAGGGAAGACAAGGGTGATCAGAGCCCTCAGCTTTAGGGATCTGCTGGGGACAGGGTCTCAAGGGAAGAAGGAATTCTGTGATTGACCACTCGGAGCAGACATCAACCACTGCACATGACTGCAGGAATTAACACGATTATTTAAGTGTGATGATGATAGGGCTCTGCTCCACTGCTAGGTTCGTGTTCAAATGTATATGAAATGGAAGGAGAAAAGAAAAGAAGAGAAGAAGAAAGTCGATGCACTAATGATGGGCCCAACTCTTGGAGAATTGTTTAACTTCATCCAAACTCCTAGTGTTAGTGAAATCTCTCAAACCATCTGTTCTGGATTTTATGTCTTGATTGGCCATTACTATGAGAGTCACAAAAACATTTTTGAGGGTAGGTTATGGTAGAATGCATGAGGTTGAATTCAAGGCCTTGAATCCTGGGTCTTGAACCCAATTCTACCTCCGAACCTCATTTTCCTTAATCATGGAAAAAGGATTATCTGCTTACCTCAAAAGGGTAGTGTGCAATTTAAATGAGATAATATTTAAAACGTGTCCAAAGTTATTTGTATGCACTGACACTTGGCACACTGCTCATAATACCTCTCTCTCTCATATCTTTCTCTCCCTAAGAATTTAAAAGCATAAAGTACAATGAAAACCAAGATTTCCAAACGTACCCTAAACCCTCACCTAAATGAAGAGCACTCTTCTAATAAACATAAGGGCCTTTTTTTTCTTCTCCAAAGAAAACTCCACATGATCAAGACGTGTATTCCAGCGGGGAAATCCCAGCTGCAAAGCCCTAAGAACACAACACAGCTTCTGAACTCAAGAATCTACAACCGTGTGTGTTGTATTTTCACCAATGAAGGAGGAACCAAATAGGTTTCTAAAATAAATTTGGATAATTTGGCCATTTGAACCACCAAGTCGAACAGTTTTTTAATAGCATCTTAAGCCTTAGAAAATGAGGCTCCTAATGTAAGTGCTGACAGAGCTTCTACCATAGGCAGACATCTATCGACACGGTAATAGCTTTAAGAGGGAGAGCAGCGCACCTATTTACATTTTGAGTGCAAGCCTATTCCCTAAGCACAGGCAACCCTCCCATCAGATAAAAGACCCAGAAGCAACCGCAGGCTGACTGACAGGTGTCGTGGTGGTAGGAGGATGAACTGGGATCAGACTTAACACCACTATTACAGATCGCTCCCCATTTAAAAATCAAAGGTTGTCAGGACCAAATCGTACTTGCCGGCCGGCCGGTACGGCATCCATCTGCTTCCTCCCTGCAGATGTGGGGCTGGAATGGGGGTGGGTAAAGAATGGCCAAAAAAACACAACGGTTTCCACCCAGGGAACCCCAGAGCACGGAATTAGCTGGCTGTCTCTTTGTTGGCTCTGCACAGCATTCAGTGGAGTTGTTGAAGCCAAGAAGATGGACAGGCAAAAAGAAAAAGAAGAGAAGAACTTTCCAGAGCTCAGAAGAGGGTGCGGTTCTTACCTACAAGTGCCGACGGCACCTCTTGCTGCTCACAGAACAGCCTGACCCAGCGGCCTGCGTGAACTACAGCACCTCCATCCTGATCTTAATATCGCACATCTCAGTGAGAGTCATCGCTGCTCCTTCTTTTCTGTTAAGCTTAGCTTCTCCTTGAAGTCCATGTGTGATGCTAGTCCTCCCCAGTGGGAAGGGCTCCTCGTCCTTCACACCCATCCCTTCCGGCTGGCTTAGACTTCTCTGCCCAAGACCAGGCAGGATTCCCCCCAGAGCTTCTGTTCTCCCCCCAGGTCATTCTTCACACACATATCCAGCATCACCTCCCTTCGACTAAGTCTCTGTTTTCTGCTACTCTGTGCTAGCCCCAGGCACGCCAAGCCTCCAGGACTCAGGTATCAGAGGCTTCATTAGGGATACTGAGTCCCAGAGATTGCCCAGCCACCAGACAAGGAAGGATCAGTTAAGCCAGTCCCGGCACAGCCCCCCACCCCAGTCCCAGAAATTGGCTCCCCCATCCAGCCAGCACTCATTTGGGCACCCCGCCGCTCACTGGTCCTGGGCCACATACTAGAGTCTGCCCGGGTTATGAGAGATGTCAACCTGAATGCTGGTATGCCAACCTGTTTTAGCACGGTCACCTGAATGAAGCTGCCAGTCCTCTCAATAGCACCTCAGAAGGACACTTCACAAAGAGGGCTCCAACTCCCTCATCCATTCCCATTTGACTCTTTCCCTTGAAAGCAGAGTCAGCCCATTCTCTGAAATGAGACCCTGAGGACAACAATGGTAATGCCCATCATAATCATCATCATAATCACAGCTCCCACTGTTTATTGAATTCTAATCCTGTGCCAGATTTAACCGGTTGAAGCGCGTGACGTACGGGGTAGACTCATTGAGGCTATACGTATGGATTTAAGGACATTCCCCACCACATACCTGAAGACGTTCCAGCCAATGCTGGGTTCTGACAAGGTCACTGTGTCCTTGGCCTGCCCTGTGCAAGATACCACACGCACCCTTCTTTCTTATTCCTGGCTGCCAATTGGCGAGGACTTCGTCTCTGTTATCCCCAGCTCTAGAGGAATGAGTAGCGAGGCCCATACAGATGGAGGCCCTGTCCAAGGTCAGCCCTTGAGTGGATGACTGTCAGAGCCAGGTGTTCCCATTTCCCAAGCCCAGTTGCTCCCCTTGCCTCTGCTGCATGCTCATCAGCCCTGCAGATGCTTCTAGTACCTGCTACACAAGCTATGGGACCCTCCAGGGTGAAATGGTGGGATAAACAGAGAACTCTCCACTCCCCGCATAAAAACAAACTTTGCCAAGTCACCCGTGGAATCTGGCCTGGGTTTTATGGAGAAAGCCTTCCACGGGAGGCCTCTTCCACGCCACTGCTCTCAGATCAAGCAGACATGTCCAGGCGAACCTGGAAGCCTTCCATCACTATCAAACTTGTGTCCCGAAGTGTGAGCACTCATGCTATGGATTCCCGGATTCCTGGCCTTCACACTTCCATATTACACAGTAGGCATGAGCTGGAGGTGTAGCTGTGCTGTCCACCAGCCACAGGACCCTGGGGAAATCACCCACCTTCCCCCGGAAGCACAGTTCTTCTTCTTGTTACTTTCTCTTCTTTTTCAATGGAGCTCAATGTGACAGTTCTATCACTTCATACAAAAATCAACTCAAAACAAGCGAAGGTCTAAATAGAAGACCCATATGAAACTACTAGGAGAAATCCAAGGGCAGGGGGAGGGGGAGAGTGGGCGCCAATAGTTATTTTTGCCAAATGCACAGGAAATAAAAGCAAAACCAGACAAAGGACATTGTGTCCTTCTAAAGAGTTTCTGCACAGTAAAGAACATCAGCACCGAGAGCCGAGGTAGCCCAGAGGATGGAGGAAATGTGGGCCAGCCACTCTTCTGACCGGGACTGATATCTAGCATATATAAAGAACCTGAAAACCATAACAAAAACAAAAGAAACAGCCAATGCTATGAGAAATAGGGAAGTGATCTGAATAACACTTCTTAATGCAAACACCCTGGTTAAAGCCACAGGGCAAGCATTTCCTTTAAAAATCAAATGGTGGCTCACACCTGTAATCCTAGCTACTCAGGAGGCTGAGATCTGAGGATCACAGTTCAAAGCCAGCCCAGGCTGGAAAGTCTGTGAAACTCTTCTCTCCAATAAACCACCAGAAAACCGGAAGTGGCGCTGTAGCTCAAGTGGTAGAGCGCTCGCCTTGAGCTGAAGGGCTGAGGGACAGTGCTAAGGCACAGAGTTCAAGCCCCACGACTGACAAAAATAAATAAATAAATAAATAAAATCTTACTTGGGCTTTGGTGGCTCATACTTCTAACCATAGCTACTCAGGAGGCTGAGATCTGAGAATGGAGGTTTGAGGTCAGGGAGGACAAGAGAGTCTCTGATACTCTTAGCTCCAATTAACTACTAAAAAATTCATAGGTAGCACTGTGGCTCAAGTAATAGGGTGCTAGCCTTGAGCAAAAAAAAAAAAAAAAAAAAAAAAAAGCTCAAGAACTCTACCTCAGGCCCTGAGTTCAAGCCCCAAGATGAGCAAAAGAAAAAGAAAAAAAAAGCAAAGCTTGGTGCGTCTTTCTTCTGGCCAAAGAGATCACTACTTTGGTTCTTCTCAAATTTGAATGTAAAGTGAGGAAACATGTGGGGCAAAACCCTTATAATTGAACAAGAGATGAGAGGATTTTATCACAACGAGTGTGACAGAGACAAGTTCACTAGATCTCTACTAGACCTACCTCTATTTTGGAATCTTTGTGTTCCTCCTCCCTGGAGTTTCCCTTCCTTTTGCTCCTGTTTGGTCCCCTTCTTCCCCCCACCCCCACATCTCTTCTCCTTAAGGACCCAGTGGCCTTGGGTGTACCTGTGTCTCTCTGAGGGCTTTTCACGAGCATGGAAGAGCAGGGCTCCCCTTTTCCAGGTGTTATACTGAGGCCCAGAGAGAGGAAATCCCCAGCCTGAGTCACAGCACAGCTGGCGTATATTCCTGTGTGCTCCCTCAAGTCACACCAACTAGATCCAAGACATGCCTCACAAGTGAGAAGCGGCCCCCATCCACCATCTGCAGGGGGAAGAGGAACACAGGGCCTCCCAGACCCCACTGCAGGACCACACCAGCCTCTACAACGGGCCAGAGGCTGGAGGACAAGATCACACACCCAGGGCCAGCCCAGTGTGCCCTTATGTACGAATGATCTTCCTTGTCCTCCCTGTCTTTTACAACATGTTTCCAAATGTGGATTAAATTTGTTGTTGTTGTTTTTTAATTCATTCTTGCTCTCGCTTCATGGATCTTACTTAGAATCAAGTAAGATGTAGTAACAAGTAATAAGTTGAAGTCTTTCCAGGTAAATTTACTGAGTATTTTTGTTGTTGTTGTTTTGTTTTGTTTTGTTTTGTTGTCGGTCATGGAACTTAAACTCTGGGCCTGGGTGCTGTCTCTGCGCTCTTCAGCTCAAGGTGAGCGCTCCAGCACTTGAGCCACAGCACCACTTCCGGTTTTCCCGTGGTTAATTGGAGATAAGTCTCCTGGATTTTCCTGCCCAGGCTGGCTTCAAACTATGATTCTCAGATCTAGGGCAGAGAAAGGATAATTTGTAGCATGTTGGCTCCGGAAGATAGCTGTTCAGTCCATTGTCAGTCATCTACAGAGCAAAGACATTGGCCTCCGGTTAAACAGGAGGTGAGGAAGCAATGCAGGCCCAGATGACAGGTGTGTCTCAGCCTTTGCCTGTGGAGGGTTCTGGAGATGTTGTGTTACCTAAGAGAAGCAGCAACACATCAGTGTTGCCGGCTGGCAAGCCACCTGCCCTGAGCTGGGTCCTGAACTTGTGGCTGTTCTCTCTGGGATAGTTCATGCTTTGTCTGTTTTTCCTGGAGCCCAGGTTGGCTGCAAAGGGAGTGGTTCAGATAAGGGCACAGATGCAAAGTGTGGGGTGGGGCTGAGTGAGCAGCTCTTAGTTAATTCACAGGCACTCGCACCGGGCTGGCTGGCCCTTAGAAAGAACTGCAAGGTGAAGCCAGACCTGCCCTCTTACGACAGTGTTGAGGGATACAAACGGAGCAGTTCAAGTCATCAGAGAAAGGTCCACCCACAGTCCCCCTGGACCTAGCCGGAGCGGGGCTAGGCACTCACGGGGGTGCAGGGGTTCTACCAGCTGCCAGGTGATGTACAGAAGGGCCTAACCCAGACACCTGAGGGGGTCGTGAAGACTTCATGTCTGCAGCCAGCATCGTCTCATGCTTTTTCCTCTCCGAGTTGTCTCTCTTCCTCTCTCTCTCTCTCTCTCTCTCTCTTTTCCAATGCAACTTACAAGCTCGCAGAACTGCATTGTACTAATAAGTAGTGATTCTTGGAGCCTTTAAATGTTAGCCTGAATAATGAGAAAGGGCAAGGAAGTGTTTTTAAATACCAATGAATTCCAGCATCTTGGGTTGCCAGGAGTCTGGTCTCTGCCTCCCGTTCCCACCCAAGCACTTGAGATTCACACATGTCGGAAGCCCATGAGTGGAGGCTGGGCATCCCTCGAGTCCCCAGGAGACCAAGCTGGGCTGAGGGGGGGGGAGGGGAGCACCAGGGGTCCAGGCTGGAGAAGGGGGGTGGCGGTGCCAGACTCACCAAAGTCCCATCAGCCCCTGCTGCCTCTTCTGGCTTCCGTGGCTCAAGTGTTGTGAGGGGAAAGAGTATTTATAGAAGGGACTTGTAGGCTATCACAAGAGGGGGGTGAGGAAAGGAGGGATTTTTGTTCTGGGAGCAAACTTAGGGCTGTCACCCTGCAGTATCAGCACGGAGACCTCTGTTGCCCTCAGGTCCCTCACCAGGCAGCCCTGTGCTGTCCAGGGCTCACCTCAACCCCCTCCAGCACGGCTGGGCACGTGCTGTTAGTTTGTCCTCTTGTGAAAAGACCCTGAGGAATCCTGAGCCACTTCTGCCCAGCAAGGGTGCAGAGGCCTTGGGGCTAGATCAGAGGATGAGCAAAGAGAGGAATCAAGATCTGCTCCCAGGGCAGTCCCCACTGGTGGACTGCAGTGCCATGGATTTCTCTGAGAATGCCCGCCACCGGTGGGCACGGGTGGCTTGTGCCTGTGCTCCTGACCACTCAAAAGGCTGAGATCTGAGGATCACAGTCCAAAAACAACCCAGGCAGGCAAGTCCAGAGACTCCGATCTTCAATGAACCAACCAAAAGGCCGAAAGAGGAACTGTGGCTCAAGGAGTAGAGTGTCAGCCTTGAAGGGGAAAAAAAAATAAAAATAAGGGACAGCACTTAGTCCTGGAGTTCAAGTCCCAGTGCCAGCAAAAATGAATAAACAAATACACACATACATAGATAAATAGACAAGAGTCCACTGCATTGCCAATAGTACACGGTTGTCTTACTCTATAGGAAGTGCAGCCACGTCCAGGGTAGAGGAATCAGGATCTAAATCTAAGGAGTAGATGAGTATTTGTGATCCTTTTTGTTCTAGCACAAGCCCCGGAAGTTGTGTCGGGAGGGTAGTGATGATCAGAGGCGGGATGCACCCTGGATGGACAAATCACACTAACCACACTGGGTTTGTCAGCTGCTTCTACATCCATAATATCATTCACCCACCCTCTTACTTAGGAACCCTGAGACCTGTTTCCCATGTGTGCAGTGAGAATACAGCCTCTAGCATACCTGTGCAGATTCACCTCAGGGACATGCCCAGCCTCACTCCACATCAGGGGTCGCCCAGCAACCTCTTTATGCTAGGCACCTGCCAAAGAAAGCCATGCCCTTCCCCAAGCCTCACGGCACGCGGCCCGGCAGAGCTGACACCGGCCCACACGGGGACTCTGGATGCTCAGCCCACGTGCGCCTACAGTGAAAAAAAAAAACACACAAGAACTGGCTGTTTTATGAGAAACTCAATTTCCTTATTATAGGGCAAACAGCCACTGTTCTATTCAACTAACTAGACGGATTCAATTAACGGTGCTAAATACAGTTCCTACTTGAAAATAACTTCAGTTTACTGCTTCCACAAACCTCATTACATTGGATTAAACAAAATACACACTAACAGACAAAAGATGTTGCAAACTTTTGGCCAAGGCCCACTGACCAGGGGCCTGCAGCATAGGGGGAGGGGGAGAGGAGGGGTTAGGAGCCCCCAGACCTGAGCTCTGGGACCCTGAACTGAAGTTCTGCGAGGAAGCCATCAACACAATCCACCTCCCAGTGAGGGACAAGATCAAAGTACGAAGGACGAGTTTAGTGGCTAGATTGCATCCTCCCAGATTCATGAATTGAAGACCTAATTGTTCGAGGTGATTGATTGTATTTGGCCATGAGACCAATAAGGTTAAGGGAAGTCATAGGGATGAGACTCTAATTAGATATTAGAAGCATTATAAGAAACAGAAGAGACAGAAAATGTATCTTTATATATATATATATATATGTATCTTTATATATATCTTCCTCTCTCTCTATTCGTCTCTCTCTCTCTCTCTCTCTCTCTCTCTCTCTCTCTCTCTCTCTCTCTCTCTCTCTCTCTCTCTCTCTCTCTCTCTCTCTCCACTAACATGGGAGAAAGGAAGGGTGAGAACAGCAAGGAGCCATCAGTCTGCAAGCCAGGAAAAGAGGCTTCACCAGAAACTGCGTTTCCCAGTATCTGGGCCATGAACTAGTCTTCAGGATTATCAGCCAATCAGCATCTGTGGTTTAGTTTACCCAGCTGATGGGGTTTGGTGACAGCAGCTCAAGCTGACCAATATCTCTGTTGAGTACTTGGAAGGGCTCCAGACACAGAACACACACACCTAACTTTTTAGCCATTTTCATTTTCTAAGTCCCTTCTTTGTGCCATACCTGGATATGCCTGGAGTACCCTCTTCATGAGAGGAAAGTAGTAAAGGAAAGAAAAAGAAGAACCCCATTTTCATGGCCAAAGAAATCATATATATGTATATATATATATATATATATATATATATATATAATATATATCTCACCTACACATTTTCATTTTGTTGGCTTCCAGACTGCAAGTTGGTGGAAGGCAGCGATCACATTATATTCAACTTTGATTCCCCTCTGCCAGCCACAGGGCCCAACACGCACTTTGCCAGCTCATGTCAATGGATGGCTCGTCATCGAACAAACATGGCAGCTGGAATGCTCCACTGCTGGATGCAAACATGGCTTCCATCTTGGTTGGAGACGGGTCAAAGAAATTAAGCAAGAACTGTGAAGACTTCTCCAAGCTGAATAAAGATGTGGTCCGGTACTCACGCAGAGAAAGACAAAACAGTAGCCAGCCAGGAAGAAACAAGGTAAGGGTTGAACTTCCACGGTGTTTCTGAAACCCTGGAGAGCAAACAGTCAAGATCTTGGTGAGAAGGAGAATGGAGCTAAGACCACTCTGATCTCCTGAGAGAAAATGAGTCACTAAATCAACATGTATAAGATAAACACTGATCAACCAGTTCAGTTCGGCAGTTCCGCTGAAGAGGGCTGGCCCGATGCGGAGCTGTGGGGGAAGCTGCCACAGCCCTGGCTCAGATTATGCTTTGATTGTTACAATTTTAAAGAAAAACAAGTGTAGAGGAAAATAATGACTAAAGGGGAAGGGGGAGGAGGATGAAGTGGGGTTCCACCGCCAACCCAGGTGGTCAGGCAATAAACTCAGAAACTTGTCCTGGCTCTAGCAGGGAGGAGGGGGTGGGGAGGGGCAGGGGGAAGGGGAGAGTCCGCTCCCTGAGCCACACAGGTGGGAAGGTGAAACTCTGGTAGCAAGCAGCTCCTAGGGTGCCCTGCTTGGTCCTCTCCTTGCCCCTTGTACTTCAGAACATCCAGGCTTCCAGAGCTGTGAGCGGTCCCCCAAACTATTAAGAATAACCTGCTACCCGCCACATCTACCCAATTCCCAGGTACCTCTTAGAGGAAGGCGGCTGTCCTCACCTCCCATCTCCTACTCTCAAGGCCTGATGACACCTGATTCTCATGTATGAGCCGCCTGTCTGTTCATTCGTGTCAATGTCAGATCACCTGGAGAAACCTGGCTGGCTGGATGGGGAAAGGGACAGCCCTGTTCCTCTAGGTGTCTATCCCCTGCTCTGGCCCTGGGACGAAGCTGTGAGGGCTAGAGACGGTCACTTGGGAAGCCACTCCCTGATGGGTCTCAGCTGCTTCAAGACTTTCAGATTATTTCCCATCATGCCTTTCCCTCTGCTATGCGTTGAATTAGCAGCAATGGTCTTAACAAAGAAACTCCTTTGCAAAGGGGAACAAATACAGGCCAAGAGCCACACGACCCTAACTAATAATCCCTTAACCCTGAGGTCTAGTGAGTGTGAAGTGAGAAGGGGCTTTGAGTGATATTCTACCTCACTGTGGGCATCCACGGAGCAAGCAGGGAGCAAACCCCTGTGTACACAGTAGGTGTTTAATAAATGCCTCTTCTCCCCCCACATCCTGCCTGCCCCTTATGCATGGCCCTCTACCGCCCCTGATCAGAATGCCTCATGGAAAACCTTCTTTCAGGGTTGGAGGATCGGTGACGTCTTGAATGGATCTACGAAGCGAGGTCCCATTGCTCTGCATTGTGAGGATCTGAACACGTCTAGAATTGATTGTCATTTACAAGTGAAGATGATACCCAAACCATACCTGGAATCCTAGCTACTCAGGAGTTTGAGATCTAGGGATCATGCTTCAAAGTCAGCGCAGGCAGGAAAATCCTGTGAGACACTTATTTTCAATTAACAACCCAAAAGCCAGAAGTGGAGCTGTGGCTAGAGCCCCAGCTTTGAAGAAAAAGGCAAAAACCAGTGCTCAGGCCCTGAGTATCACTACACACACACACACACACACACACACACACACACACACACACACACACACACACACACACACACACACACACACACACACACACACACACACACACACACACACACACACACACACACACACACACAAGACTCAGATACCAGGAATTGCCAGGTAAGCAGATAGACCCACTCCCTCAAGCTATCTGATCCAAGTGCCCCATCTAGTCTGTTTCCCCAAATATTTATCAGGGCACAGCTGACAACAAAACCCAACTGATTCTTACTTAGATACAAGCTGAAGGCTCTGTCCTCCACAGCCCAGGGACAGAGATACGGGAGGACTATGCTAAGTAGTACAACAAGCAGGGCTTTGCTTAGAATTCATACATAATCAAAACAAATTGAATATCCACCCTTATTTCCATAGGGAGCAGTGCTATAATGATTAATGCTTGACAATGATATTTAATTAAAGCTTATTTACTTTATAAGTACTTTCTGAGCATTTTTTTCCTGGGCTCTACCAGGCATTAGCATTCCAAGATAATCTAACATATCATAGGTAAAGACAAGGGTTATAATAACCGAAGAAATGTACCTTGCTGTCACCCACAGCCTGCAAGCAGGTTTTACAATAAAGAATATTTGCAGGGCCCAAATTTGAAAACAATTTGATTCTCAAGCATTGAAGTGTTGCTTTTCTCTCTGCCTCTCTCTGTCCCTCCTCCTCTCCCCCTCTCCCCCTCCACCCGCCCCTGTCTCTCTTTTCACATATATCACATGGACAAAACTATAACTCCTCAGCTGAGTGTCTGCGGCTCATGCCTAAAATCCTATACTCCGGAGACTGAGATCTGAGGATCATAGTTCAAAATCAGGCCAGGCAGGAAAGTCCAGGAGGCTCTTATCTCCAACTAACCACCAAAAAGCCAGAAGTAGAGCTGTGGATCAAATAGTAGAACAGCCTTGAGTGAACAATCTAAGGGACAGTGCCCAGGCCCCGGGTTCAAACTCTAGTACCAGCATGCGTGCACACACACACACACACACACACACACAGACACACAGACACACACACACACACACACTCATATATAACTATAATTTTGTTTCACCTAATTTTGTTGTGAAATTCCTCATTTTTTTGTATTCCAGTCTAGGATTCCACCATAATAAATCCTGAATTACAAACACATCTGCCTAAAACTCCGGAAACATACATATACATCCATTCCAAAGTCCAAACCAGAAATCTCAGCTTCCTCAGGTTCTGCTATAGGACCATGAAAAAGATAACCTTGAAACTCAACCCAGGAAAATATATCCTAGGTCTGGAAAATTTCCCTCCCAATTCCAACTGAGCCTGACTTCTCTTATCGTACTGATTAATATCTTTACCACAATCAAGTTTGTTTTCATCTCCAAAGAAGAGCTGCTTGATTTTTTACTTGGATCATTTTAACTCAAGGCATGGCAAACCATTCTGTCTGCCTTGAAGTCTAACTTCTAAAACAGAAGTCAGAAAATGCTCCCTTTTTTTAGTTTCTAAAAATGTGTAATTTGAGCTAGGCACAAGGCTCAGGCCTGTAATCCTAACTGCTCCAGAGGCTGAGATCTAAGGAAGCCAGGGCAGACAAATCCAAGAGACTTCTTATCTCTAATGAACCAGCAAAAAGCCAGAAGTGGAACCCTGGCTCAAGTGGTAGAGCACCACCCTGGAGCTATAAAGCTAAGCAAGAACATTGGACCCTAAGTCAAGTCACACAATTGGACTTAGTCATTAAAGCCGGGTGCTGTGGATGACAGGAACGAGGTAGAACATGACCAGGCACGTGGCTCTTCAGAGTGAGCCCTAAAGGTGGTCCCTGTGTGGCTCTCCTGGCTGTGAGCCTGGGTCTGCAGGTACCTCAGCCCTCAGCCCACCGCAAGGCTCCCTGGATCGCTGGGGTGGTGTTCTGCCCCCTGAGGTGCTCAGGGCAGAGCAGGGGCCTGGGCGGGCCAGCCTCCATGCCACATGGGAACTTCCCGCCCCCTGTACCGCACTCCCAAAGCCTCTCAATCCTGATGAACCTGCTCAGTTCAAAACCCGCACACTGTGGGTGATGCTGACAGAAGGCGGGAGGTGTGTTATTCTCCCAGAATCAGAAGAGGGCGTAACAAAGCCGTGACAGGCACACAGTGGAGAATTCCCTAGACAGGACAAATTCAGAAGCCATCAACTTCCTTACACTTCAGAACACCCCTGCCCTGTGCCAGATTCCATATTAAGACATAGTGAATCTGATTCAGACTTTATATGGAGCGATCACAATTCACAGAATTCAGATCGGCATGCTGATCTTGGACTCTTGGATGGGTGAGGCTCATTTGATGGAAGAGGGTGTGACCGAGTCAGATTTTATCCCTGTGCTTACTTAGGTTTGTGCCATCCCGGAACTGGGACTTCTTGTGACAACTGGCTGTCTCTTTAGGGGGAAAAAAAAAAAAAAAGAAACCTAACACGGTCAACTATATTTAATCTAAACTTCTGCTCCAAGCAATAGAAGTAAAACAAGATAAGAGCCAGGTATGATGACTCACCCCTGTAATCCCAGCTACTCAGGAGGGAAGGATGCAGAGGGCCACAGTTCAGAGGCAGCTTAGGCAAAAAGTTAGCAAGATTCCATCTCAGCCAGCAAACTGGGTGCATGCCTGTATTTCCAGCTATGCAGGAGGCATAATCAGAGGACCCCAGTCCTCGGCCATCCCCAGGCAAACTATGAGACCCTATCTAAAAATAACCTAAAACGAAGAGGGGTAGAGGTGGGGCTCAAGTAGCAGAGTACTTGCATAGTCAGCACAACACCCTGAGTTCAAACCCCAGTTCCACCAAAAAGAAAATGAAGTAAAATAAACTAAGCTTAGCTAGGCACTAGTGGCTCATGGCCGTAATACTACTTAGGAGGCTGAGACCAGAGAATCTGGGTTTAAAGCCATCCTGAACAGAAAAGCCCCTAAGACTTTTAACTCCAATTAAACTCCAGTTAAAAATTGGAAATGGAGGTGTGTCTCAAATAGTAGAGTGTCAACCCTGAGCGGAAAAAATCTAAAGGAGAGCATGAAGTCCTGAGTTCAAGTTCCAGTATTGGCTCACACGCATACATGCACACTGCTAACCTTTGGGATTATCAGCACCACAGGTGAAAATAGAAGAGCCATCTCTACGCCTGGGTTTTCCATCTAGAACATAGCTTGAAGTCATTTGGAGTTACTTGATTTTATTTTTAATTCATAAAAACTGTATCACTCTCTGCTCTAAATCAGCTAACATTCTACGCATAGGAGATCACTTTTTTCTAAGGATGATGAGGAAAGTATATTTTATAACAAGCCGTTCTTTTGCTTTCTGACTCTCCATCCTACATGTACATAAATGTTAAATGAGTTGGAGAGGCATTAAGGCCCATTTTCATGCTTTTAAAACCAAAGGTGACATCAATTTAGGCTGGCTTTTCCAATAAATTCTCTCTCTTTTTTCACTTTGAGGAAAAATATATAATTGCTAAGTTTATGCAATTTAACCAAGTATTTTTAGCCTCAGAATAATAAATCCCTCTTAAATTGATGGTCTTTGTACTTATTACAAAGAGTTAATAACAGATGGCAAAATGAAAGCTAAGTGCAGTTATTAAATACTTTACTGATAAGTTGAGACCACGAGTTATACCAACAGAGAGACCGCGAAGGAGCAGAATAGAGATGAAGTTAAAATATAAACAAATAGAGAATGCCACTTTGCAGGATTAAGTGCACTGTCTCAAAGAAAATTTTAAGGAAATAATTTAAATAAATGGTATAATAAGATCCTTTTAAGAGACAGCTGTTCTGATCTGTATTTAGATTCATGTTCTTTTTATCCATTCTATGAATAACAACCAGCTTTTGTTATTCCCTTACATGAAACCATTTTTAAAATAAATTTCAAGTGTTATAAATCACTCACAATGGTGCGTTCCCCCTTAATTCATGCAGTTTTATTGCTGCTGAAAAAAATCGTCATTCTCTCCCACTTTGTATGGTTGCTTTTCTACCCTTGCACTTGGTTATGGAGGGGTCTGGATAGTTAAGACTTCTCTGTTTAATTTCATAATTGAGAGCCCCACTTTTATCAAATCAAAATATTTTGAATAGTTTTAAATGAGGAAGGTCCACAGGATTTTAACATCCTCCATAAATATTCTTCCCAAAGCTTGAAACAAGTAGATTGATAGACATGTAAACACCTGGATGTTTCAAATGTCTACTTAGATGAATGGATAAAGCCTTGAAGGGACCTCATTTTGGGAAAAAAATTAATAATAACAATAATAATAAAAGCAATTTTGCAGACTGTTAGACCAGAATATAGACTAGTCTCCTTAGTCTATTGAGAGAAAAAAGGAAAATGTGTTAAATAGCCACGATGTTAGGATGTTTAAGAGTAATGGTGGCAACGGAAAAGTATGTGGGGTGCTGTCCTGGGGTGCTATAATTGGGGTGATAAGGAGGTACATTCCCGTCCCCACACATTACAACAGGGAAGCTGTCACACGCATTGCGACAGTATCTGCACACAGCCAGCTAAACTCTTCCTGGGCTCCATCACCTCCATGAGATCTGCCCTGGTGCAAGCACATCAGGGTGCTCCTGGGGTACGCGGGCCCTACACAGTATCGTGGCAGGCTTCCCGAATAGATGGCTTAGCCAGTCTTGGGTATCGGACTACGATCTGTTCACCAAGGGGTCTTGGAATCACCTTGGTGAGTGGGGAAAGGAGTAGAGGAAAGACCAGTTGCCCCTTTTTGCACTGCACTTGGGGGGGGCTGCCAGGCAGAGAACTCTTGGTACCCCAATTGGCAAAGACCCAAGTAATCAGAGGCAAAATTGGAAGGAAGTTGGGGACTGGAGTGAATGGCGTAGTACCTTCAGAAGAGATCCGCTTGGAAAAGGACAGTGGTACTAGACTGGAAGAGTGGAAAGAAAATCACAAGACTAGAAAAAAAAAAGAGTTAAAATTGATGTATAACAAAACAGGCGATCCCAATTAGAGGTGATGCACTTTGAAAGAAAGAGTATAGCCCCCTCTCCCCACTCCTCAAATAGAAAAGTCATCAGCATTCAAAAAGAATAGTAACTTCTTCACACAATTCCTATCTGTGTGGTAATTCGCTGCATTTCATGTTTTCCGTGTTACTTTCTGAAAAGGAGAGATTTGACTGGACATATATTCTAATACCAGTTTGGGGTAAAGCTTCAAAAGTTTTACTTTTTTATAACATAGCTATGTTGGACCCAGCAACTGCAAAAAATCTTGCACTATGGGGGGAAAAATCAGATTAAGTTCCTAAAAGATTACAGTAACAATTGTTGTTGTTTTTTTAAAAATCAGAGTAAATTTCTACCAAGTCCGTAAACAATTAAGACAAAGATGCCAAGGGAATGTGGCAGAACTAATCCAGTAGAAAGCTTTTGAAATGTTCCCTCCATCAAACGTTGCCCATAAAATTAATCTACCTGGACACTTGGCCCAGTAAATCAGCACTCAGAAAGAGGCTGGAAGCACTTTGGACTTGAGTGGCACAATGCATGGGCTCCAGTGGTCCTCAGACACAGCCTTGTGGTGCTCGGAGCTTAGATCTGACTCCTACACCTGACAGAAGACCAGGACAGTAAAAGAGTGCAGCCACCTTCCTGGCACCCAGATCTTGTTGCTTACAAAGAAGAGAATCCTTCAGATCCTAAAAAGGGGAGGGGATATGAAAACACACGACCACTTTAGTTCACTGGGATTCATAAGCCTGTGTATGCTACTCGCTGAACCAGAAACAAACCATCTCAGTTCACTCTGTTTCTTTTCTTTCTTGTCTCAGTGACTTAAAAATCAAGCTGGGTGCCTGAGGCTCACACCTGTAATCCCAACGACTCAGGAGGCTGAGACCTGAGGATCAAGGTTTGAAGTCAGCCCAGGCAAGAAAGTCCATGAGCCCCTTATCTCTAAGAAAGTATAAAAATAATTAAAAAAAAAAAAAAAGGTTGGAAGTAAAGCTGTGGCTTAAATGGCAAAGCACTAGCCCTGAGCAAAAAAAGCTCAGCGAGCACCCAGGCCCTAAGTTCAAGCCCCAGGAATAGACAGACAGACAGACAGACAGTAGATAGATAGATAGATAGATAGATAGATAGATAGATAGATAGATAGATAGATAGATAGATAGATAGATAGATAGATAGATAGATAGATAGATAGACAGGATAACAACTACTCTGCTAGGGTCTGTATATAGTAATCACCAACCTAGCATCCGGTCTTCTTAGTGACTTCAGCACAGAAATAGGGGGCCAGTGAAGCCACTGGCTTGCATAGGAGAGTGGACTTGGCTGCAGGGTGGAGCAGGAACACTTTCATTGGAGGACCTGGTGTGTTGAGGACCCTGTGCTTCCGTGTCAGACAAGATCACCTTTGCACCCTAACTCTACAACTGGGAAGCCACCCTTCTCTAGCTACTCTCTTACTTCTGAGGGTCTCCATTTTCTCTTGGGCCTTCATTAGAAAGTTAAATACGGAATGATAGCATGATACAGAAAGCATCTCCTCATCTAGACCCGAAAGATCTCCAAGCAGGGAGGCATGTGGCTAGCTGTACATCAAGGCCAGCAGCCCTGTCCACGGCAATGGAAGTGCCCGTTTACAGGTGAGCAGACAAACCACGCTCTGTCTGTCACATAGCAGAGTATGAGTCACCCAAAGCAGGACATAAATAAAGTTCTAAGACAGGAGCCACAGGGGTGGGCACTGAGAACTGCGAGCTAAGCAAAAGGAGCCACACAGTCAAATACTGTGCGAGTCTACGTATATGAAGTATCCAGAGCAGGCAAAGTCACTCATGAAGGTTGCAGGTCACCAGAGACTAGGGTGACAGGAATGATTGGCTGTGACTAGTTATAATGCGCTTGTGACACTTAAAAATTTATTAAGATGGAAAATTATGTGTCATTTTTTTTTACCACAATAAAAAGCTATAAAAAGGGTAAAAAGTCACACTCTGGTGGCTCAGACCTGTGATCTACTACTCAAGAGCTAAGATCTGAGGATCAAAGCCAGTCCAGGCAGGAAAACCCATTAGACTCATCTCTAATTAGCCAACAAAAAGCTAGAAGCAGAGGTATGAATGACTCAAGTTGTAAAGTTTCTGCCTTGAGTGAAAAGGTTAATCAAGAGCTGAAGGATCCGAGTTCAAGTTCCAGTATCAGCACAAAAACAGAGAGAAAAGAGAGGAGAAGGAAGGAAGGAAAGAAGGAAGGAAGGAGGGAAGGGAGGTAGGGAGGGAAGCAGAGGGAGGGAGGAAGAAAGAAAGGAAAGAAAGAAAAGAAAAAGGAGAAAAGGAAAAAGAGAAAGAAGGAAATGAAGAATGAAAAATAGAAAAGAACAGAAAGGAAAAGAAAAGAGAGAAGAGAAGAGGAGAGAAGAGAGGAGAGGAGAGAAGAGGAGAGAAGAGAGGAGAGGAGAGGAGAGGAGGGAAGGGAAGGGAAGGGATGGGAAGGGAAGGGAAAGGAAGGGAAGGGGAGGGGAAGGAAGAGGAGGGGAGGGGAGGGGGAGGGGAGAAGAGAAGAGAAGAGAAGAGAAGAGAAGAGAAGAGAAGAGAAGAGAAGAGAAGAGAAGAGAAGAGAAGAGAAGAGAAGAGGGGACATAGATTGCCCTTCCCCCTTATACCCTCAATCCATCTGGGTTCCACAGCCTGTGGGAACCCACCTGGCCCATTGCAGGTCTGAAATCATTGTTCTAGAAGCTTCCAGCTGCTCTTGTCTGCAGGACCTAGGATCCAGCAACTCAAGAAGTTATATCTCATCAGCGGAAGAAGAAGTTGTTGGACATCAGTTTCTGACAAAAACAATTAACAAGTTATATGTGGAAGAACTCACTTTTCTTCCCTCAATGTGAGCTTGAAATTTTACTACGTGTAGAAGGCAACTGGATTTAAAATGCAATTATTGTGCAGTAATTAACTTTGTCCAAATGTGGCCACTCAGTTTCTTTGAAAATACTTTTGAGCTTAGTGTTAGGGGTTTTGCTTTTTTTTTTAAAGATTTTTTCAATAAAGTTTTTTTTTAATAGCCAAATTGGTGGATTAAAAAACAACAGTTGGATTTACTATATTTGGATTATTGCCAAAGACTCTCACAGTCTTCAGAGATTCTGTTTTTCACTTATGGAGGGGAGGGGGAAGAGAGCCTCATTTCTGTAAATCAAATGTGTGTCAGCCACACAGACAGGCCTCCCACGGACCCACCCGGAAAATGGGCACAACAACTTGATATCTCCTCATGCTTCTCTAGGGTTTTGCCTTGAAATTGCTAGACTAGCCAGTACCTGTCTGTGGCTCAGGCCTGTAATCGTAGCTACTCAGGAGGCTGAGATATGAGGATGGTGGTTTGAAACCAGACAGGACAGAAAAGTCCATGCAATTCTTATCTCTAATAAACATCAAAAAAAGTGGAGCTGTGGCCCAAGTGGTAGAGTGCCCACCTTCAGTGAAAACGCTAAGAGGCAGACAGAGCCCAAGTCCTGAGTTCAAGCTCTAGTACCAACATACCAACACACACACACACACACACACACACACACACACACACACACACACACACACACACACACACACACACACACACACACACACAATTGCTATACAAGAGCTACTCAGGCCGGGATGGGTAGAGTGCAAACCCTGGCTGGAAGGAAGAGTCCATTGACACTCGAAATGTCACTGCAGGGCCTGAGCCTTCTGCCTTTTCCCCACTGGCTTAAATCAGTTGACCTTTCTTACTTTTCTGTCTTCTTTTTCCCCACCTAAGGCCACCAGAGAGACAAAACATCCTCCGGAGCAAATGTTCCCTGTCCCTAACAGGCTGGGCATGGCTGGACAGACAGATTTCCTGAAGGGGAAAGTGAAGATCAAGGGGAAGAAGAACAATTCCCCAAAGCCAGACTTCTTGCTTTTCTTTCAGAGTTCCCTTGGGATGGATACTAGACACACGGCTGATTTTTTTTTTAAGTCTCGGTCAAATGATTCTGCAATCTAAAATGCCCGCATGTATCTCTTAAATAACGAGACCACCTAGAGGGGACATTTTGAATGTGTGGAAGGCTTTGAACCCGGGGCTGAATTCCATAATGCACCTCCTTTCCAGGCACAATATGAAATACATCCAATGGGGGAAACTGACCCTCTCTTTAGCCACCCTTTCCCAGCAGTGCAAAGCCAAAATGCCACTTTGATTCTGTAGAAATTACCCGCCACTTCCATGATTTTTATGCAGAAGAAGGAAGAGGAAAGGAGAGAGAGAGGGAGGGAGAGAGAGAGAGAGAGAGAGAGAGAGAGAGAGAGAGAGAGAGAGAGAGAGAGAGAGAGAGAGAGAGAGGGAGAGGGAGAGAGAGCAAACCTCCGCAGATATACATTGGCCCTGCCGTTGACTCTCTGTTTAACTTGTAATCAAAACAACTCAAACCCAGTTACTGTTTGCATATCTGCCAAGTCTCTCAATTTCAGCAGTCGGCAGCAGGCCCTCGGTATGACAGGCTGTCTTTCAGATTCCAGCAGAATCTGCCAAAGCCCCAGCACAGAGGCAACTAGTAAATTAAATGCCAGCCAGCAAGGACATTCCTGCACCTTTCCTGGGGGTGTTGAGAGCAACATCCCCCCTTCACCCTGATAGAGGGGGAGGAGACCAGAGTGGGGTGCTGGCACGCGCATCCTTGGCCCCTTCCCTGGGTCATGGTGACCTTTGCATGACTAATCCCGGTAAAGATGAACCAACCAGTGCACAGAGAGAAAGGAACACCCAAGTTTTCTTATAGGAAAAAATAAAAAACAACCCAGGGTGGAGGGTAGGGAGGAGGAGGAGGATCCTCTTGCCAATAGATGAAAAGAATCCTCTCAAATCAAATAAACCCTGAAAAAAAAAGTTAAAACACACACACACACTTTCAAGGGGCCCATGATATCATGCAATCTCTAGATAACGTTGAGTATTCAGATTCTCTGCAAAGTGTAATTGAAAATAAAATAGACATTAAATGCACACCCGTGAATCTTTAAATCTTGAATCGTAAAAGCTTCTTGTGAAACTAAAGATAAGGCTCCTTTTCTTCCCTAGGAAAGCATCTGCTTTTCAAATCCAGTCGACCTTTCCAGGGCAGGGGTAAGGGGCAGGGAGGGGGGACTGGACAGGGCAGGTTCCTTCCAAACTGCATTCAAGATTATTGGTGCAGATTAGCATAGCGATACTGACAAATAGCATTGTCTTGAGTGCAAGTGGGACTGTAACCTGCTGATTTAATGACTCACACTAAGTGTAGGGAGTGCAGGCTGCAATATTAAGTACAGAGACGCAGATCCACTCCTCTACTGAGTAACAGCCGGCATAAATAGCAGGACCCTAACAGAAACAGGTAAGGAAGGCAGGTGCTCTGGCTCAAAGTTGGCAGGGCCCAGGGACACTGTAAACATGAAACCACTCTGCTAATGTCACCGACTTTACCCCAAATCTGCAGCGCATTGGGAAAATAAAAATGAATGTGCAAGAGAGGGCTGAATACAATGTAATTCCTTGGCTCAAAATGTCAAAGCATTGTAATGTAGTGTTTTCCAGTCATGGGGAAAATTATATATGTGTGTGTATATACATATATGTGTGTGTATAAATGTATATGAGAGAAAGAAAGTGTTGGGGCACTGTTCTAATTTCTAATTTGTCTCTGTGCCCATCCTGACAGGTAGATGAAGATTGCCAGGGAGAGAAAGCAAAGCCCCTAGTGTCTACTCTGGCTTCCTGTCCCAGGCCTGTGCTTGGCTGTGTGGGCTCAATGAGTGTCCCCATGTCCCTGTCTATATGCATCTCTTCTGGTCTAACTGGAAGGAGACCCTCCTGCCCAAGCCCATGGGAATATGACCTTTTTGGTCCTGTGTGTCCAGGGCTTTTCTTGCCATCAACCCCCCTGTAGGTCTACCTGCTGTGTGCTATGGACATCACAGGCACTGTCACCACCCGTGTCCATGCAGCCTCTGAGTTCTGAGCTTTTAGGATTCATTTCCAAGAAGAAAACAAATCAAGACAAAAATTCCCCTAAAGTATAACTCACCAATGTGCAGGTTTTCTTTCCTAAACCAGCAACCTTTCCCAAAGAAAACCGAAATGTAAATAGCTCCAAGGTTTCATAACAAGGCCAGTCACCTGGTAGATTTTTCTGGAGACTAGCCACTGTGGGAAAGCTGCTAAGAAATTCTAGTAGCCAAATTTTAATTAACTGACAGGTCAGTGAATTCCTGTTAAGTTGGTGTTTTTTTTAATCAGAAAAGCTATAAACATGTTTTCTCTCATTCTGGGGAAAGTGTGTGTGTGTGTGTGTGTGTGTGTGTGTGTGTGTGTGTGTGTGTGTGTGTGTGTGTGTGTGTGTGTGTGTGTGTGTGTGTGTGTGTGTGTGTGTGTGTGTGTGTGTGTGTGTGTGTGTGTGTGTGTGTGTGTGTGTGTGTGTGTGTGTGTGTGTGTGTGTGTGTGTGTGTGTGTGTGTGTGTGTGTGTGTGTGTGTGTAGCAAGTCCTCAAGTCCAATTACTGGTTTTGGTCTTGGTACTTAGAAGAAGGCCCAAGCCTTGATTTCCTGTTAGAAGGTACGTGGCCATGGTCCCTCAGTGCGGGTCCCTCCATGCCCAGTGTTTTGGTCTGGCAAGGCCACCAATGACAGGCTCAGAACCCTTCCTTGGAAACCCAGTTTGCTGCCAGCGCTTTTATTGGTATGCTAATGCACAGAGTGGCCTCAATTTGCAATTCTCTCCTGGAAGTGGTATTCAGATTTCTGCTTCCCAGTCATATTCTAAAACGTGGATGCTGTGAGATTTTTCTTCCCAGTCTTCTTCTGGTCAGACAGGTAAAATAAACTTAAGTCTAGTGGCAGAAGACGAACATTCCCTCCCCAAGGCCTTCTTTGGTCTGAACAGAAAAGGGTTGTACAGCCAAGTTACAATATAGAGATTGTCTGTTGCAGAGAGGGGAGGGAGAAGAGAAGAGGGGGCGAGAAGTGGGGCTCTGGGGGAGGAAGGTCAAGTTTCTTTTTGTAAACTGTTGTTCTCAATTATTAATATCTAGCCCCTTATGCTAACTGAAGGTAATAGGACCTAGTGTCTTAGCATTAAGGTCTGGGGTAAGGGGAACATCTCCCTTTGCTTGAGATTACCCTCTTCCTCTGCATTTGAAAATAAATGTAAAGTTTACCTTGGGAACAAATGATTAATGAAGTGTTTTCAGTGTACCCCAGCTGTTCCCCATAGTAGAAGAATAATTTGATGTTTGGGGTCCTGGAGACATAGATGACAATTGATTTTTTTGTTCCTCCTTTGGTGGGGGTAAGGGAGGGGGGTCGGGGGATTAAAGGGTTAATATTCAAATCAGAAATTTGCAAGGCCTGCATAATGGGAGCGCCACCTTCTTAACAATAGGAATTTTTAACAATATCCAGCCTTGTTAGCAAGACAGTTACATGCATTGAGGGTAATCAGTATGTCTTGTCAGTTTCTTTTTATCTACCATCTCCAACCGCCGAGGAGCCGAAATGAAGCACTTTGGAATTATCAATTTCAGCCACATTTGCATAACAAAGCCCCCGAGGAAGAGGCATGATAAATGTGAAGGACCCCTCTTGGAAAAGGAACTGTCAACTGCGCCCCGAAAGATTCTCCGACCGAGCGCATTCTCCCGGACTGCAGTCAGCGAAAATAAAATGAAAGCATTAAAGAAAGTCATTCTCTCAGAGAGAAAAATCTCCCCCTCTGCACCGAGAGAACTGGGTGAAATGACATTATGCATATGAAAATGTCCAGAAAGATGTTTGATTTATGTATGCATTAGATGCAAATTCCATTACGGTGCGCGCGCTGTTGTGTGATTTGGCGCTGAACACATCAGCGCCCTGATCAGATCTGATCTCATTAATTCCGACAAGGAGAGAGAGAGGGAATTGAGAAGAATTTATGGCCTGGACACTTGAAAGAAGTAAATTGTAATTCTGTTTAAAGCTGTAGCGAACCTTTTAAACACCTTTTATTATAGGAAAGAGGCACGTACTTTTATAATACTGTAAGAACTTACTTAATCTTGTGCTGGGGGCTTTTGGTCTTCATTTAGGGGGGAAAAATCAATGACCTTGTTTAGGGAGAGAAAAAAAAAAGATGAAGAAAATGCCTATCTGGGACCAAATTTCAGGGGAAAAAATAGCACAATAGTAGGACCCGAAGAGAAATGGTGGCTCCCTGAATAATTGGGTAAACATTTGGTTTTAAGGATCGTGTGCTTTGTTTTTGTTGTCTTTTCGTGGCTTGATATTTTCAAATAAAATACCAAAACAGTAAAGGAGTATTTTTTTATGAAGCTGAGGAACAGACTGACATTTAAAAATACCCCTTAATTGTATTATAGATAAAAGTACTACTAAAAGTAGTGGAGAGTTCGATGGAGGGGGAAAGTTTTCAATGGAAGCCTTCAAGGTGTCAGAATGGCTTTTGGAAACGCAGTTAATTCCAGACTCAAATTAATAATAATCTTCATAATCACTCAGCTGCCACAACAGTTTTAAGAAGAAATATGTTTTGATGGGGGGAGGGGGAGAAATCACAGATTGTGGCTCTCAATCAATAATGATTCTGATCTTTCTTTTGCTCAGAGAACAAGACCTTAATAAGTGGTCTCCTCCTCTCACGAGCGATAATCACCCTTCATGGGTGAGATGTCCTATATTTACTGGGTCGCAAGTGGAAAGCAGAAAGTGTCTCAGTATGTTATGGCATGGAGGAATCAAGGTTCCTCCCCCCTGCATTCATGACCCCCTGGGGTGCAGCTTTGCCTGGCAGAGGGAGAGTTACGTTTCTCTTCCAATCTTTCATCTTCTGAGCTGTGATTAAGTATCTTCCCGGGGCCGGAGGTGGAGGGCGGACACTGGATTGGAGTGGGGGGCACCTTCTTTGCCGATCACGTTTGATTGCAGGTAGAAACGGATAATGTGGAGGTGGAATGCACCCCCAGAGCCCCCCCCCACATCCACTCCCAAGGAAGCCCCGTTGGCTTTAGCAAATGTTGATCCAAATTGATGCAGGAATGCAGATAAACAGCAACTCGAGGGGAGGGGTTTTTAGAATCAGGGGAACCCGTTTTAAATGTCACTTTTTCTTTCTTTCTTTCTTTCTTTCTTTTTTTTTTTTTTTTTTTTTTTTTTGGTCAAAGGCGAATCCTCCTGTCGTCCTCATTTCTGCCTAAAACATAAAAGTATCTCCCAGTGTGCTGAACATATAATTATAGATGGGAGCAAATCTTATTTAATTTACATTAGGCTCCTCCTGTACGCCCCCCCCCACTTTGCTGTGTGTTTTTAAGGACACGTGGAATGCATGGTGTGGATTGATTTGCCTATATTTCACTGTGTAACACTGACAAATCAGGAAAATAATTGGGTTTTCCTTTGAGAAGAGAGGAGAGAGAGGAAAAAAAGAGAGAGAATTCTTCCTGTGATGTTTTAAAAATTCAAAATTTCCTCATTTATCTCCATGATAGCTCTAACCACACCGTGGAAAGGTGTATTTAAGCTGCAGAGATTTGTTTTAGAATGTGGAGTTTCATGTCCTTTCACTTGTGCCGGGGACTTGGAAGAACTGCACACGTTTCGAATAGGATTTGTCTCCCAGGAAAGGCATTAGCGTGGGGTCCTTTCATTATTTTTGTTTTGTTTTTGTTTTTCCCACAGTGTTTCCATGTGCAGGTAGACATGGTGACACAGGTCTGGATTGTTCAATTAAATCACTCTTTAAATCTACATAGAAGGAAATGAAGGAAATGTACATGTTAGTTGTCCCAAAAAATGAGGGCAGCTTTCTCCTATCTTTTGCAATGAGGCAGATCCTTATGCCCACCCTCTCCATCTCCCCCCCCCCCCACACACACACACCACTTCATGAATGGACAAGGCTTGGTGATTAAGGTCTCACAGCCGGTTCTTCTCTGCCCTGGCTAATGTGATTGAATTGGAACAATACCTTTGAACTCCACAGCCCTGATCTGCATACTAATTGCTCCCGAGTCCTTGACAATGACCTTAGCTCGTATTCACCCATTCCTGAAAAGGCGGCTGGCCCTAGTCAAAAGTTGCTCTCTGGATTCAGGAAGGACAAAAAAAAAAAAAGTCCCTTTGTAAAGAGTGCCTCTCTGAGCAGCTTTTACTCCACAGCTCCCCCAGCGAGAGACTTCCAGAAATAAAAAGTGCGTGTCGAGGACTGGGAAATGGAATGGGGAGGGATATTTCCCCCTGACCTGCAGACCGTGGAGAAGGGGGAAACCTAGTCTCAGAAGTCGTTCTGGTCAAATTCCTGCAAGGTCTTTCCCCAGACCATCTTTGAAACAACAAAAGCAAACCTGCCCCTATGCATTTCATCCTAATGAAGCCAGATAAGACTCGGCTCCGATCTGAATTTAAAAACGGAAGAATGTTGCTCATTATGGGTTACTGTGCATAGTTTCTGATTTAAAAAAGAAAAACACATCGCTCTAAATCATTTCCCTCAATGACTGGGATTTTAAGAGTCTTCCATTATACAGTCCGCTCTGCCCTGTGCTGGCATGGCTTCATGTCATCTCTTATATTCTTGAGAAAGTCAGGGAAAAAAGAGAGAGAGGGAAAAAAATTGGAGGGGGGAGAAGGAATAGACTGATTTCTCCCATATTTACTACATACTTACCTAGCAATTTAAACAGACCTGGGAACAGGTAAAAGTGCACTGTAGGTGCAAATCTCCCCTACCTGGGTAGAATGTAAAGATGCTGCCTTGAGCCAGTGTGCATACATCCACACAAAGTCCTGGGAGATGACCCAGTAGCTGTGAGTTCATCAGCAGCATCTCCATTCAGGGGCCAAAGTTAGAATCTGGGAATCGCCCTGGAAAGATAAAAAATAAAATTTCATTGGTAATAATTATTTTAAAAAATCATCAATGCAATCTATTAAAGACAATCTATTATAGCAAACCCTAGCACAAAACCAAAAACCTTTTCTTGGATAGGAGAGCAAGATGACGTTGGATTATAAGATTTTTTTTTTGAAATTTGGCCCCAGGGTAAACCAGAGAAGGGAGACTGTTCCTCATGGCTCATGCAGAAACAGAATGTATCTCATTATTGGGACAGCCAGTCAACTAAAACCAAGCACCTCCTGCTCACTCAGGTCTATCTGAACTGACCCAACAGGTACAGAACAGAACAGCCCCCCGCCCCAACCCCCGCTTCCACTCAGCCACGTGGCCACCTGGTGTCCAGTGCTGTCCTGCCACGTCTTCAAGGCCCACATTGTCACCTGCAGCCCAAGGCCACCTGGGGTCCCCACAGCGTGGGTGTGGGCGTGTTGCACACAGGCAAACTTCACCTCCACGTGTTTCCATTTCAGTAAGTCAGACACTGCTCTAAGAACACGTTGTTCTAAAAAAGACAGAAAGAAGGAAAAATACTGTCTGTAATTTGTCATGAATTTCAATTACCAAAAACTTTTGATTTTTCTTTCTTTTTTGCAGGAAAAGAGGGAGGGAAAAAAAAACCTTTGGCATACCTCCAGGTTTTAAGAATGTGGTTAATGCAGAGAATGAGAGAAAGATAAAGATGTGTGTGTGTGTGTGTGTGTGTGTGTGTGTGTGTGTGTGTGTTAGGAAAAGCTCAGACAGCACGTTCCCCTGGGTGAGGCTGGGAGTTAGGTCCTGTGTGTACATCGTAGTTTCCTGGGGCACCCTGCGCTCTCTGTATTTATGTCCACTCGTGGTGCCCTCAGTGCTAAGCTCATGTCTCAGGCTGATAGGTCACAAAAGTCATTTGCAGCGTCCCAGAGCTGAGAGTACACACACGTGCACACACTGGCTCCGAAATCCAGTCCACGCTTGAAAACACGCCAACTTGAAAGGTGTTGGAGGGGAGGTGGGGGAGGGAAAAAAAAAGAAAGGTGTTGGAGAGGAAGTGAAGGCTCATGTCAGGTCTAAGGGGGTTTTCCTCCTTTCAGAGAGAGAGAGAGAGAGAGAGAGAGAGAGAGAGAGAGAGAGAGAGAGAGAGAGAGAGAGAGACCCAGACTTCTTACCAAATGAAAACAGGAGCAGAACTTTCTGGAAATGTGCAACCATGTAAAACTCATCGAGTTGTAGATTTATACAGAAATCAGTACCCATCCTGTTTACATCCAAACAAACTCAAGCCAAAAAGCTTCTTCACTGTGCTGGGGGAGTAAATGAGCAAGAAACTGAAGAACTGGATTCCTTATCTACCAGCTCTGGGTAGCAATGGCTTCCTCAATGGGCCTGGCCCAGAAAGACTTGCACTTACTTGAGTTGTCTGCTAAGACTTGACCTCAGCTAACAGACAAGTCCTCTGTGTGTGTGTGTGTGTGTGTGTGTGTGTGTGTGTGTGTGTGTGTGTGTGTGTGTGTGTGTGTGTGTGTGTGTGTGCCCACTGGGGCTTGAACTCAGGGCCCAGGCGCTGTCCTTGAGCTTTCTTGTTTAAGGCTAACACTCTACTGCTTGAGCCACAATGTTCCTTCACACTAATTGGAGACTGAAGTCTCTTGGACTTTCCTGCCCCGGCTGGCTTCAAAGTACGATCCTCACATCTCAGCCTCCTGAGTAGCTAGGGTTACAGGTGTGAGCCGCTGGCACACTGCCAGATAAAAGATTTCAAATCAGCAACAGGTATGATGTACTGCTGTGATCTGTTCTTGACCCTGAAAGGACAATGTCAGATTTCTAAGGCCCGGTGTGTAAACAGAACTAGAGCCAAATAAACACTTGTCAAGTAAGGGAATCAAGGAAATGAAAGCATATTCCCTTGCAATATAAAACCACACACAATAAAAATGCCAACGACCCCATCTTTTCCTTCCAACACATCCAACGACTCACAGAAGCTACATGGTGAGAGCTGCCATTCCTCCCGGCTTGGCATGGAACCATTCAGATGGTTTTGCACCCACAGTCAGATCCAATACTCAGGACAGCCTTGCGGGGGGGGGTGCGCTAAAGATGAGGCCCCCATCCTGGTGGGGCTTCCATTCCAGTCATGGGGCAGGGGTGATGCTCTGGCCATGGCCGCAGTGATGCTATCTACTCTAGTCCTTGCTAGGAGGGAGGAATCTCGGATGGGGCTTGGGGCTGCAGTGTCCTGTCCGGCCCAGCCTGATGCCTGACAATATTCACGAAAAGGAACATCTTAGTACAAAAAGAAGAGAAAAAACCGCCTCCCCTCTAGGAGGAAGAGAGCCAGGAAGCAAGCAAGGTGGGCCAGGTCTGAGGTCTGGGGGAAGGAAGTTGTGCAGCCATGCTCAGGAAGAGCAGAGGGCTTTCTATTTGGTGCTAGGAGTCAGAGGCCAGGCCAGGCAGCATCTCTGGAGGACTTTGGCTCTTACACTCAAGAGGAAGTGGGGAATCCAGCGGGGAGTGACGGGGTGACGGGATCTCTGTGGGGCCACCGAGGCCCTACTTCCAGGGAAAGGCCAGTAAAGGCTGGTCAGCACCCCGTATCCCCACTCACATTAAAAATGGTGCCCAAGACTCAAGGGCTTTGATTTCATATTTTGTTTCCAGCTTTGTGCTGGACTCACACAACATCACCATGATCCCAAACCATGCTTGTGAGAACACACAGGTGCGGTGGAGAGGGGAGAAGAGACAGCAGGAGGGACCTTACTGTTAAGGAGATGCAAGCTTTCTTTCTCCACCTCCTTCCCCCCTTCTCCTCCCCTTCCTCCTCCTCCACCTTCTCACTTTCCTCCTCCTCCTCTTCTTTTTCTTCTTCTCCTCCCCCTCCTCCTCTTCTTCTTTTCCTCCTCCTCCTCCTCCTGCTTCTCCCCCTCTTTCTCCTTCTCCTCCTCTTTCTCCTTCGCCTCCTTCTTCATTCTTCATGATACTGGAGTTGGAACTCAAGGTCTCCTGTTTCACACTTGCTGGTCAGGTGCTCTGCCACTTAAGTCTCATCCCCAGTCTTTTTTTTTTTGCTTTTAGTTATTATTGGGGAGTCTTACTAATGTTATGCCAGCTGACCCCAAGCCATACTCTTCCTGATCTCTGCCTCCTGAGTATCTGGGATAAGAGGCAGAAGCCTCCATGCCCAGCCTTGGAGCATGACTTTAACTAGCTGACTTCTAGCCTCCTTAGGGCACCTGGTGGGAAGCCAGGCTGGTGTCCCAGGACTCAAGCACCCCAGTTGCTTCCCACACTAGGTCTGAAGTCAAGTGCAAAGGCAGGCAGGCAGGCTGGCCCCCAGGCCCTGGCTCTGCCTCACATTTCCTCACTGCACCGGACCGGGTCTCTGCCCTCCATCGGTTCAATGGGCGCTCCATCACAGACTCCGGCTCCCAGCAGAGTGGTCAGGTGGCCCAGAGGGACTGAGCATGCTCAAGTGCTTGCCAAACAGAAATGGAGTCCTGTTTGTATAACTGTGTGTGATTATATCCTTAGGTCTTCGATCTAAACGAACAGAATAACCTATGTTCATTGTATATATAAACACGTTTATAATGCACATTTTAAAATTTATGCATGTAAAATCATAAAAATGATAAAATTACTTACAATTTCACTACCCAGAGAAAAGCTAAAATTCATTTAAAACTAAAATAAAATCCCTGTTTCCTTTGTATTCTATTTTCAGTTTTTCTTCTATTTAGAACATAATTTAAATACATGCATGCTATGTATTTGTATTCTTACCATTACTATTATCTATTATTGTTATGTTTGTTACTTTTATTATTTAATATTATAATTTATTTTTATGGTTAAGTTATTATTGTCATCATCATCATCATCATTATCATCAGGGTCTGGAGCTCTTGTCTTTCTTGCTGATAGCTCTACCACTTAAGCCATATCTCCAGTCCAACATTTTGCTGAGATAGAGTCTTGAGGACTTTTCTGCCTGGGCTGTCTTCAAAATGTGATTCTATGGATCTCAGCCTCCTGAGTAGCTAAGATTATAGACATGGGCCACCAGCACCCAGCTTCATATCATTATTTATTGACCCATACTATGCACAGCCAAAATTATGTTGTCCTCTAAACACCACTCAAAATGTAACATCACCCCACCTATGACATGTGCTAGGTATAAAATGCAACACAGCATGCATTATTTCATGTGATCATAGAAATGCACTCATGTTCATGACCACACATACCAGGAGGGTGTGTGATATTAATCATATATTATAAGTCTGCAGACTGGAAAAGTTGTTACTAGTATTGTTGTAAAAACACTTGTTAGAGGTGCTGGGAAGTTGGCTCAGTGGTAGAGTGCTTGCCTCCCATGCATGAGGCCCTGGGTTCGATTCCTCAGCACCACATAAGCAGAAAAAAGCCGGAAGTAGTGCTGTGGCTCTAGGGGTAGAGCACTAGCCTTGCGCTGAAGAGCTGAGGGACAGCCCCCAGGCCCAGAGTTCAGGCCCCACGACCAATACACACACACATAAAACACACTTATTAGTGTTCTCTCTTTCTCTTTCCTTCCCTTTTCTCTCTCTCTCGGTATAATATGTAGATAGAGATAGATAGATAGATAGATAGATAGATAGATAGATAGATAGATAGATAGATAGATGATAGATAGATAGATCTTGAAACTTTGAGAATTTTAGCTGTGATGTTAACTTTGGAAAATAGTATCCCAGTTTACTGCATTGAGAAATGAATAGCAATATTGGTCTAGAAACTTAAAATGGTGCAGTAACACACCATATTATATTTCAAGACCACCTACGAGGTCTGATGACAGAAATGATTACGGTAACTCTTTAAATACAAATATACAGTATTATAAATTGCATAACAATCTTCAAAAAGTAGATGAATTACACACAGTTTTAAAAAATGAGTAGTGCAGAAACAAATTACTGTGTGTCTAGGGGTCAACCTGGGAGTCCAATGGGTGTTATAATTCCTCAGGTTTATTTTACCATCACCTGGCCCAGCTTTCATAAATCTTCTGTTTTTATTTGTGTCAATGGCTAGCCTGTGTCCCTGTGGGCCACACAGCGTAAGAACATTCTGTGACCCAACATGGACCATTGGGTAGAGGAGAAACAACAGGGATTCCAGAGCAGACCTAGGCCAGCATTGCCATCCAAAGACTCCATACTCAGATCTTACACAGAGCAGAGCCCAGTGCTGGAGTACCTGTCGAGATTCTTCAGAGACCTGTTCAATTAGATTCTTGCCTTACATTGCAAAAGTTCTGGTACCTTCTGACCTCCTCAGTCCTGCTTGGCAGAAACTGAACCATCAGCAGTCAGACCGAGAGAGAATAACTGAGACAGATAAAGCAGAAGGGGATGGCGGAATCGAATTGAAGGGCCTTTGGCACAGTGATGCACTCCTGGGCTTGAGCTTGGATCCTGGGCTTGAGCTTTGAGTTAGCTTCGAGTCCCTTAGAGGCCACACGGTGTCGGCAGCCTCAGCTCCCAAGGACTCCCATCTCACGGGCTGAGTGGAGGGTTGAGCGATGGTGGAGCATACCCAGCATCATCTTCAGAGGTCCTTGGTAGTTCCTGCCACTTGAGTGCACGCTAGCAGGCGTGATCAGCTGTTGCCAATCAGGAGACTACATGACCCTGTCTCACACTCTGGTTGCTCTGCCTGAGACTCCCAGCTGAGCTGGGAACAGAGGCTCTCCTCCCTGAGGGAACCTTACATGACAGGTTCTTTTTTTTTTTTTTTTTTTTTTTTTTTTTTTTTTTTTTTTGTCGGTTATGGAGCTTGAACTCTGGGCCTGGGCACTGTCCCTCAGCTCTTCAGCTTAAGGTGAGTGCTCTACCACTTGAGCCACTGCACCACTTCCAGTTTTCTAGTAGTTAATTGGAGATAAGAGTCTCATGGACTTTTCTGCCCGGGCTGGCTTTGAACCGTGATTCTCAGATCTCAGCCACCTGAGTAGCTAGAATGACAGGCGTGAGCCACCAGCGCCCAGCTACATGACAGGTTCTTGCTGACAGTTTGCAAGCTCTCTGAAATGATGGGCAAGGATTTGAGTGTGCCTAGATCCTGAGGAAGGTCAAGAGTGTTCAACAGATCCTCTCTGGGGACCAATAATCTTTAGAACAAAATTACAAAGGATGGTGCAGGACGTGTCCCCTCTCTAATCACCTCTTCTCCGGTGACTGATTTTCTTCTTTCAGGCCATAGGTTCTGGCCACAGGACTGTCCCTTATGACTGCTTACTTCTGCGTGGAGTCTAGGACCCCACACGAGCTTCCTGGAGCCTGTGGCCATAGTCAGTGGTGTGCAAGGACCAGTGGTGTGTGACCAGCGAAGGACCCCCATGGGGATCCTGGGGTGTGCATTCGGCCAGATGCCCACTGTGTGCTCCATGAACGGGACGAGGGGGAATCACCGAACTGAATCTTGCTTCAACTGAGGCACCATTCCGATGAGACACCCTGATCCATGCCTGTTCTCCAACTAAGACCTCAGAATGAGAGATGAAGTGCGGTCTTCCTCTTCAGCCTCTGACTCCAGAGGGCAGTCAAAGCCCCCGGAAGAGGTGTCTTTGTAGCCCCTCTCTGGACCACCATGAAGAACTATAGATGTAAATCGAGGTAAGTCTATGGTAAGCAGCCACTTGAAACATTCAGGTCCCACTTCCAAATGTACACTGGAATGAAATTATCACAGAGGAGGGGAGAGGTGTCACTTGCAACAGGTACGAGGGAGCTGAACCCTGTCTAGCAAAGTGGAGCTTCATGTCTTCTTTGGGTCTGAGTCGACATCTCTGGGCAGGGGATTGTTCTTGCTCATTATCACCAGGAAAGATGCTTGTCACAGTCATCCTTGGGTGGCTGTGTGAGATGGTACTGCCAGGTCTAACTTGTGGCCCTCACAGAGCCCATATCCACCTGGTGACCTCACTGCAGGCAGAATGACCTTCCTCCACCCTTGTCTTTGGTCTGTGGCACTAGAGTGACAGATCACATTCCAAACTTAAGCTCAAGGGATCCTGTATATTTTTGTTTGTCCTCTCCCTTGTCAGCTGTGGCCAGCAGAGGTCTGGGGAAAAGATCCAGGCTATTACAGTAAACAAGCCTGACAGTTTCCTGTGCTGGAACAATAAATGCTTGTTTGCTACCAACCATAAGGTTTGGTCATTGCTCCTGAGCTATTTTTGATGGCATACTTCCTTTAGGTTGCTAAACCAAAATACCTTGAGTAGATGATGCATATGGAGCGCAGATGTATTGAACTGTTGCTCACAGTTCTAGAATCTGTGAAGGCCAAGGCCAAGGTTCTGGCCAGGTCAGGGTATCTGGTAAGGCTACGTTCTGCTTCTGATGCTTCCTTTAGGCACCCCTTTGTAGTAGAAGAGTGGAAGTGTAGTGGAAGGCAAACATTGTGCCCTCTCCAGCCTCTGAGGAGAGCTTTGATCCTATAGGTAAGGGAGGCACCTACACAAGTGAGCCCTTCCCCCAAGGCTCTGCCTATGATCCCAACACACCAGATTCTAGGTCCAACATAGGAGTTGGGGTGGGACATAATCACCTTCCAGACCACAGCACCCAAATTACTTTGTAAGTATAGGGAACAAATTGCTACATGTTAAGAAGCTTCAAGCCATGCAGATTAATCCATTATTCGCTATTTTTTAACACCAGTAATCTGGGCACCAGCTAGCCCAAGCCTTTTTCTGTCTCACCAGCTGAAATCAAGGTGGCAGTAGAGGTTTGATTGCTGGGGAGACTCAGGTTCTTCCATGACTCAGCTGCTGTTCTTGAGGCTCATTGTTTATAACCAGAAGTAGATAAACTATACATGTTAATGCAGGTTCAATTCGGATGCAAATGGCTTCATCCAAGTGGCAAATGTGAAGAATGGAAGACCAAGGTGACAGTGGGGACTTTATTCCTTCCTGGACTACTTCCGTGTTCCCTGAATCCCCAATAGGGGTTGGGTAGGAGATATTGAGTGTGAGGGGCCGTTTTTCCCTGTGAACTGGATGGTAAATTCAATTTGTTTTCTTTGAGGACAACCCATAATTACTATCCATACATAAAACATGGCGGACATTTGGAATGGAAATATAGTCATCTAAATACTAATGTTTTCACAGAATTGGAACTTTAAAGCAGAAAGCAGCCTGATACACAACTTGTGCAGACTTCTTGATTCAGAGTGGGTCTAGTAGCTTCTATCCATGCATGAGATAAATAAGGCCAGAGACTTTCTCCCCATCCCTCCCAGTAGAGGAACTTTAAGAACACAGAGGGAAGACTCATTCACTATGACCGAAGGCTACACAATCTACTGAGTGAAATCCACAAATAACTCATCCATCCTAACTTAGGGGATGATTATAAGGTCCATGAAGTCCACGGGTCTGGGGAGAAGATGTCCTGGAGCACCCATCCAGCTGGTACATGAAGAGAGGCAGCCTGAGACAAGGAACACCTGAGACCCGCTGGCAGAACCGTGTCTATTAGCTCCTAGCACAGGCCTGTCACCAGCCAAGTGTGCTGCACAACTGTCATGCATGAAGGAACAAGAGCTCAAAAGATTTGTTTATGTCAGCACTAGTGGAAAATTTAAAATACTTCAGAAGGACTCAACAATACACATCCACTGTAGGCTAATGGCTCAGGGCTGATCACTTATGACCTCTGACTCAGCCCTCAGAACCCAGGAACTCCATAAAGGGGGGTTCGGTTCACATTATTGTATTGAATCTTACACAAACACACACACACACACACACACACACACGAATACATAATATAAGGAGATGGGAATGAGGGGCACACAGGGGTCAATCAAAAAGACCCTGTTTTTCAATGTTCTTCTATGCAGTTTCATTGCAGACACAATCAACAACAACAGGAGCAATGATAATAATAAGAATATGATGATGATAATGAAAGATCCAGTTGGCAGAGCTAGGAAGTAGTCTAGGCCAAGGAAGAAGTCATGCAGTAATGAAGGCAACTGGACCAAGGTGTAGACTAGAAGGAGAAAGGAAACATGCACCAGGAGATGCAGACTTCATTCTTACATTGCTGAACAAGGACCAGCAGGCTTCTAAACTGTCTATTTCCCCATCTAGGACAGCTGGAGAATTGACTTCATAGAGCTCTTGTGATCATGTTCTGAGACTAGAGCCCCACAGGCACCAAGTACTTAGCTCTGGGGGGAGAGAGGGGAGGGCGCTGACCATTAGTCCCCACAGGAAACAGACATACCAGTCCTGAACCTCGTTGCCTCAGAGCATACTGGGAGCCAAGCTTACACCAGACCAGTCAGTCTCTGGACTCAGCATGTACGTAGCCGGGCAAGTGACACCACCATGCGTGCTGAGAATGTCACCCTGCCCGCAGGACTTTCCATGCTGCCGACGAACAGCTGTTAGAAAATGGGGTCTTCTTGTCATGGTGATGCTCTTGCTGGAATCCTGCTGAGAGGCGCCCTGGGGTGTTGTTTCTATGCATACATTTGAGGACTGGGACTGGGATTCACAGATCATCACTATCTGTGTCCCAAAGACTAGTGCTGGTGGTGGAGATGCCAGGTTACACGTACCCCCGCAGGGCCCTGGGGGCCAGCCCCTGACCGACGCCCCTGAGTCTCAGCACAGCACCAAAAGACAATACTGACCATCTCCTGGTCCAGGGCAGGAGACGGAGGTTCCAACAGCCAAATGCCAGTCTGATGTCCTGGGCAGGTGGATGAGAGAGCTTACCTAACTGCAGTCATCATCAGAAGTGGCATCCATGCTGGGCAGGCCTACAAAAAGCTGAGCTAACCAAGGACTCCTAGTTAATATTGATCTGGGCAGGACAAGATGATGCTGGACCCCACATAAGAATCCCCTCAAGCTCAAAGCAGAATAGCTGTGCTCCTTCCATGAAGCAAGCAGCTTCCTCATTTCCTTCCCCCCTCCCCCACCCACAAATAAATAAAGAAATAAACCCAGAATGGCGGATTGGGGGGGGGGGGGCGGTGGGAAGAAGGGAAGAAAAGTTTCTGACTTTCCGTAACCTTTTCTTAGAGCTTGGGTTATTTCTTTAATGCATTTGTCTGCTTTAAAATTGTCTCCTTAGCCTCTCAAGGGAAACCAATATAATACACCTCACATTTCTCCGCGGAGAAAAAAAGAACACTTACTCTTAATAGGTGGCAATTGTGCCAGATGTTATTGACATTGTAAGTGTGAAATTTCCGCGATCCTCGATGCCGAGTGCAGCCGATTAAAGAACAATGAGACACGGCACAAAATGAAGTTTCAAAAGCCGCCGTGTGTCAAAGTCAGGGAACGTGCAGAAAAAATTACATCTCCACCACACGATTAAGAGCGAGTTTACTAATTACTTTAGCCAGCACAAATTTCAAAGTAAATTCCCTGAGACTAAGGAAAGTTTTACAAGTGTTATTCTTCCACTACTCACTTGTCAGCATTTCTTTCATGGTGACAGGGAGAGAGAGAGCGAGAAAGAGAGAGGGAGGGAAGGAAAGAAAGAAAGAGAGAGAGGGATTGAAGAGGTTGGGCCTGGGTCATGGATTCCTTCAGAGAGCTCTGAGGCCAAGGAAGAATGGGAGAGACCTGACTTTGACTGATGGCTGGACAGCCTCTGAATCCACTGGGCTCACCCAGGAGCAGGAATCCGTACCCTGCTCCCATCCCTAAATCATCCCATCCCCAGCAGCCAAAATTGCACAGCTGGTTCACCTCAGTTCTGGGTCTCCGAGCCAGGTCCTCTGTCCCCATACCTTGTCCTTACTTTGTCCTTCAGTCCCTCTTACTGGTATATCAATGGATTTATGTCGCTTTTAAGTAGTGCAAGCCTTTCCAAATAAAATCGTTCATGAATATCCAAAGTATGAACCAGATCAAAGCAATGCTCCTCTTTTTGGATAAGACCAAGGAAGGGAGTTGGGACTTTAGACTAGCCCTGATTTGTTTTGCTCTCTCCTTTCTTTTTCTCCCCCTCCCCCTTCCCCATTCCCTCCCTCCCTCCCTTCCTTCCTTCCTTCCTTCCTTCCTTCCTTCCTTCCTTCTTTCCTTCCTTCCCTCTCTCTTTCTCCCTCTCCCTCTCCCCCCTCTCCCCCCCCAGTCTCTCTCTTTGCCAGTATTAGACTTGAACTCAGGATTTGTATTCTACTTAACTTTTTCACTCAAAGCTGACACCCTAACACTTGAGCCATGCCTCCACCTCTGCTGGTTACCTGAAGATTGGTGTCTCTCATGGGCACCCTGTCCAGGCTGGCTTCAAACCAAGAGCCTTAGATCTCAGCCTCTTGTAGAGTTAAGGTTAGGATTACAAGTGTGAGCTTAGTTTCTGATGAAAGTTCTTGGGGGGAGGTACTATACTTAGAACTCTCATTTAATTGTTTGAGCATACATTCAGATATGCATATGCATACAGATACATCAACACATCTGGACATACTCATGAGCAGGGAATGGAATTTTACAGATTTTAAAAGAAGACTTTCACTAATTCTCCCCCCATATATATATATATATATATATATATATATAATATATATGTATATATATATGTATATATATACATATATATATAAACATATAGATATATATTTAAAGAAAACAAACATAGGATAAATAACACCTTCTCTTTGCTATGTAACTTCTACTTATTCCTTACACAAAAGCATTGTTTCTTTATATCATGACCTTCAACAGCACAAGTCCTGGGACATCAGTACCAGGTGTCTGTTTTTGCTGTTGCTGCTGCTGCTGCTGTTGCTGTTGTTGTTTTCCGTGAAAATTTCATTTGAGATCACTATAATTGCAGGTTTGCAAGACTGCTCCACCAAGCCATAGGAGACACAATGTTCCTTTTACCTTGTTTCGCCCCGTGGAAATGTCTTACATAACCATAATCTGTCACTAATCATATTCCCACTGCTTTTGTTGGGCTCATTTGTGAGCATGTGCAAGTCCAACTTATTTTTCTTTTCAGTGAATTCCTCACAAACGGATGAATGTCTGTGTTACAAGGGGACTTGCACCTATGAAATGAAAAAAAAAAAAAAGAACATCAAGGAAAAAGGTCAAGTGACCCATTTCATCCTGAACACAGCACATTTAAATCAAGCCTTGACCCAGAATACCCTGACTCCAGGCTGGCACTGGTCCACAGCCAGGAGGGCGTCTGCAGGGGCCGCTTCAAGGTGCAGCCTGAGGGGGCGGGCGGCCGCTTTGTGCCAGGGCAGCGGGGGCCAGCTGCGTCCTCACCACGGGAACGCCCAGCCTCCGGCTTCACACACCAGAGCCCTTGTCCTTGAGCGTAGCTGGGGGCGAAAGGCAAAGCACTGGGGGACGCAGTGAGGGGCCTGTGACTCCGTGAAGGGGTTTCCCTGAGCTTCTGCAGGCTTCACTACGGCAAAAGGAAAAGGCTAGTTATACCCTACAGTGCTGCCTTCTGGAACATTCTCTCTGGTGGATATCCCCTAGCCAGAAAGTCCCACCAGCCCAGTCCATTTCCTTATGCATGCCAGTCTTCCGATGTGTAGACCCATGGACCTCCAGGGACACGGAATCCCCCCAGAGGACTAGCTCACCAAGTCCAGCCTCTCCTCCCACCAGTGGAGAAACAATAGCCCAAGAAGATGGGGGGAGTAGACCTCAGCCAAGAGGGTGGAGTCACAGGTGTTGTAGAATGACCTCCGTGGTGGCGCTGGTCCTGTGAGCCCTGTAATCTGTCAGCCCCAGCTTTACCATGGACAGAGGTGTCACCAGCTAGGATTACAGGGGTGAGTCAACCGAGCCTGGCTTGTCCGTGTTTATCACATCATATTTTGAACTAGAAGTAGCATCAGTTCAAGTTCACAACTCTGCTGGTTCCGTAGGGATTGCTTCTGCCCCAGAGGCAGGTCCAAGGAAGAGATAGGAGATTGGCGGTCCCAACGCCTCTCCTGGAAAGGGAAGAGAAAATGTTCACTGGCTCTGAAATTTCCCTCTCCTCTGAAATCAGGTGATCTCTCAGGGATATGGACCGATCTTCCCACTGACTGAGCAGCCTTGGAGCCTAAAAAGATCAAACCTTCTTGGTCCTTGGAGAATGTTCCTGGTCTCCTCTGGGGCTACTGCCCAACAGCCAACCTCAAAGAAGGCTCAGCTGTTCCAGGCTGCAGCCTGCCTGTTACAATGAACGACATAGTTTTTGTCCTAGAGAACTTTCTGATGTGCCTCAAAGGACCAAAGATAATCTCTCTTGTCTTGAAATGCACACCTTTCCCTCAAGTCTGGGCTCTGTGACGAGGCTGTCCCTGAATTCCTACAGTTACAAGGACCACGCCCTCGTGGGACAGGCAAGTGACCACAGACAAATGTGAAAAATCACCCTCGGGTGGACAGGAAGTGAGGCTGCTGCTGCCTCTCTACCTCCTCCTCCTTCTCTCCTTCCTCTCCTCTTCCTTTCCCTTCCTTTCCTCCTCCTTCTTCTCCTCCATCTCTTCCTTATCCTCTCCCTCATTCTCTTCTCCCTACTCTTCCTCCCACTTTTAATTTATTCTAAACTTTCAATTTTGCGGCTCCATACACTTTAGGAAAAAAAATAAACCTTTGTGTAAAATTACTGTTATGAATTGTGCTTTCGTAAGGTTAATGAAGCTAGAACTGAGAGAATTTCAGGATCCCTGCGAAGGTTGCTTTACCCAATTCTGTACTTTTACAAATAAAAAACAGGGCGTCCCTATGAGGGGAGAGGGAGGACTGGCCTAGTCGTCCAGGCCACAGTGGGGACCCCTGAATTTGTGGGGTGAAAGTCGTCCCCGGAGTGACATCTCCGGTCTCAAGAGGGGATTTTTGTACCCAGGCGCAATGCAGTCATTAATAATCTGGGAATTCATCCTTTCCATCCCACATCCCAGAGTTGCTAGAACATTACTGAGAACTTTCTCTGCTCCTTGGAGTGTTTAGTCTCCATGGACTGCCCATTCCCTTTTCTATCTCCCGGCTTGCTGTTTGCCTGACAACTTCACATTCAGCGTCACTGCTGCCTACTCAAAAGTTCTTTTCTGTTCATTCAGTAGCTGAAATGATACTTCACCTCCTGACTGGCATTGCTCAACGTTGAACTTGGGCAGCTTGAGGGGCTCTGCAGGGCTGCTGACCCAGGGTGGGGTGGGACTTTCAGACAGGAAGAGGCCACGTGGGGGCGTCTCCCGGGGTCAAGGTGACTCTGGTAAACAGAATGGGAAAGCAAATCTGACAGCAGATATAGTCACAGTGGCATGGCTGAGAAGGACTGGGGAAAATACGGAGTCTGGGAATAGAAAAGGAGACTTAGAAATGAGTCACGCAACCAAAGGCAATGGCAGAGGGCAAATGACACCCACACAATGACAAATCCCCAGACTTTTCAGGTGGAAAATGTCAACCCAATTTAGAGGCCCAGGCGCCCATGCCCTAAAATAAAAGCTGTCCAGGTGACACAGAGCATTAATGCGGGCGTAATGACGTGTGTCTGGTCCTTCAGGGACCCTGGACTCTGAAGAGAGAAGTAGAATGATCTCGGCTCCCCATTTCCAAGGGCGCAGCAGGACTGGCCATTGTCTCGTGTTGCTGAGAGGCTGTTCTTGGTCTGGAAAAGGGAACCGGAGCACAAACATGGAGCACCTCTGTGCAGTCGTGCTGGAGAGAGGGCATGGGAGTCTAGGATCTGGGTTTCCAATCCTGGTTACTGAGTGAACTCAGGCAAGTGGTCTTAATGTTTCTGCCTCGGTTTCCTGATATGTACAGTGGGTACAACAAAGGTCCAGATCGAGGGTTCTACAGATGCCTAATTGGGTTATACTTATTTCAAAGTAATACGTGCAGTCTGTCAAAACTCTGTGTTTATTGTCATTATTGGTACAGAATCCTTGAATCTCTCCATCTGAGGGGTGGATATCAAGAGTTAGACCTCCTCGTATGCTAATGAATTCTTTGAACTAGGAATATGTTTCAAAGAGACATGATCAAAAACAGAATGATGGACTAGCTCACCTGTGAGCTCAAATAATCAAATCTTAACTCCTTCACCCAGGCCCCATGTCCACAGACAGAAGCTGAGCTCATGGCCAGAGGGAAATACTATGTGTGTCCAGGACAGCCATCTGGGCCTAAATTCTACTACTACTAATAATAATAACAATAATAGCAATAATTATAATAACAAAAACATGTATAGAGAGCTAAATTTTTGCACATGCCTATGTCTATAAATCAGTACAATGTTTTGATACTGTCTTGAAACTTTCTGTAAAATACTTCAGGCTTCCTGCCGCTTCCATTTGGTGCTCTCCTCTTTCTAGCTACTTCCACCGAGGTCTTTTTTGAGCCTGCCTTTGTTGCTTTTGACTAGCATGACTCCAGCATGGTAGAAATCTCCCTTTCCCTCTAGCTGCATCTTCTACTGCACTGGGAGCTTTTTAAGGGTAGGAAGCTAGGTCCCGTTCATCTCTCTGTCCCTCACTTGCCACAATAGCTGGGAGATGAATGACTTAACAACAGAGTCAGCTCATCCATCCCCAGGTACTGACAGACAAGCCAGTAAAGTATGTGACTGCTGAGAACCAATGGGACTCCTGACCCAGAAGAAGATGAATTGAGTGCTACAGGCTTTCAACAAACACATAGAGCGGGTTGGTTAGGCCAGCCACTAAGGCAGGGGTGAGGGGTGAAGAAAACGGAGGTATCAAGAGAGTGAGTACAGAGATTGCTCAAGTCCTGGACCTAGTAATGCCCAAAATTCTAGCAGTGCCTTATGGTATGTGGGTTTTTCTTTTCTTTTTCTAAACGGAGACTCTTAAAGGAGTCAGATATTAACTACACATAAAAGTAAGATCTGTTCAAGATTATGACATGGAAACTTAAGACATGAGGAAACACAGAGAATTACTTTTAAATGCCTGAAATCTACCAAGAATCTGAGAGTCCCTAGGTTGTGCAAATTGGGACTGACCCCCACTCACCTGGGAGCCTCAGGTATGTGTAAGTATGTGGGAACGCACTCTTCTTCATTGCATGTGTTCATGTACAAGACTCCTTCATGAAAGGGAAACCTTGCTGCTGTTTAACTGTAATATTTGTACACAACTTGCCATGCATGGCTTCAGGCCTCCCCAGCTGTCCATTCATAAGTCTAATGCAAATGCCAGTGTTACCACCAATTCTTTCTCTCATTAATGTAAAGTCTCCAACGTATGTCAAACAATCCAGGCAAACATTGCAAGTCTAGACTCCCTAGACTTCTCTCCTGAGTTCATCCAGGGGACATGAGATACAGCTGAGGGGCACTGTCTACCTCCCTGGATTATTGTGCTACTCATCCACCCATCTTTTAGGAACCCTTATTAGGTGCCTTCTGAGTGATGAGCTGTGTCCTGGGTCCTTGAGATAGAAACAGAATGGCAGCCGGGCGCTGGTGGCTCACGCCTGTAATCCTAGCTACTCAGGAGGCTGAGATCTGAGGATCGCGGTTCAAAGCCAGCCCGGGCAGGAGAGACCATGAGACTCCTATCTCCAATAAACCACCAGAAAACCGGAAGTGGCGCTGTAGCTCAAGTGGTAGAGCGCTCGCCTTGAGCTGAAGAGCTGAGGGACAGCGCCCAGGCCTGGAGTTCAAGCCCCATGACCGACAAAAAAAAAAAAAAAAAGAAACAGAATGGCATGGCTGTCCACTAGGGGGAACAAGTCTAGCTTAGCACTAGAAACAACTGGATTGCAGCTGTGACAATACCACACTCGGGAAAGGATGCTGTCAATGTCCCCTTAGCATGTTACCAGGGGCCCAATGAGCACAGAGAGCACGATGACTTCACTGTAGGATTGTATACGTGTATACACAGAAAGCATAAGATCCCAAATAGAGTGGCCGAAATTCCCAGCATCGCACTTCTCACTCACACTGGGACTCCAGCCATCCTAGATCTGTTCACAGACAGCGCCAGGATCCTTCTGTGGAGTTACTCTTTCATGCCTCCTTTCCAAGATGTCTGTCATAAGGCAGTAGGGCAAGAAGTGAAGTATTTCCCAAGAATATCACATGACCCATCTAACTGCATGGGATTATGGGAAGTGTGATATAAAGTAGGAGCTAGACTTTCTGGCTCGCATTCTGCAGTTATGACGGTTAAGGCACCATCAATGCCTTCATTCCTCATCACCGAATGGCTGGGCTCAGCTTTTCCCCTTTCCAAACCTTCCATTACTCATCGTTTAACTAACAGAGTAGAAAGGTCTCAAAGGGAGCAAAGGGAGATACATAAATAGCATCACTGAACTGTGTGAAATGCATGAGCTGACCATCACTTTGCACCTTGTTAGAAATACAGATGACTTGTCCATGCCTGGGGATTTTAGTTCTTGGTCATTTGGACTCAAGTTTCAGTATTTTGATTTGCAGTGTCCTGACTCATTCATTTGCAATACTGTCTGGGCTGATAAAAGCATGTTGAGAGACTTTATTGTATTTCTAAAGCATCTCTTTCCAAAGTTAGCATTGCCTTTCTCCAGCGAAGGCCAGAAGAATCAGGAAAAACAGAATCCACGGATTTCAGAAGAGATTAAAGTCAGGTCACTGCCCACTGCGAGAACATGGGTCTCTAAGGATGTTTTGTTTTCTGACACTCAGACCCCATAAGGTAAGCCAGCTGGTGCAAGGGAAGAATTTCCTGATTAGTTCCCCCACTCAGTCCATCGCTGACAGTGGCTGTGGCTTCTGCAATGTTAGCTAAATTTAAAAAAAAATCATAAGGAAGCTTATAGGCCATTTATTACAATTGACGGAGATGAAAATCATCATTAAACTCAATCCAGGATGACTTCACCTAGAGTTTTTATTTATAGTTAATGTAAACGGTAAAAAGATGTACAGCCATTAATTACTGGTGGGGATATTTTTTTAAAGCTCAAAGTATGCGCATTGAATAAATGTACTTTAAGACACTTAAAGCTGAGGTATTCTTTATAAAATGACTAGCTAAAGAGTCCCTTGGGTTGCCTTTGAGCCGCATTCAGAGCGCTAATAGCACTTCCTCCACCAACGACACACCCCTTGAATCCTCTGAGGGGTACAATAGCATAATTGTTCTTTTAGGTTTCAAGGCCTTGACATATCTGTCAGGGAAAGAATAGCGAATAATAATACCAGAACTATTTTATGCAAATTCCACTTAGAGGTTTCAAGATTTCCCTGAGACAGAGCTTGCCCTCTTGCCGACACCTGCATTGTCATACCAGCTTTACATAAGAACGTGGTTCCAGTGCGCCTTTTGTTCCGTAATTCTCATTTCCAAAAAAAAAAAATCTTCAGATAAAGTTCAAAAACAAATACAAAAACAATGAGATGGAAACATCAATTTGGAGATGTAGCAAAAAGGAGAAAAGAAACAACAGTATTCGAGGGAATGACTTTTGCCCCCTGTAGCTAATCACTTTGCCAAAGGAAATTCTCCTTCAGCTTAAGCCGTGAGGGCAGAATACAAATGTGTACACAGATGGGAAATATGTACACGTTGCATGCATGAGACTGGGCCACACAGATTCATCTTTCCAAAGGCTGGAGATCTCTTGCTGTTGTTGTTTATTTTATTTTAGTATTATATTTCAGTAGTTGTATTGAGATGTGCTGTATTTATAAACTGATATGTTGAAACCCCTTTCCACAACGACTTAAAGGTTGGAGTACAGTGTATGTGTGTGTGTGTGTGTGTGTGTGTGTGTGTGTGTGGAGGGGGGCCTGGGACTTAAAACTCAGGGTCTGAGTCCTGTCCCTGAGCTTTTTCACTCAAGGCTAGAGCCACAGCTCCACTTCCAGCTTTTTGATACCTAATTGGAGATAAGAGTCTCTGGCTTTGAACTGTGGCCCTCAGATCTAAGTGTCCTAAATAGATAGAATGCCAGGTGTGAGCCGCTGGTGTCCAGCAGAGTTCTTGATCTGCACCCTCTGAATGGCAGGTACCTGCAGATGTTACTTCATCAGAGTAGACTGATAAGTACAGGTAGGCTGGAAAGCTACCCAGTCATCTCAGAGGTAGAAACAGGAGTGAGTAGGTGGAGAAAATGTGGAGTCACTGCTGAGCCACCTGTGGGCTCATTCACTCCTACCAGCAAGGCAGAAAATCCCGAGCAAGCTCTTTAAACATAAACCAGAGCCATGGTCCATTGCCTCTAAGAGAATGGATAAAAATACTCATCACATAGAGAGGGGTCCAAATCATTGTCAACTTAGCTCTTCGTGGAGAGAGAGAAAGAGAGAGAGAATGCTTTATATCCATCCATGCATTCATTCACTCATTTCATCATATCTTTACTGGCCCATCCCTCTGATGGCATTAAATACAAATCTGGTTCTGTAAATTCAGGCTCATATCAGATAATTCTCTTTCTTCCAAGAGTCAATGTTAAGAATGATAAATAAATGAACATAGAGCAAGCAAAGATTGCTTGGGACCATAGAAACTAGAAGAGGCTTTTCAGGTCTTGGAGCAAGCATGATCCTTCCAATAACCAGATGTTCTACTCCAGGCTGGGTTTTAGTGTAATTGTCACTGTCACTAACAGAAGACAACACATTTTGAAGAGGTAGATTAAGGCATCAGGCACAGGTAGACAGGGAAAATCTCTCTGATAAAGACAACTCTTGGGAAGTGGCGCTGTGGCTCAAGTGGTAGAGCGCTAGCCTTGAGCTGAAGAGCTAAGGGACAGTGCCCAGGCCCCATGACTGAAAAAAAAAATAGACGCCTCTTGGTAGAGATAGAAAAGTCTTGGCTGCCTTTCTAGAAACATCCTGAACATTCCAACTTTCCCTTAGTCCCAAAGAGGTAGAAGAAGGGAACGTACAATGGGCCAGAATGAGAAATACAGGTAAATTCCAAACTATAGGTAAACTTCAAATCCCAGTGGCTGAAAGGACACAACCAATCAAAAGGTTGCAGGCTAGACCAATGAGCAAGTTACTTTCCAAACACCTAATTATCATAAAGGTTAACCAATACCCAAAGCTATACAGAAAAGAGATCCCAGACCTAGCCACATTATTGGATAACCCTCTATCTCAGGAGCCCTCTTACTCAGTGAGAGCTCTATTTCTTTTATTCTTGATTGAATAAATTAATTGAATACTATCACACTCACTCTTCATTTTCTATGGATTTCACGTGAGTTCATGAGACAAGGACCCAAAGCAAACCTTGCAGTGGCCAGATACAAGATAATTATAGTACCAGGTGTTGCTGGCCACTGGGGCCAAAAGAGCTAGAACATAGAAAAATCACTATCAATGGGACCACATGTGACTTCGGGGACTTGATGAGAAAGACAAGCAAAACAAGTACTCTCTGCTTAGTTCTATAGAGAATCCTTGTGTCTGGATCCCAGAGTAGCCATGAAAGGTATTTGATCCTCTGAGGCCATCATACTGAGAGGAAGCCCAGGCCCTATGAAGGGGTCATGTGTTCATACAAATGTCAAGAGACTCAGGCATCAGATGTGAGGATAATGATGCTTCTAGATGATTCCAGCCCCCAGCTCTTGAGTTACCCTTTTTGTGTGAGCCTTGATGGGTAGGGCCTGGGAGCTCCTGGCAGTGGAGGAAATTCATAGCTATATTATCTTTGTCAAGTTCATACTCAACAGAACTTGTGAGTATTCTAAACTGCTAAGTTCAGGGGTACAGTCGACTAGTTGCTATGTCCACCCCAAATTAATGCAGCAGCCCCTTGGTATCCACATATCGATGGTCCCAAGGAAATCACCATTAAGGAAAAGCCATGAATGTCCAGGATGCACAGTTCAGTCTCAGACTGAAGACGCTCAATTCATTTTTTTCCCATAATGTATCCAACTTCCACTAAAGACACACAATCTTTCTACAGATCTGAACATTTCCCTTTGTCATTTTGATGAAGCATGGTCACTGTTACCTGTCTTGGGGAGTGGGGGGTGGGGGGGGGGGAGACATGATCTGCTTTTAGAGAAACTTTTTTTTCTCTACAGTATTAAAGACAGAGAGAAAAAACGTAGCAGATCACACACAACATTTAGATACTACTGACCATCACACAAGATTGACTGGGAGCTTCTCCACATCAAATAAGCTGCATGCTGAAGGATCAGGCATTTGAGGTTTTGTTTGTTTGTTTAGAAATTTCCTTTCACTTAAAAACAAACGTATGAGCTTACTTGGACCACGCTTGGTTAGAACTACATGCAACAAATCCAAGAAGAGGCTGGCTTGCTGCATGTTGAAATTCTAACCATCAAGCCGTTGACACTGGATGCTGAAATATTTGGGAGGTGATCAGATCACAAGCGTGGAGCTCCATCTTGTAAACAGAATGAGAGATGGAGTCTCACCAGCCTTCTTCTGGACAACCGAGGGCGCCGCATCATGCCCTGGGCAGGCTTGGAAGAGGCCCTCACCAGAACCTGCCTACACGAGGACCCTGACCTCAGAATTCCAGACCCCCAAAGGGTGCGAAATAATTTTCTGCTGTTTGTAAACCTTTGGGTTGGTGGCATTTTGTCAGAGCACCTGGAGACAACTAAGAGGAGTAACTTGCTTGTGGGAGCCGGTCCCAGAGGGCTCCTAGCTCTGACTCAGCCCAGATTCTTGAAAGGTCACAGAGTCCCACTCTCCTCAGCGACTGTCAAGACGGAGGGGGTAGAAATACAGCCAGATTTCTCCTAAGGCAAGCAAAGGACACGGGACCAAAACAAGTGATGCCCTGGAGGACAGCGGAGGACAGTGCAGAGAGAGGAGACTTGAGCCTCAAAGAGCCTTACCTATCTGTGTCCAAATCCCCCTGGCCTGTCAGTCCCACTGGCTGTCTGAGCTTGGGTGGGCAGATTTACTTCTTTTAGCTATGCGGGTGGGGGGTCATTCCTGCTGTCATATAACTAACCTCGCAGGGACCCAGAGTCTACTCTGGCCCACTGCAGGCTCTCCCTAAGTGGTAGCTATTCCAACTTTCCATATTTTTCACTGTGGTCCATAAAGCGCATCCCCTGAATCTGTGCTACCGAACACCGTAAGATAGATGCTGAGATTCCCTTTATTCTCACCTGGATGGGAGGAAACCATTTCTGAGCCAAGAAAAGGAGAAACCCACAAGCTCATGCATCAATTTAGTGTCTCCCCTGGGGGACCAAGAGGCTTAATGTTTATAAAGTACTTTGAGATCCTGAAAGCAAAGACTTTATACAAATGTGAGATAATGATGATAATTAAACCACTGTTATTGAATACAGCGAGGCCTTATTGTTCCCTCATCCTGCAGTGAGCAAACTCCTGGCGGACTCTTTAGCACACTGAAGAGATAATTTGCTAAATCATATACTACTGTCCTGAAAGCCTTAGTCACCTACAGCCAGGGACAAGTTCATGCCCAGCAATGACGCTAATCCCAGGCCTTTACCACACACAACCTGTGGTCTACAATGCCCCTTCAGACCAGATCTCCCTCTCTGGTCATTAAGCTGAGGAGGGTTGATGAAGCAGAAATTATTCCTGATTGATAGATAGGAAATATATCTGAAGACCACTGGAGCATCTCAAGTCAGGATAATGTGTTGACATTTTGTAAATAGGATACAGAGTTCAAAGAGGAAATGAACTGACCTCACCTCTGTGCAAACTGGATCCTCTCCTCCTTTACCTTCGCCACTGACATGGGTTTTGGCCAGAAGATGGATCCCAGCCCTTCTTGTGTGGCCAAAAGATCCAAAGCATGGCTCATGCCTGTAATCCTAGCTACTCAGGAAGCTGATAACTGAATGATCACAGTTCAAGGCCAACCTGGGCACAAAAGTACTCAAGACTCCATCTCCAAAATAACCAGCTAAAAGCCACGTTGAAGATGTGACTCAAGTGGTAGAGCACTAGCCAAGCATGTAAACCAAGCAAGCATGAGGCCCTGAATTTAAATCACAGTACTGGGCAGGGAGTGCAGGGGTGGGGGTAGGAGTGTCCATCCTTCATACATGAGGCCAAGAGATCCATTGATTGCTATTGGAAACTCCCAAAAGGAGGGACCAGTCATATCAGACATAACTGGTATGGAGAGGGAACAAAGCATAGGCAGTTTGAACTTCCCTGGGACGGAGGACAAGGCATGCAGGTAGGCGTAGGGTGGCTTATTTGAATACCGTGGGTTATGTGGGCCAGGTACTGTCCTGATTTATCCAGGACCCAGACAGGGTTATCCAGTACAAGAGGGAAGGGCATCTTGGCCTGAGTGTAAGATCTGAATACAGGAAGAAGCTGGGGTTGGACACTGAGGTGTCAAGTTGTATAAGAAAGGCAGGTTTTCTGTCTCTAGTAATTAACTCACTCTGGGAGAGAAGTTTCACAGGGTCAGCAAGTGCCTGAGACATCCAAGTCTCAAAAATGCGTAATAAAGAGACATGGAGAATACACACTGGAAATATACACCATGTCAAAGGATCCCATTTCACAGAGGAGTGACATGCAAATACCTTAGCTAGGCCACACTGGGTGTAAGGAGTACAGGCTTGAGCCACTAGTGCCTGGCTCTTTTCTGTATCTTTCATGATTCAGTCCAGAGTTAGCTTGCTGTAGGGAATCTTTGGCTGATACACACAAACCCTCAAGAATCAGTTTCCTGGCCTTTGGGCACCCCGATATCCTGGAAAGCAAGCCAACCTGCTCAACTCTCTCCTCTCAGCCTCTCCACACCATTGCCATTTGTTCATGGGCCCCTGACTCAAGGTGGGGACCACCTTCCTTCCACCATCAGTCAGTTCTCAGGAAAGTGGCATAATGGCTACCACACATGCATTAAACAAAAACATTGCCTAGAATGCAGGACTCTGTATTGGTATGTCTTCTGTCACTATAATGAAATACGTGAGGCTGGTAAACAAAAAGCAGAGAGGTCTATGTAGCTCGCAGTTTCAGACTCAGACTGAGCATCATATGGCAGCACCGTCGAGGGTCTCCACCTATGGCAAATCATGGGAGAAATGCATACAAGACAGGAAGCCATGGGTGGGGTGGGGCTCTTAATGGCCTCCCACTTGGTCCTGCCATTTAAAGAGCCTATTATTTTTTAAGATGACCGCACTGGGGGACTGAGTTTGCAACTCGTGAGCCTTGGAGAATGCATTCAAACCATAGCCAAACCACAGAAGACTCCTACTTCGGTACACCCTCCATCACACCCCATTCCCCATTCTTAAAACTCATCTGCCAGGTCATCCCCAATGTCCCTTAAAGCACACGAGATTCCGCCTTGAGCAACAATTTCATAAACTATACTTTAAAAAACATCTACTATATTTGAGTTAGAACTCAAGGTTTCTCACTTAGCAAGGCAAATGCTCTGCCACTTGACCCACACCTCTATTCCTTTTCTCTCTGATTATTTTGGAGATAGGATTTTGCTTTATGCTTACCACTCTGAGATGTGATCCTCCTGTTAACACTTGCCACAAGTGCGGGATGGCAGGCACATTCCACTACTTCCAGCCTTTTCTGTTGAGACTGGGTGGGGGGGGGGTCCTCACAAACTTTTAATTGCCTGTCTAGAACCACCACGCTGACCTTAGCCTCCTGAGTAGCTAAGGTTATAGGAGTGATCCATAGCCCCTGGTTATAAACCACATTTTTTAGACTTGTGTATAGCTGAGATTATTGCTTGATTTTCTTTTACATTTTGTTTCTTTGTCAAAGTCAACCGGATTTTCCCAGAGAGAAAAGATTTGCATATCCAAACCTTCTGCTCTGAACCAGGCCATCTGAACCATGTACCCCCTTTGTATCTGTATTGTATATCCAGAAGTTGTATGAATTGGTGCATTTCCTTCCTGCTGATTTAGAATCTGTAAATAGATATGTTCTTCCAAAACATACCTCTCCACAAAGCCAACCCACCAAATCAAGCTCAGTACCTGAAGACATCTCTACGGCCAAAGGTTATGCTTTTCAGAGCTATATTAATCTCTTTGTTGAAACAGCACAGGCTTAATTGGTTGAGATCAGAGTCATTCTGTTTTGAATAAAAGAGTGTGATTAATGTGAACTAAAGATGCTTGGATGGGCGCAGTGTAATTCTGCAGCACACACAAAGCTATTGTCGTCAGAACCGTGTGAGCCAAGGGGGACGCTGCCTCAGTACACAAGTTTCCGCTCAAAAAAAAAGAGAAAGAAAGAAAGGAAGAAAGGAAGGAAGGAAAGAAGGAAGGAATGAAGGAAGGAAAGAAGGAAGGAAGGAAGGAAATACAGAGAGCTGAGAAGGCCATAAGGATGCTCAAAGTATGCAAGGAAACCACACACACACACACACACACACACACACACACACACAGATCTTCCCTAGTCTCTGTGCATAGATGTGGCCCACCATGTCCTGGTGGTGTGTACATACCTAGTATATACCTAGTACAGTTGGAAGTAAGTTGTATTGGGGTTCCAGCAGAGCACAGAAGTTACTTCCTATTGATTTTCTCTCCTGAGAATATTATTGACTTGGCATGTTGACTGGCACATTTCCTTTTGTGCCCCTAGTCACTGGTCTGCCTTTTTTACTTTGCACAAAGCCCCAGGGTCTATCCTTTCCAGCTTTATTCACTGAGCTCTTAGGGCTTTGGTCCTGGACCTAGGTAGAGGGAAATTGTAAGGTCTGTCCTGGGCCATGTAGGCCCTGTGCATACACCTCCCTATCTCTTGGCTAAGTTTCTGCCAAGTAGCTGTGTTACCTAGGTAACTGGCTCACCTGGAATCAGTCAACTCCCCTTCCTGCTAGGTCACATCCTGGGCCACCCCTGGTCATGCCTCCCATTTGACCATCGGAGGGTCCCAGTCCTTAAGGTCACATCCAGATCCAATGTGGCCACACTTTTCCCCCACCTGGCCACACCTCTTTCTGTCCCTGGCCTAAATAAGTCCTGGCCTCAGGAATAGGTTGCCTCTTTCTGCCATGCCTTTCCATTATGCATGGAGGGGGCAGCAGTTCAGTAAATAAGCTTCTTTTCCTGCCTGAATACCACATGATTTTCTCTTCATCAGCTACCTAATGAAACCTATCTATTTAATATGACTTACAGAAATAGCAAAAGAGGGAGAACAAGAAGAAGCAGGTCAAGGATACAGCAGAGTGGTTTTTACCTACAGTCCCTCCCATATGGCTCTCTCTCTGGTCTGGGGGATCACTCCCCTCTTGCCCTTCAAACGATAGCATGGAAATAGTTACTGTGTCTGTACCATACACCAGGTGGATTTCTCTAGCAGATGACATACCAGCTTGTACTGGAGACTTATGTCCATTCATGATGCTCATCAGATAGTTATCAGTGGTGTCTCACATACAAAATGAGAAAGCTACAAAAGGGAGAAGCTGAGGGACTTCATTGTGCTCCTCAAAATCAAGAATCAGGATGATTCCTTGGGCCAGCTTTTAACATCCTTCAGCCTTTTCCTTATATACATGACAGGAAAGAGAGGCCAGAGTGCCAGAGTCTTCAGACAATGGGATCGAAGCTTTGAGATGCAAAGAAGACAACAAATACTCTGTAATCCAGTGTGGTAGGAAGGGAGAAGCAGGTGGTGGTGAGGGACAAGCACTTCTTCAGAAAGAAGTAGCTGAATGAGGTTGGACAGGAGACACATGAAATACTTTGAATGTGGGGCTCTGCAGGGTGTATGCTTGGTATTGTTTTGCTTTACAATGCCCTTTATTGTGTTGAAGTATATTTCCTCTATCCCTAATTTGTGGAGAGTTATATCATAAAAGAAGATGAATTTTGTCCAATGTATCTGAATCTATTGAAAGGATCACACAGATTCTGCCCTTAATTCTGTCAATGTGATGTACCCTTTTGCTGGTTTCTATATATCAAACTATCCTTGAATTCCTGGGATAAATCCCACTGAATCACCATGAATGGTTTTTTGGGTGTGTTGTGCAATTGGGCTTGCTAGTCTGACATATATATTTGCACACTCTTCTCTTCCATTGTTTGAAAGACTTGGTAGATTGGCATGAACTGTTTAAAGCATGGCAGAATTTAGAAGTGAAGCTACTGGATCCCACTGGTTGAGGATGGATGTCTGGTGGGGGTGCTAATTAGACAGTAGCCCTGTCCTCCTAAGGTAAAAGATTAGAACATTCACCTATGTTCTAGCTCAGTTGCCATCACAGGAAGAAATGAAGGAAGGGCTAAAGGATGGCAGAGGCTGAAGGCTGTCCCTGTCATCATAGTATCTGAAGGCAATTTTTACAAATCAAAGTTATTACACAAATTCCACAACAAAATTTGAAATAAAAACAGGAGCAATCACATGTATTTTCCCTTTTGCCCTGGGCTCCCAGTGAACAAGCTCTATCTATTTCATATTTATTTAACATTTTGATCTTTTATCATTGTGGATTTTTCACATTGATTTTTTTAATGCACTTAGATATTATCCTAATGTCTAAATATCTAAGTTTTTTAGCATCCTTTCCATTTTCTACCTGGGGATAGTGATCAATTCCTTGAAGGTAATTTCTGTAGGACATTTGACCATGTTGTCCTGGAGACCTTAGTCTATGAGGTGTAAAGTTGACATGATTTACAATGCAGAATGAACACAGAAACAACCAACCAAGTAGAGAATGGCCAGGGAAGGTAGGTTAGGAGAAGAAAGACAAGTTGTCTCTACTTTCGCCTTGAAAGCCTGAAGAGCTCAGAGGGTCGAACAATTGCACAGTCCCTTGATGTGAACAAGGAGCCTTTCGTTTTATTATTATTTTTGCATGAATGCAGGCTGTTTCTTCAGTTCTTGGCCAATTTCCTCTTCCAAATTGTGAGCAGATGCATGTTAAATTAGGATTAATGGTGTTCCTTTGTGGTGCGTTGAATTTGAGCTGTGCAGAATAATAGTTTCATAATACATCATTCAACCTTTCTAAGAGGTTAAAAATTATATACTTAAAGCTTTAGTATATTTGTCTACAGACTGAATGATTCCAAAGGGGAATGATCAGTCTACTTCATTAAAAGAAGATTGGTTTAAAAAAATGAAACAGCAATGAACATCCTGTGCCAGTTCAGAGCCCAGTGGTATCTTTAATATAAATATTCAGCTCTTAGATAGAATTAGCTTAGGCCATCCTCATTCACTGTAGCCACAGTTTTTGTAACATGGATTTGGGTTGGATTCCTAGTACATTACTTATTTCCTAGAAAATCTTTAGAGAGGTCTGGACTGCATAGTTATAAAAATTATTGCAATGTGTTTTCTGTGCATATTAAATTAGCTCCCCAGACTGATAAAAAGGTTGGGAAGCTATTATTCTTTATTCTTCAGTTTACAACAACCCTAAAGTAATAGCATTCTATTAAAGTTTATTGATTGCTTCCATTGTTAACTAGCAAGTTGGTATATAAAAATAAAACAGAGAAATGTGCTATTTCTGCCTCATTTCTTTTCACAGCACGTGTCCCTAGAGTAAGAATTCAAAGGGTCTGTGTTGCCTACATTTTGAAGATTCATCAGAGTTTGGGATGGTTGGAGGTTCAATTGTTGTGTGTGTGTGTGTGTGTGTGTGTGTGTGTGTGTGTGTGTGTGTGTGTGTGTGTGTGTGTGTGTGTGTGTGTGTGTGTGTGTGTGTGTGTGTGAATACTAGGGCTTGAACTCTGAGCCTTGCTCTGCTCTTTTGAGGAATTCTTTTCCCCCAATGCTGGTGCTCTGCCAGTTGAACCACACTTTCACCTCTGACTTTTTGCTAGTTGATTGGAGATGAAAGTCTCTTGGATTTGTCTTCCTAGACTGGCTTCAAACTACGCAGCCTCCAGAGTAGAGGATCACATGAATGATCAACAGTGCCCAGTTATGTATTTTATGCATGTTTTTGTATTTCTAAGACATTCGAATTTTTTAAGGAGATTAACTATAATCTCCACCTCCTTGTCCCTCCAACTCCTTACTTCTTTTCCTCTATGTCCTCCTCCTGATCATTCTCCTCTTCCTCTTGCTACTACCACTTCCCCCTTCAAGAAAAATCAACAGGTATGGCTGGGGAAGGGTGATGGACCACAGAGCTCATGGTTGCATTGAGGTCAGAGGTCACCCTAGATGCCTTCTAAAGATCAGGTGCTATCCTAGTCCTTGGGGTTTAACAGAAAAGAATCAGAGTCTCCCTCCCCCAATGATTCTCTCTTCTAGTATTGAGAAGACTGCTGATAAACAAGATTTGCTCTATAAGGAGGTGATAAACACTATCAGGAAAATGCAGCAAGATCCTGGAGGTAGAGAGGGATGGGTGCTATGTTAGATCACATAATCATGAAACAATATTCTAATGATTCTAATAAGGGACATTCCCAGCCCTGAGGAAGAGAGAGAACCAGCTATACAGAAATCCAGGCTGACCAGCCACAGAGGCTCTGACATTAGCCTCCAAAATAGAGGCTTGGGAACATCTACACACTCTCTCTCTCTCTCTCTCTCTCTCTCTCTCTCTCTCTCTCTCTCTCTCTCTCTCTCTCTCTCTCTCTCTCTCTCTCTCTCTCTCTCTCTCTCTCTCTCTCTCTCTCTCTCTCACACACACACACACACACACACTCCAGGAAAGTCTGACACTGGGTTAATAAGGAACTGAGGAGAAACAAGCTATGCCTCCCAGGATTCCACAGGGGTGAGGATGTGTGGGGACCCGGGGGTCTCCCAGCCTTGGCAGGATGAGTACGGCCCCCTTACAGCTGCATCTGGGTTCTTAGAACTGGGGATGGGCTCATCCAGGAGTCTCCAGAGAATATGGAGAAGAGAACCCCGTATTTTTGTTGTAGTTAACTTCTGAGGCAAGTCTCAAAGAACAAGTAGAAATCAGGCAAGTGCCAGGTAAAGGGATGTTTTCAGTCAGCCACTGTAGTGTGGAGGTGGGGACAAAGGCCTTAGGCAGCCAAGGGCTTGGGGCAGGGAATGGGTGAGGAGCAGTCACTGGGTCTGGCTGGTTGAGCTGAGGGAGAGATTGTAGCTTTTGTCTTGTGGTATGTGGTGGTGATTTAACGGTTTCAAAGAAGTATGTGACACTGTTTAATATTCACTATAGAAGGGTCCATGTGGCAGGTGTGTAGGAAATGGAAAGGAAGATAAAAGGCACTGTTGAAACTCATTTCCTTATCAGTCACTTGAGAGCAATGGTTGGATCTTAGAGGCAATTCTCCTCTTTCATTCTCTCTCTCTCTCTCTCTCTCTCTCTCTCTCTCTCTCTCTCTCTCTCTCTCTCTCTCTCTCTCTCTCTCTCCCCCTCCCTCTCTATCCCTCCCTCCATCCATCCATTCTTTTTTCTCCCTCTCTCTCTCTCTCTCTCATGCACACACACACACACACACACACACACACACACACACACACAGAGCTTTGGATTCTCTTGTCATAGCCTATGAGTACCTATAAGCCCTATATATTTACTATGATAAAGAATATACTTCTGCTATTACTATCAAAACTATTTGTGTTAATAATAATAAAATGTTTACCTCATCTTGCCCCCACTTTGATATATATATATATATATGCATAAGCACCCAGCATCCATCTTTGTTTTGAAGAGGGCTTGTTTATTTTTTTCTCCTTTATTTGCCCTCTTTGCAAGTGGAAATGAGTTTTCTAACAGTCATGCTCATCCCAAGGTCCAACCTTCCCATCCAAAACAATGATTCCAGCCTCAAAACGTTTGGGCCAAAGAAATGCAAAGGTGGCAAGGAAGTATGCATACTTCATTTTTATCCCTGTGTGAAATCCTACAAAGGAAAAGTGGGTTACACAAACTATGGCACAGGAAAGAGAGGCAGAGTACGGCTTCCAGGACACCAGTGGAGAGAAGGATGTTCAGTTAGCTTGCCCTCCAATCTTTGTGATGCCTGCAGGGAAGCCCGTATGGCATCCAAGACTCCAAATCACCTGGTGTAGGTTTTGTTGTGCTTTCATATATCAAGGAGAAGGTCCAGATGATGATAGCCAAGCCTCAAACATCTCCAGCATAGGCAAGGAAACAAGGTAAACTGAAAGCTGTCTAACAAAACAAGAACTCCTTCCTCCAATGGTGATAGCCCAGAAACTGCTGCCCACCCCAGGACTACACTTCCCAGGAGCCTTTGTACCTAGGGTTGGTCCACGTGATCAGTTTCTATCAAGCACAGGTAAGGAAGTAGTTGTTAAGAGGCCACAGCTCCCTGTCCACTGTCTGTACACACTTAGCAGCTGTGTGGTGGAGAGCCAAGCACCAGATGCAAAGAACCTGGGTCCCCAAATGAACAGGTCGAGCTCACTGCCTGACACACATCAGTCTGATGCCTGAACGCAGAGTAATCTCCCAATGTGCCGACTATTAAAAGGTTGGGTTTGGTAGGGTGGGTAGACCCTAAATAATGGCAGTCACATCTGATGTTGGCTTTTGTATGAGGGACATCCACTGACCTTCTGGGCCTCCGTTTACTTACTTGTCATGTGTAGATATTCTTCAGGGAAGATGTCGAATTCTCCATGCTAGAGTCATGACCTTCAAAGTATCATTGAAACCTGCAGGAAGAACCAGGTTGGATACTTGACTTCTAACTTGTAAAGTGATCACGATAGCAGTACTTCCTCTCAGATCGTACCGGGGATTAAATGAGACACCACAGGTGGGTCACACATGTGATAACTACTATTCTCATTCGGATTTTAGTGTAATTCTGCTGACCATGCAATTGTGACTGGCATGATTTCTTCAGATCAGGGAATGCTGAGATGAGCAACTCACTGACTCTTCAACATCGGTAAGAGAAAGAGACTCCATGCTGCACTGGCCACACCCTCCATGCTGTCGTGTTAGATTCTGTTCTGTCCCATTGGGCTGTCTGTTCGATTCAGTTCTGACTGACTGGGTTCTGTCCTGTCTTGCTAGGCCTCATCCTGACCTGTCCCTCTGTCCTGTCCTGTCCTGCTAAGTTCTGCCCTATCCTACTCTGTTCTGTTGGGCCCTGCCCTGTCCTAGGTCCTGCTGGGCCCAGTCTTGTCCCACTGGGCCTGTCTTGTCCTGTCCCTCCAGCCCCTGTCCCGCCCCCCTGGGCCCTGTCCTTTTCTGCTAGGACCTGCCCTGCCCCCAGACAGACGTGATGCTCGCAGAGTGGGAGATGACTCAGTGTGCAAGTGAAATGCATGCCAATGAAAGACGTTGGAGCTAATTGGCTTTTCCTCCAGACAGATTTCTTTTTGACAGGCAGCAGGACACAGGCAGGAACAACTTGTTCCGCATCCTGTTGTATAAATAGGGACGGGACAAATGGTTTCCCTAAAATAAGCTGGGGCCTGAGCCACCAAAGCTGGAGCCACATCCAGGACTTTAGTGTTTCCCATTTCTCTCTCTCCCTCCTTTCCTCCCTCCCTCTCTCCATCTCTTCCCTTTTCTTCTCTCCTTTCTCTCCCCAAGCCCCCCCCACCTCTATTTTTAAGGACTTAAAAATGTTCATTCCAATTTGGTGCTCCATAGTGGCTTATCTTGTCCAAAAGAAGAAGTACAGCCTATAAAAACAAGAAGAGAGGTTAAAAAAAAATACCCACTGGGATTAGGGGAAAAAAAGAGAGGAAAGTCATTCTGCATCCTGGTTGAAGGAATTTCCTTGGAAGTGGGTGATTCTCCGCTTCTGGATTCAAGGTTACTACGCAGTCACACGGGCTGAAGGTCACGAATAAATCTTGCTCAGCGACAGGTGAAGGCTGTGGCTGCCTCTCTCAGGCCAGACAGAGGCCGTTAGTGTCTGGAACGGACACTTTTGTTTGCTTGAGAACCCCGGGATGCCGTGTCAGGGGACACAGAGAGCGTTTTGAGCCAAGTTTATTCTCCCATCCCCCCCAACCTCTGTCTGGAAATCTTGAGTCAGTTTTCCTGACTTTTCAGGCTTTTAACTGGGAAGGCAATCCAACTATGAACCCAGCTCCCCATCAAGAAGGACGCTTGGAAGGGGCAGCTACTGGGGTCACTGGAGAGAGGAACTCAGGTCAAGTGAGAAGAAGAGCTGGTCTAGTAATTCTCAACCACAGGCCAACCATCTGAGTGGGGGCAGCAGCAACGGGAAGGAACAATGGAACACAGGGGCCCTCTGACTGACTGGCCAGTTGGCCCTGGTGTGGAACGTTTCTCAGGGTTTTATACCCAGGTCCTGTGATGGTCACGGACCACGAGGGCAGTGTTCTCCAGATAGCTGCGCTGCACCAACCTGCACTAGGTCCGGGAACATGGCCACATACCAGTGTCTGACAAGACGGAAGAGACAGATGCACACTTCCTGAGCACAGTCCTATCTCTACATCTGCGTGGAATTGGCCCCACACAACCCAGCCATGATTGTATAAACTGCATGGTATCTGCACATGCGTCTGTGGTGTCACACTATCGTAGTAACCCACACACACGTCTTCCATCAGGTGCACTTAAATGGTGGCTAGATGACTTACCACACATCATTACCATGTGAAATGGTTGCTACACTGTTTTGTTTCCAGAATGGTAACCAAAGGTCTATACCTGTGCGGTACAGATGCAAATTTAAAACAGTAGTTTCAGTCTGTGATTGATGGATTCAGAGTGTGCAAAATCCATCCACAGATGTGGAAAGATGACTGTATCATTTTAAATGAGTTGCAAACTCAACCTGCCTTGCCACATATTAAAACACATTCTAAAACCACATTTAGAAAAACAGTATGGCAAGAATAGAAATCTATCAACCAATTAGCAGGAGAAAGTAGAAAGCCCAGACAGTGAGGGCACCAATGAGTCTATCCTTCTCAGTTGATGTTGCTGACCAAGGAAGTGCCTGGCATGGAGTAATAATTGACTAGTATTTATAAGTGAGTCAAAAAATGAGAAAGGAATACATATTTAGTATAGAAAAAGAATTTTGGATAATTGCTTAGTGATTTGTTGGGGGAGGGGAGATCTCTACTTAGAATTCAATTGTATTCTCCAAGCTAGGATATACACTGATGGATAGATCCAATTTTAAACATTAGTTTAAAACTCATCTAGTGTGGAGAATTCCAAACACTTGAGCTTTGTACAATGGAACAAACTACAAAGAAAAAAAAATTCTTCTACTGTGTTATAAAAATGTAATTGTAAATAAATAACTGGGTATAAAGGTATAAATAATTCCAATAGATACTACTTCACAGCAAAAATCAGACTTCAAACAATCCAATGCACAATTACGAGAAAAACTGTCTCTCCTGCGGGATAGAGACATGTAAGTTAAAGCACGCTCGTGGTTCACTGCGAGGGAAGCGCGTTCATTAGGCATGAAGTTCCAGTCAGAAAGGCCAAGGGGACATCACCCAGTCCCTGAAAATGATCACAATGAACAGGACACATAAACAAGGAGTGTGTGTGTGTGTGTGTGTGTGTGTGTGTGTGCCAATACTGGGCTTGAGACTTGAACTCAGGGCCTTGTGCTCTTGTTTAGCTTTTTCACTCAAGCTGGCTCTCTACCACATGAGCTCCACCTCCACCTCCAGCTTCTTGCTGGTGAAATGGAGATAGGAGTCTCTGAGGGTTTGTCTGCCTGGGCTGACCATCTGATCTTCAGATCTCAGCCTCCTGAGTAACTCCAGTTACAAATGTGAGGCACCAGCACCTAGCAGATCATTATTTTTTTCTAGTTTATTCAAGTTGATGAGTAACAATGCTGGAGATCAGAGAGGGGAGGTAATTTGCCCAAGGCCACAGAGCTGTTGTCCTAAGGCGGTGTTCCTGTGATACCATGCAACCTTCCCTCTGGTTGTGTACAGTCTCAGTCTGTTCCTATGGGGACACTGGTGTCCCCTAGGCTAGTGTCTTTGAGAGACAGGGGCCACCAGGCTATTTGATCTTCATAGGCTGCAGCGACAGTGGGGCCTGAGCCATGCTGGGCAGGGACTAGGTGGGGCAGACACCTTTCCCCTCACTTCCCTTGAGCCATCCCAACTGCCTGTACTAAGCCATCTCTGCACTGGGCATGGGCCTCCCCACTCTCCCATTCCAGGGAAGCCCTGTGTGAGATCCTGGCCCCACCAGTCATGTGGCTGTAGACAAGCAAGGGGACTGAGTCATGAGAGGAAAAACCCTTGCTCCAGGCTCACAGGAAACCACAGTACAGCCCCGGGCCTGGAACTTACCCCCAGATCCCAGAGTTATCTCTGCTTCTTGTCTTCCAAGTGTAGCCATGAGCAAACGTGTCACGAGTGAGCCATGGAACCCTGAACTGATCGAACTAATGAGGATCAAGATGCCCAAAGTGGTGAGCCAGGCCTAATCAGATCTACCGGCTCCAGGGGGGCGAATTCCACGTGAAAAGACTCCAGTGTCTGCTGGGAAGGACCACACAGAGCCAGTCAACAAACACATCTTGGCCCCAGGATGCCTTGCGACTCTTTGTCATTACAGTTTCTTCTCCTTAGTCTCCTTCCACCACAGTAGACTTATATTAATATGAGCGTGTTTGCACTGTGTGGTGTCATCCATGATATTATTACCGCTATTACATAAAGCTTCCTTTTAAGTTTAAGAGAGAACTTGTCGAGCCTTGGACGATGGTAGCTCATGGCTACGATTCTAGCTACTCTCAAGGCTGAGATCCTGAGGTTCATGGCTCAAAGCCATGCTGGGCAGAGACATCTGTGTGAGATTTCCATCTCCAATTTAACCAGCAAATGGCCAGGTTGGGGGTGTGACTCAAGTGGTTAGAGTACCAGCCAAGCCAACAGGCTAAGAATGTACAAGGCCCCAGGTCTGAAATCTAGTACAAGAAAAAACAAAGTCATAAACATTTTTGTAGGCTCTACAAGTATGTAGGCCCTGTTCCTGTGTCTGCTGGGCCACTCCATACAGAGGCCCTACTTTGTGCATAAGCCTCTGTATTCAAGGATCTGAGATGTGCTCTGAACTAGCACAAATAGCAGAGTGACATCCATCCCTTCGGGAGAGCTAGGGAGTAAGGCTCCCTGGGAAGGCTTCCTGGAGGAGGCAGAAGTCACTACCCAGTGAGCTGGTGGGGGCGGGGGAGAACCTTGCAACCAGAAGTGCTCGAGCAGCTGTGGACACTTTCTCTTCTTTCCTGTTAGAAGACTTAAAGAAAAAGAGAACTAACAGGGAAAGGAGAAAGGACAGAACAAGGTGGGGGGGGAGGAGGGAGGAAGGGGAGCGAGGAGGGGCTGGGGCAGCTCAGAGGAGGTGGTGCTAGCTCAGTGATCAGTCAGTGTTGATGTCAACATCTCTACAGAGACAGGTAGCAGGAAAATACCACCAGGGAGCCTTTGAGGGTGCACAGCAGGGCCCCGGTAATTACCGTGGCCTAGTTATTTCTCTAGAAAGGGGGAAAAAAGTCTAGCACCCGATCTGTTTCTTTCCCTCTTTATTTTTTTTCTTTCCTTTAATAGGTGAAGTTGAACCTAAAGCACTGTAATTTTAATCAAATCTTCCCCGTGTGCGTGGAGCGCCTGTGCGAAGTTGAAGATTTAAGTGTATGTTGTAGGGTCTGTGGAATTGTCCCAGCGGGGAGGGAAGAGGCCAGAGAGATGGTAATTATGGTACACTTAAAGGTATTTCGGTTGCCAAGGAAAGCTTTTTTTTATTTCCTCTTCCCCTCATTGATGGAAGAAGGGAACAGGGGGAGATCCACCAATCAAAAGGAGGGAAGCTGCGTTTTCCAGTTAGGGTGAAGATGGGGACAGCTAGGCAAAGCAGAGAATGTGGCCAGAGGTGGCGGGCTAAGGCTAAAGTGCCCTCACACGCCCCTAACGCCAACACCTACGCACCCACTGCCCGAATCCCCCCTATGGTACATAGTCATGTCCAAATACACTTACTTCCACATACTGCACCTCCCCAGCCTGCTCACCAGCACACAGACAGGAGGATGCACACAGATCTCACCCCGAGAGCTCAGCATTGCACACCTAAAACACACCCATACCCACATTCCTGGGCACTACCATGTGAAGATCAACACCCTCCCCCATCCATCAGCACATTTACATATGATTTGCATAATCAAGCTGCAGGTCTCACACAGAAAGAACTATCTCTGTGGACTTCGAAAGGTCAAGGCCAGCAGAAAGTGAGAGGGGGAAAATAAATCTGTGTGTCCTTTACCTTTTTACAAATTATTAGTAGTCATGCGCTTTTAATTGGGGGACAGATTGAAGTCTGGAGAAAGCTTGCAAAGCAAGCTCAGAGTGTGTCCAGACTCACCCCTACTCCCCCACCCTGCCAGCCCTGCCTTCCCACATCTTAGCATGTAACCTTGGCACAACCCGTGAACCAGTATTGAGCTTTCTGTCTTCACTGAGATGCGGGGAAGCCCTGAGCTTCCGGAATGCGAGGATATTAACACTTCATCCCCAAACAAGCAGGCATTTGGAGATCTCTTCAGAAACTTCCCTCTTGAAATCCACAGCCTAAAATGTTGTCTCTGCAAAAGTGCACCACTGAAACTTTTAGCCAAGGATCCTGCTCTCCCCGCCCCTTCCCTTGTCAGCCACAATCCCTAACGACGCTAACCCAAGCGGAATCTCTAGATGAACTGACAAGTCTGCTGATTCCAGCCCTGGCATACATGCACGCACAATCCATCCCCTTATTTGCTTCTCCAAATCTAAACCTCCCACAGGAAGACAGACTGAGCTCAAAACCCTGGGAATCTGGAGGGAGAGAAAGGACAGCTTCCTTTATGATGAAGTACTGTCATCTAATTCTACAGATAAATTTGGAAGACATTAATTCTATTACGCACACACACACACACATTCAGATGGAAAGACTTTGTCTCCAACACCCTGAAGGCTGCCATTCCTCCCTGGTCCCTCCACTTGCTACTCATCCCAACTTATCACTACAAGTCTCAGTCTCACTCATTCCTTGAACCCAGCACGGTGCTTCCTCCTCCAGGATGCTTTCCCTGATGACTTCTGTCTTCTGCCATCTCTTGGAACACTTGGTCCAATGTGGTATTTAACACTTGCCACCTCCCCTCATCCTCTTGGGTTTTCTCTGCCCAGTCCACTCCTTGTAACAAAGTACCACCAAGGAGAGACTAAAACAAGAGAAACAAAGTGTCTCGTAGTTCTCGAGGTCCCAAGTTCAGGATGCAGGCATGCCAAGGGTTGGTTCCTCCCTACCCCATGTTGGGGGTACCTTCTCCTGCTCCTGGGCCTGTGCTGTGTCCCATGGCCTGCAGGTGCTGTGCCCTGAGCTCGGCCTGAGTCTTCCTGCGGCTGTCTCCTCTGCGTTTATGTCTGTGTCTGCATTGTCTCTTTGTGTCAGGACATCAGCCATGTTGAAATGGGGTCCTGATGTCTTCGTCAGCACTTGATCATCAGCCAAGGCTCCAGGACAGATTTCATATTAGAATAATGGCTCCCACCTGAGGGCCAGCAGACCTGGTTATCTCTTCTCTAAGTTCTCATGTCTTTAAACCCCAAGAAGTGACAATACCAAATTCTGACCATGCCCAAGGAGCCACACACAACAGCCTTACTGGACCAGGCATGAGAGAACAGGACCTCGGCCTTACTTTCTCCCCAGGGCCTGACACAGGGAGGTCATTGAATTTACCCAGACTCCTCAGCAAGCCCAGGCAGGGCAGACTCAAATATGTGGCTCTCAGAGCCTTGCACTGACCACTCTCCTAGGCTGCAGGAAGTAACCAAGGACCAAGTCTGGATCTTGAGGAAGGAACAACAGAGGCCAGATGGTTAGGAAGTGGGGTCTGGTCGTGGAGAGGGGAGAGAATACACAGAGATGCTTTGGCAGGAGAGGAAGAGGGGAGCTTAGGGACCCAATGAGGGAAGAGGCTCCATCATAACAATGACCGGTTCTCCATCTTGCCAGGTGCAAAAGAAAGACTCAGAGCCAAGCACCTGTCACTCACGCCTGGAATCCTAGCTACTCAGGAAGCTGAGCTCTGAGGAACGTGCTTTCAAGATAACAGAGGCAGCAAAGTCCATGAGAAGCTTATCTCTAATAAACCATCCAAAATCTGGAACTGGGGCTGTGACTCGCATGGTAGAGCACTAGCCTTGAGAAAAAGGAAGAGTCAGAACTGAGGCGTTTCCCTGTGCTGCCCACAGACAGCCAGGGAGGAGCACCCAGACAAGTCCACATCCTGTTCTGTCCATAAAGCAGGATCAAAACCCACCTGTGCCCACTGAGCCAGGCCGGGGCTCCCAGGGAAGGCTGAGGCTCTGTCTCAGCCCACCTGAGAGGCTAGGCCCAAGCAGCCACACTCCCCAAAAGGAAGAGATTTTAAAGATTAAAAACCAAATTATCACATTAACAAAAAATCCCACTCAGGGAAGAGCCAATCCAGAACAGAGGGGCCATTTATGACTTTTCTAGCAAATTGATATGAACTTTCTCACCACTGACAGCGCATACAGCTGGCCCCATTGTCTGTCTCTTTACAAAAATCCAATATTTCTCCTTCTGTTAGGCTTGGCATGATGACAAGAAAGGAAGAAATAAAAGTTCTTCTATTTAATGAAGCTGTTGAGAATCCTTTTAAAAAAATTATTATTGGAATTGACATGACCATTACCATTTCGACTCTGGTTCTGACACAAGAGTCCCATAGCAACGCGCCTCTCCATGGCAACCTCCCTACTCCTCATACAAAGGCAATCGAGACAGTTGAACATTCAACAAAAAGTACTTTTAATTAAAAGATGACTAAGAGCTGGCAGTGCAATATATATATATATATATATATATATATGTATATATATATATGTATGTATGTATGTGGAGAGAGAAAGTGAGAATACATAGCTTCACCTGTTGAACTGTTGCTGCCATTCTAAGCTCAGCTTTTGAGAAGGTGGTCAGTCAGATGTCTTCAAGTTGTACCACATGGTAGAAAATTCCATTCAGTAAGGCTTTAAGTGTCCACTAAAGACAGGGTCTTCTTTTAGATTCTGACCATAAATATTAAGAGGTCTTCAAGATAAAGTGACAAGTTGGGTGCTGGTGGCTGATACCTGTCATCCTAGCTACTCAGGAGGCTGAGATCTGAGGATCATGGTTCAAAGCCAGCCCAGGCAGGAAAGTCCATGAGACTCTTATCTCCAATTAACCACCAGAAAACCAGAAGAGATGCTGTGGCTCAAGTAATAGAACACTCACCTTGAGCTGAAGAGCTGAGGACAGCACCCAGGCCCAGAGTTCAAGCCCCATGACAAAAAATAAAATAAAATAAAGTGACAGTAAGCATGGATAATATTAATGTTATTGTTATTAGTATTTAATAATTTTCTTTATCAGTACAAACTCAGGTCCTTGCATTCACTCAGATTTTTTTTTAAATTATAGTTGACATTCTACCACTTGAGACACACTTCCAGTCCAGCTTTTTTCTGGTTAGTGGAGATAAGAGCCTCAAGGACATTTCTGTCCAGACTAACTTCAAACTTTATCTAGTTCTCAACTTCCTGAGTAGCTAAATTACAAGTGTGACCAATGGTGCCTGGTGATGTTATCATTATTAATACCATTATTACTGTGGCTATAACACACTAATGGAAGAAAAGACGCTTTAATACTATACTTCCCAAAGGCAGCAATAAATTGAACCAGCCATCTAAATTTGTCTTCTAATTCTTTTGACCATACTCAGCTTAGAGCTGGATTTCTTGAAGGAAGTTTTCTAGCTTTAGGTAGGATAAACTGTTCTAGGTGACAAGAACAGAAGAGTGTTTTTCTCTTTGTGTCCATTCCAGGGCTGTCCATGGGGACGAAAGCAAGAGAAGTACCACACCACAAGGCAGCGAGCCCTGCCAGTGATACATTTCCTAAGCATTTTTTTCAGAACTTATAGTGAAAATGAGTAACTTCTGACTAGCATGTCCAAAGTATATTCAAACCTTACCTCTCCCTCCCATTCTGCAGCCTTTAGAACCATCATTATTATGGTATCATTTACTGGATTGAAAAGCCTGCAACTAACAGGTTTGGAAAAGCATGAGCAGCCTATAGAACCTCTAAGAAGAGAGCTTTCCAAGCAGACGGAGATTATAAAAGCACTGATGCTCTGAGTAACCTGTAGGTCATTTGCTACCAATGGAGGGCTGACAGTGGATATCACAGAGAGAGAGAGAGAGAGAGACAGACAGACAGACAGACAGACAGACAGACAGACAGACAGACAGACAGACAGACAGACAGACAGACAGACAGACAGAGACAGACAGACAGAGAGACAGAGACAGAGACAGAGACAGAGACAGAGACAGAGACAGAGACAGAGAGGAGGAAAAGGCTGGAGGTGGTCTGGAAGGGATGGAGCATGAGGGAGTCTTCAAGAGAAGTCCAGGCCTATGTGTCATCTTGATTGGGCAAGGGCTGCCTAGATAATTGATCAATTATGATCTCTGAGTATGTCTGTGAGGATGTACCTAGACGAGCTTGAAACTTTGAATTGGCAGGCTAAGTAGAATTGTATGGCTTTACCTCCTCTCCTGAAGCCCAGAAGAAACACATAAGGCTTAGTTAGAATTTCTCCTCTGCCTGACTCTCTTTCAGCTAGGACACTAGCTTCTCCTGTCGTTGGGTTTTAAGACTTACACCACTACCTCTTCTGGATCTTCAACTTGTGACTGCAACTTTTCAGACTCCATGATCATATGAGCTGGTTCTGCTATAAAACCATCTATTGTATAAGATCACACAATAAAAAGGCAACAGGGATTGTGGAGAAAATGGGGGAGAAAGCCACACACCCAAAAATTCATTAGCAAGGAAGGACACAAAGATCAGGCCTAGGGGGCCTAGGAGACACCCCACAACTCCAGCTTTAATTTTCTGTCTTGCTATGGGCCAAGAAGCAACAAAAACTCTGAAACCACGAGTCAAAATCAACTGCTCCTTCTTTCAATTGCTTGCCCTAGGCATTCTGTACAGTAACAGAAAGCAGTTGACATGGAAGTCAAAGCTTCTGTCTTCTCATCTCTCACATTTTCCCTTTCCATTGCTACCTCTCTCTCCCATTTTCCCAAAGATGGATAAAGCCTAGAACAGCCATGAGAAAGGAAGATCGAGTCTCAGGCTGGAGTTAATGGGTTAGAACCTCATCAGAAGGCTAGAGTCCTTGTCTGGTTGTGCCTACGTCATGAGAAAGGAAATGACATTTACAGGGACCGTGCTGGGCTGGGCTCTCAGCCTCATTTATCACACACTGGTGGCCCAGTTCTCATCATACCTTTGAGAGATGAGGAGCTTGGGATCAGAGAGGTGACTGTCCTCCTTTGCAGTGCACAGCAAACTAGGGGCACGCTTGAGTTGTAAGCAGACTGCCTGATTCTGTACCCCTCACATCCCCAGCCGAGCACTGTGGAATGAGTCCCTCTTATTTCCCTAGGTCCTCAGTTCTATTGTGATGGCCCCGAAATTTCTTGAGCTTTAGCTTCTCTCCAATGTGCAGAGTCTCTGGGGACACAACTGCTCTACAGTGACTATGGCGATTAGAATCAATAAGGACCCTAAAGGCCAGGCTTGAACCTGGGCCTTCTGGCTGGGAGGCAGACCTCCACCTCCTTCCCTCCCAATCAAAAAGCAGCTGTCCCTTCTCATCACAGTGTCACAGCATAATTGACTACGGTTGGAGAACATGGCCTTTATTGCCTCTAACGGCTCCATAGCCACTGATTGCAGCACTGATGGCTAATTTAATTTCTATCAATACAGCACTGAGTGGCTTTAAAAGAGCCATTATCTACAGGGCAGTGCTTGAGGGGATGTCAGTGGATGGCCACTCTGTGGCTCTCAGATTTAGGTCATGGTGTGTGTGATGCTTCGGGACCGCAGAGGTGAAAAGTCCAACAGCACGAGGTGTGGAGGGACAGCTGAAATCCCGAGGCTCAGCGTTCCTTCCAGGTCTGCACAGTGCTTGTGATGGGTCATTCCGGGCCCTCCTCTGCTTGGTGCCCAGGTGACTAGTTCACATTCCTTCATATTGCTCTTGTACATGGCCACCGTGCAGCCTCCAGGGGTTTCCCTCACTGGCCATTCTACAACTGTCCTCTGCTTCTCTTGCTCCTGAAACCCAGGCAGAGGAAATAATTTCTGAACCTGCTGAGTCCCACAAACCAGGCACCTGGTACACCCTCTGTCTCTTCTACCCCGTCAACCTGAGCCGGGCCTCTTGATCCTCAAGATCAATCCTCAAGATGAATCCTGCTCGCTGGGAAGTCATCAGACACTGGAGCTGGGGCTGGCAAACAAAGCTAGTATGGTCTGTACCCTCATGGAGTGTAAGATCTACCAGAACTGGCAGCTTCTTTATAGCACAAGAGACAGCCAAGCCTGGGTATGAGGTGCTGAGAGCTGGTTCTGGGAGGATCTCTCTGCTTCCATGACCACCTGCACCCATTACACGAGTCCCTTGAACTAGCACCTGGTGAGAAAGGGCTCTTCAGGACCTTAGCAACTGACCAAGGCCCAACCTACATTCATGAGATAAACAAAAATGTCTCCTTACTCTTCTTTGTTGAAACTTTATTCAGGTGAACATGGGCAATGATCAGTATCTTGTTTAAGGAATCTTATATCTTGTAAATATTACAAAAAAGGTCCTTCAAGTGTCAATATTCTACCTGATTGTCCATTTTCATCCTCAGTCTGTTATCCATATGTCCGCTCATAGTTTCATCCATTCATTCTCCCGTGCATTCAATTATTCACTCATCCATCTATTCATCCATCCACCTAGCTACCCATCTCTTCATCCCTCTACCCACCAATTCACTTATATCCCCACCCCATCTACTCATTGATGAAATAGTCCATCTATTCATGCACCACTCACCCATCCATCCATCTACCCAACAATCCATGCGTTTCTCCACTCTCCCATCTATTCGTTAATGGGGTAGTCCATCTATCCACTCACTTATTCACCCACCCATCTGCCCATATTCACTTTGAATGTATTGATCTCTCATTACCTACCAAGAGCATGATAGATGCTAGAGAAAGTCGAGAGGAATCATAAATGGCTTCCCACAGGATTATGCTTCTTGCCCGTCAAGTGTCCTTCAAATCAACCCCTCCTCATCAATCTCCCTCCCCGTTCTGTTCACCCCATCCCCAGCACTCCATTTCTTGTGCTCTCTGCTAACAACGATCGTGACACTTAGTGCAGTATTATATTTGCTTAAATGTTTGTCTCTCACACGAAGCACAAGCCCCTGCATCTTGTCATGAATGTATCCTAGGGAATGACAGATGTGAATCAATTACATGGCTGAGGGAGGTGAGCTTCACAGGTAGAAGCGACACCTGTGCAGGTGAGAGCATAGACTTTCAGGCATAAATCCAAGGGGAGGTGTATCTGAGGTAGATACAGTCCCAGCCCAAGAAATGGTCAAGGCAGAAGCACAGAATGAGGAAAGCCCAGATTTGAAAAGAAAAAAGCAAAACACCTTCCACGAGCCTCCATCTTAGAGGAGCTAGGAAATGAGACTACACACAAACCAATGACTTGTTCCTTGTTAAATAATTTAAATTTTCAGACCTGAGCCTGATACCAAACCAGGGAGGGGCAATTGTAAGCTGCCGTGAGTTATGATACATGCTCTCTTGGATGAAGTTGACATGACAAGATGCCAACAAACAATAACGATATTTTGACTGACATAAACTCTGGAAGTCGAGTTCATGAATACTGGAGGTCTGATGCCAGCCCTAGCTGCTCCCAGGTGAATCCAATCCTGACACACTGTGTAGCTGCAGGTGGTAACCGGCCCTGTGCACCCTTTCAGCAGCCCACCCTGGGTGCTGAAAATGCTGAATTAAATGCACTAGTAGGCCAGGCACTGGTGGCCTGTGACCCCAGCTGCTAAGGAGGCTGAGGTCTGGAAGATGGCCATTTGAAGCCAGCCCAGACAGAACATCACAAGACAATAACCAGCGAAAAGCAAGGCTGGAGGGGTAGCTCAAGGGGTAGAGTGCAACCATGAGTAAGAATGCTCAGTGAGCGTGAGGCTCTCGGTCCAAGTCATGGTATCAGCAATAAATTAAAATTAAAAGATAAACTGATTACGCCGATTTAGGGAAGAAAAACGGGATGTTTTGGTTTCAAACCTGAACTATTAACAACTGACTGATCCAAAGGTGCCCAAACACTGTGGATAAAATATTGTCTTTGGGGCCTTGGGGCCCTTGGCTGATAATGTAAGGCATGCATTAAAACCTCATGCTGATACTTCCTGTTTGGGGAAGGTTTGGGGGGTATCCTTCTCATCAACAGTGGATAGGAGGGCATCCAAGTAGGACTCAGAAAGGAGGAATTCTGAACCATTGGATGGCCAACTAGATATCAGACACAAGGGCTTCCAGAGACACCAATGCAAGTTTTTATGAGGATTTACATTTCTTCCAAAAAATATTCCCACTAGGAAAACACAGTTTCAAAACCAAGTCTTTTTTTTTTTTTTGTCAATCATAGGGCCTAAACTCTGGGCCTGGGCACTGTCCCTCAGCTCTTCAGCTCAAGGCTAGCGCTCTACCACTTGAGCCACAGTGCCACTTCCAGCTTTTTCTCCTTATGTGGTGCTGAGGAATCGAACTCAGGGCCTCGTGCATGCAAGGCAAGCACTCTACCACTGAGCCACCTTCCCAGCCCACAGTCTTTAAGGCCAACTTGCACAAGAATTCATATTACAGTGGAGTGTGATGGTCTGCTCCTATAATCCCAGCCGTCTGGAGGCTGAAGCAGGAGGAATGAGAGTTCCAGACCAGCCTGGCCTACAACATGAGATCGTGTTCATCTCCAATCCCACCCCCAGAAAATCTGTATTGTAAGGAGAATAAAGAACTACTACTGTGTGGATGAAATATTAGAGGGGTTGGGTTAAGGAGGGAGAGCTGGTTTGGTTGAAGACACTGAGTTCGAGGGCATCCACAGACGGTCTGGAAGTGTTTGCTGGTGTCAGTCACCATGAAATGAGTGACTCGGAGAGGCATGGTGGAGGGTAAGTTTGACAGGCTGTGACTTGCAAGTCAGGGGCCTGGAGGAGGTCCTTTGGGGGAAAGCTCGTTGTAAACAAGTAAAGGACGGGAGAGAGGCACTTGGGGCGGCCCTCCTCCTCTCTCCCATCCTCCTTGCTCACAGTTAATTTCATGGCACCACAGTTCCTCGGGGTCCTGGAACACAAATCTGGTGGCTTAAGGCAGCAGGAGTTTATTCTCAGTTCTAGAAACCACAGGTCCAAACTCAAAGTGGGGTGAGATTACACTCCTGCCAGTGTCAAAGCAAGATGATCTCTCCTGCCTTCGCCCAGCTCCTGGGGGCTCCCGGTGACCTCGGGCTTCCTGTTCCAGCTCTCCCATCTCCGCCATTCCCTTCATGTGGTCTTCTCCCCTGTGGGTCTCCTTTGTGTCTCTCCAGGTTTCAAATATCCCGCTTTTCTCTTGAGAGCTTGTTTGGAGGTTCTAGCGGGGGAGCGCAGCTACTGTCATACCCTTGACCGAAGACCGGTCCTCCTCTATCGGGGATGGTCGTCCTCTTCGACCGAGCGCACGGCTTCGGGAGGGACGCACATGGAGCGGTGAGGGAGGAAGGGACACCCACCTAGCCAGCCAGATCAGCCGAATCAACCCTGGCGATCAATGGGGGGACAGATGTCGCAGCCAGATCGCCCTCACATCCCGCACTTTTCTCTTGTAAGGACATCAGCTGTGAGATGACGGTGCTCTCCAGGATGACCTCTTCTGAAGACCATTGACTTAGTGACAACTTTGAAAATGGTCTCCTTCCCTCCACTTACCTGTTTGGGGGTAGGACCTAAGGCAAACCTTTGCAGGGAGACATGATTCAACCTATTACAAATGGCTCCTTGATTTTGAAGAAGGTAGAGGTTAGGCCTCAGGCAACAAATCCCATTGTGCTAATTCTTGCTAGACACTCTGGATGGGACAATGAGCAGATTAGCCTACAGCGCAGTTCTGCCCAATGAGGCACAAGGAAACTCTGCTCCCGCTTTTGGGAAAACCTCAGAAAAAGAAAAAGGGAACAGAAAGACTTGATACTTTCGTGTATACTTCCTTCCAGATTTGCAGGGAGGTGTGGTGAGGACGTTAAATCTCAGGTGGCAGTCATCTCACAGTCCTGAGGTGACAAATGTAAGGCTGGAAGCCAATGTACTAAAGAGTCCAGGATGGCATCCCTTAGCATCAAAGCAACACCAACCTTAGCTGACCTTCAGATGCCCTCTCTCCTCTTGGCTTAGTCACTGCCACTTGGAGGATCTATTACTGGATGCAGTCCTAGTTGATCCAAAACCCAGAGAAGAAGGAAGAGGAGCCAGTGCAACAAATACCAAACAAAGAAGACGGTGGCATTCTAGAAGCCAAGCAAGACAGTGTGTGGAGGAGGTGTTGGAAGGGGACGTGGATGATGGGCACACACGGTGTGGGGGTTATTGGAATGAGAGGACAGGGAGGTGCAGAGGAGCTGAGGCTTCCATATTTAGCCGTCTGGAATTGGGAGCCAGACGGTGAGCAATTCCGAGAGGCAACACATGTGGAAAGAATGGGAGCAAGTTCCAAAACAAAAATAGAGAGAGAGAAAAGTCTCAGTCAGGAGAACAAGGGTAAGATATTGTCATGAAAAACAGTAAAAGACTCTTGACTCCTTCCTCAGAAACAACAGGGAGAATAGAAACATGGACAGAGAAAACAGACGGTCAATACGAAGGCAGCGGGTGGAGGGGAAAGATGAGAGCCAGCAGTCCTGTTGGGGAGAAGGGTCATCGGGGTCTCTGCAGAGCCTGGTGTTAGTCAAGAGAGCCCCTCCCCAGGGGGAGGAAGATGCCATGAAAGGAACTCAAGGTGACTCACTACACGAGCAGAAGGGGCAACTCTCCACATTCCCCATCTTCCAACAGGCAGATGCCAACTGGAGTCTTCTGCCCTTTATGTACCAACTTCTTGTCAGCAACTGGCAATGTTTATGCCTTCTGCACAGAGAAAGAGAAATTACCTGGCGGCTGATCTGTGTTGTGACATATATCTTCGTGGAGAAAGGGGAGGAGAACTCACCAGTGACAGAGAGACCAGAGAGATATCCTGTCTTTCCTCATAAGTGAAGATGGATGTCATAACAGAGAATCAGCCGTGGCCTTACGTCCGTGCGCACAAACCCGCCACTCAGCATGGTAGAAACTTCTTCTTTGGGTAACTGTTATGAAAAATAAAAGTGCTTGTAAAGTGAATTCTGCTGTCAGTGCAGTAATATATGGGTGGATGTTTGCAAAGAAGGAAATATCACCTAGAAAAATCTCCTGCGTGGTTATATATTGGTAGCGTCCCACGCTCAGGCACACAAGGGTAGCTTTATTTATGTCTGTGTACATGTGTGCATATATGTTTAATATTTCAGAGTGCAGAGGGGGACATGCCATTTTGAGATAGCAATCTGGTTTTTCATTGCCGAGTGAAGTAACCAGAGAAGGCAGAGTGACCTGCAGTTTTACAACACTCCTCGCTACCCTCCGCTTAGAAGAAGCTCCACGTCTAACAAATCACCCTTCAGGGAGGGGGGTGGGTCCGAGTATGGCAGAAGGGAAATCTACAACCAGTCTAGTTCCCAGAAAAGTAATTTCCTATGTCATGCATCAGCCCTTCTTCATCCTTCATTGGCAAAGATCTGGCAGTGGAGAAATGAGACGTGTGACCTTAAGAGAGGAAACATTAAATGTGGCGGGGGAGAGGGGGAGGAAGGAAGAGGACAGCCGGAGCAGTGGTGTGTCTGTCTGCTTCCAATGGCTTTAGATGACACCTCTTTCAAAAACTCTAAGATGCCATCCAAAGACTAGCCCACCTTCCATGCTCACTGTGATTTTTTTCATGGCTCCTTGAACTGAACTTTTATTTTTTAGAGCCATAAATCCCCCTCTAACTCTAAAGTCAGGGTTCCACAGCATGCTCCGTTAGTTGGAACATCATGTATCAAACATGGATTCTGAAATACTCAAAAAGACTGTGCTGCTCATATTTTGAGGGGAAAATAAACAAAGATAATCTAGGCTCTGCTGGGCCCAACTCTCTGTGCCACCAGTGCCACATGGCCTGACCGTGCTCTGATAAAGCTTTATTTATAAAACCAGGTGGGGGCCAGAATTGCACCACCAGCTATAATCTGCTGGGCATGTGGTCTAACACTGGAATCTCAATTCTTCAGTGTGACGATCAGAGACCACTAGGATTCATTCCTCAATTCCTGGTTGCTTCTTTCACAGAGCTTCCTACCTGCCCAAGGAACACAAGAGATGCTTACTAAACTCACCCATTTCATCTGACAACCTTATACATTTCCCCTCTTTGGTCCCCCAACAAGAACCTTACTTAGTTCTGTGACTCCTTTCAAATCTTTCCCTGTTCTTGTAGCTCTTTTTAAAATAAGTTTCCATACATTGCCCTGATCCATAGGCCACCATCTCCATCTACATAGACATTCTCCTTTCCCCAAATCTCACCCCAATTAGATGCACCATAAACTCCACTTACTTTGTGGTTGCACATGTGACATAAGCGAACAAGCCACAGCTTCCAAAGTGTTGGAGATACTGTGCTGTGCTGATCGATCTCAGCATCCTCTGGTTCTAACACAGGTGCTTAGTATTGATGGAAAATCACTGAGAACCTTGGACACTGGCCTAGAGGACCTTTCAAAGATTTGGGACCGCAATGAGCTGTCCAGCAAGCCATGTGTCCCTGAATCTTCTGGGTAACTCTTAAACAGTTGCATTTCTATGGTGATTTTTGTTTTTATCTGCTAAAAGAGAGTTATGACCCTGACCTTTTAGGTCTCAATAGTCTACAAAATATCTTCTTAGATCTATGGATGTCCTTACTCTATACTCTGACTTCACCAGAATAAGCCAAGCCCAGGTTAACTATGGCATTTGCCCTTCAGACCTTCACATTATCTTTGATGACATTCTTAAAGGTCCAATACATTGTCTCACAATGAAATTTTATTACTGATACATAGTTGTGCTATCTTCATATTTCTTTAATATATATGAATCCAAGAAAGCTCTAACACTGAATTCTGCCAATAATTGTATAAATTTCACTAACCTTTTTATTTTCTTTGTGATCCCACTTGGTTGCTCTTTCAAGAATAATAAGAAGTTGAAATGATTTACCATCAAGTTCACATGGCAGCTCAAAAGGAAGATAGGAGATTATTTGCTTCCCTCACAACCTCAAGCTGATTCAAGTTGAATTTCCAGTCTGATATAACTCTAAACTATATAGGTCCTACCAGCCTTTTTTTCAATACTCATAAATCCAGAGGTTATAAATCCCTCACATGCCCATTTCCAACTAAAATTTCCATGTTAAGGTCATTTTTCAGATAGGACTTTAGCCCCTGTAGACAGGCAATGTAGAGAATTGGAGTCCTAACCATTTTTTAAAGTCAAGAATTCTGCAGACCAAATCATCATGTGTACTTAATTTTGATAGTCACATAAAGGAACATATTAAAGTAAAACTGGGAGCTGTTAAAATAGACCCAGCACAGGGCTCCCTTTGGTATCTACGCCTAGCAGCAAACCCAAGTAGGAAGAGATGCCTACACTGGAGAAAGAACCATCTGAACAATCTTGAATGGGGTCAGTAGTGTTCAACTCTGTTCTCAGTGTGCATCCCACCAACAGAAACTTGGCCTCGTGCTCAGAGAAAAGAAAGTTGGTTTGAGAAAGAAAGTTATCTCCTCTTCCCAGAGTCATCTACTTTCTCATCAGGGAACCCAAGGTTGTCATTCTTCATTCAGTTTTATGTACCCTTGTCTACCATCTTGTACTAATATCCATTCAAATGGGTCAAAGAATTCTTCAATGTAAGACCGGAAACCTTGAAAATACTATGGGAAGGAATAGGAGAAACATTAGAACTCATTGACATAGGCAGGAACTTTGAGTAGAGCTCAGCAAAGGAAAGAGAGAATTGACAGATGGAATTGCATCAAACTGAAAAATTTCTGCACACCGAAGGACATAGTCACTAAACTAAAATGACAGCCTACAGAATAGGAGATGATCCTTACCAGCTATACATCTGACAAGGACCTAATAGCCAAAATATACAAAGAACTCAATAAACTAAGCCCTCAAATAATCAACAGTCCAAATAAAGACGTGAGTAAAAGCCTAGGTTTTGATTAGAATTTGGAACTCCTAAGCTCTGAGACTGGGAGGGCGTCTGGGATACATTATCTCTGGGGCCACATGATGCATAGCTACAGTCTACCAGATATGTGAAGCACTGAAGTAATATGTATGGCTAACATTTCAAGAAACCGATAGAATTTTCTTTCTTGTTCTTTTTTTTGTCCTTTCTGCCATCCTATCAAAGACTTCTATCACATCAGGATGATAATATGACAAGAGCTCAGAGCAAGTCTTGGTCTGTTTGAAAGCTAACACTTTGGTCTTGTGAGCATCTAGACTTTGGGCTTTAAAAAGTCTGAAGCAAGAATGAACAAAGCTAAATAAGATGGTTAACTACAGGCTTCCAGAGTGATTCCCTCTGCAATGAAGAGGAACAAGACAAAGAGAAAGCAGCTTCTACCTCAAGGAGGAGGGGGAGGGTAGGAGGACCTGGGATTGTGGCAGAGCACGGAGACTCACGGTAAACACAGAGACCAAAGCTCCCAGCAGCATGTGGGCATGGACTATCTCTTCAGATCAAGCATGCACGAAGGGAACATATGTGGCTGGGAGAGGCTGAGCAGTACCCCCACACATCATGGTCACCTGAAGTACTTGTAACATGAGAAGCCAGACGTGAGGGCCTGATAGGCCATCAGTCCATTTGGGGGAGCTGCCAAGAATTAAAAAAAAATTCCCACCCCTTCTTGCCCCAGAGAAAGACATGTGCTACACCCTGTCAGGCCCCTGCTACACGGGGCCATCTTGAGCCCCCTGTTACGCCTTACATCCGGAATGTCCTCCATGCTGAAGGCTTGGTCTCCAGCTGGTGATACTGAGGAGGACTGGATCATCAGAACTCTACTGGAATGTGTGCTCTAACCCACCTATGGTTTATAATCTGATAGAAGTTAAGGAGTGAGGCCTGGCTGGAAGAGGTGTGTGACTAGGGCCGTGACTCTGAAGGGCTTCTCTTGTCCCTGGACCCTTCTCTCTGGCTCTCAGCTTCCAGGCCACCACGAGGTGAGCAGCTTGGCCATGCTACCTGCTCCCCACCAAGATGTCCGGCCTCATCTCAGGACCAAAGTGACAGAGCCAAGGGACTGTAGACCAAAACCTTTGAAACTGTGAGCCAAAACAAACCTTTCCTCCTTCATGCTGACTCTCTCTGGTATTTTTCTTTTCTTTTCTTTTCTTTTTTGCTTTTTAAAACAACTTTTATTTTAACAGTGATGTACAGAGTGGTTACAGTTACATAAGTGTGATTATGAGTACATTTCTTTTTGAACAGTGTCACCCTTTCCCTCATTTTCTCCAAGTTTTTCCCCTACTGACTTTCCTTTCCCCCACCAAGTTATAGCTCATTTCCAATGTAGTGTCTAGTGAGTATTATTGCTAAATTGGTTCACCCTTTATCACACGATTTCTGTGCCTCCCCTACTCCTCCCCAAATCATTCATATATATATATATGTATATATATAATATATACATATATACATATATATATATATATATATACACACACACACACAGACACACACAAGACAAAGGATGCAGATATCATAAACATCAACAGAAAGGAATAAGCCAAAGAAAACAGGAAAGAAGAAAAGGAAAAAAGAACCACAAACACTACAATAAAAACAAAGCAAAACAACAACAACAAACACTTACCTCCATTTCTTGAAGAAATTTCTCCAAAGAAGAAATAAGAATGGACAACAAACACTTGAAGAAATGTTGGGTATTTCTGGCCATAAAAGAAATGCAAATCAAAGAAAAAAATTGAGATTCCACCTCAGCCCAGTTAGAATAGCCATTTTGAAGAAAACTAACAGTAACAGATGCTGGTGGGGATGTGGCCAAATGGGAATGTACTACACTGTTGGTGAGAATGTAAACTTATTCAGCCAGTCTTAAAAGCAGTATGGAGGTTCCACAAATGACTAGACAGAAAGCTTCCCAGCAATATCTCTGGTATTTTTCTGACAGTAACAGAAAGTGATAATTTTCCCACACAAATAAAAAGAAGATAAATATTTAAGAAGAGAGAAGTGCTAACTGCCCTAACTACACACTCTGTGACACGAACCAAATCATCACAATGTCATGTGTATGATTGTGTGTCATTTAATGATCTTAGAAAAATGTAAAACTATGAAGAGACAGCTAGAAGAAACTGTAAGGAAATTGAATCATGAGAATATCAGAAAAACAAAGCAAGGAAAGTGAACTCAGCAGACCAGCAGGCTTTACTCAGGAAACCTGGGAAGGGTGTGACCAAGTCTCCTCCAGCCAGCTCACTCCACTTACAACGAAGGCTCTTTAAATACCAGGCCGAAAGAGTTCAGGGAGGGGTAGATGGAAACAGAGTGAGAAGGAGGCAGGTGGGTGAGCAATGTTGTATTGACTGAGGAGTTTCAAGGTTTCACCAGCAGCAGATATAACCTTGGTCTCAGGCTCTCTTTGAAGACGGCTGGTACATTTGTTCAAGGGGAAGGGGAGGGGAGATGGTTCAGTGGGGTTTGCAGCAAGAAAAGTTCTAAGATGTGTCAGGGAGAAGGTGAGTGCTTTAGGTTAAGTCACTTTCCATCAGAAACCAACAAAGGAGGAGGAGGTGGAAGAGGAAGAGGAAGAGGAGGAGGAGGAGGAGGAGGAAGAGGAGGAGGAGGAGGAGGAGGTAGAAGGAAAGGAAGAAAGAGCTTTAGGCATGAAGGAGTTAGCCTAGAGGATATAGCTAATGAATGGTAAGTTACAAAAAGATGAAGGGTTCTATCAATGTCTCATTGTACCTATAGCAACACAAGTTTATTTTCTTGCAGTTTTGGGGTCAGACGTTCTGGCCCTGATGGGACAAGGTGCCAGCAGGTGAGATGGGCCCCCCTGTGGCTCTTGAATAGTCATCTCCTTACACCTCCCAGGTTCAGAGGCCACCCACCTTCCTGGGCTTGTGGGCCCTTCCTCCATCCTAAAGGCTAGTGGTGTGGCATTTGCCCATCACTTTCTACCTTCTGTGACAGCTCCTCCCCTCCATCGTTACACCATCTCCTGTGGCCTCAGAGCCACTCCCTCTTACAACCACACCCACGCTCCTGTGGGAACCACCAGCCCACCTCCAGGTCTTTCACCTGATCACGCTTGAATGTCCCTTTGCAGGTAAGACAACATATCCACACGTTTTGAGTGCTAGAATAGAGCAGTCTTCTGGTGAGACGTCTGGTCCATATTTTATCCACAGAAGCAAAAGCCAAGCAACCTTGCCAACCTCAAATATTTTCCAGACTGCAAGATAGATACAAGCAACAGATCTCCAGAAAAGGTGAGGTCTGAGATGATTTGGAGATAATACAGACAAATTGACCCAGCATCCAAACCTAGTCAGCCTTCACTGGCAGTGCCACCTTCTCCAAGTACCAGACGGCTGCATGGGAGCCACGTTCAGTCCACAGATGGTCCATGCTCCATGCAATGACTAGGACCCTTGCCACTGGTGTGGCCACAAGAACCATTTCTAATCCATATGAAACCCATTGGCCAGTCAGTGGGGTAAGCCCCTCTGGGCTCCATGGCTAAGCCAGGTTTCCCATATAGCCAACACTGAATGAGCTAACATCTACTCTCAAAGGCTGAGTTGATGGGAATCCTCCCTAAGGGGGAAGATGGTGCCTAGACACCAAAGGAAGGAGGAAAAGAGAGAAAGAGGGAGGGAAGGAAGGAAGGAAGAAGGAGGGAGGGAGGGAGGAAAAGAAGGAAGGAAGGAAGGAGAAAAGGGAGGGAGGGAGCGAGGAAAAGAAGAAAGGAAGGAAGGAAGGAAAGAAAGAGAAAAGGGAGGGAGGGAGGGAGGAAGGAAGGAAGGGAGAAGGAGGAAGGAAGGAGGGAGGAGGGAGAGAGGAAGGAAGGAAGGAGGAAGGGAGGAAGGAAGGGAGACAGGAAGAAGTAAGGAGAGAGGAGGGAAGAAGGAAGATAATAAAGGGAAGAAAGGAGGGAGGATGGAAGGGGAAGAAAACAACACAAAGAAGGTCTTGACTCAGGCCCGTGTTTGGTCTCAGACTGAAGTAAATCAACTCCATCTTCCTAGACAATGGTGAACGCTGTTTGGTAAGGGCATTCTTGGGCTGGTTTAACAAGAGGCCTTGTAACCTTTGAACAAGTGGGTTTCTTTTTCTTCTTTCTCTTGGGTCCTGCTCCTCCCACTCCCTACAATTGAGTCCTCACAGCTGGCTTGTGTCACATGCCACTGTGCTGGCAAAACACACACACACAAAACAAAACAACAGAAAACTGGGACCCCAAAGGCAAACTAGTTTAGAGTGATGCCCCAAAATCTAACCACTCCGAGTCCCGCCTCACTTGGCTTTATTTCAGCCTTTTAACAATAGCTTTCAGGACGTAGGAGAATGAACCCGCGTCCAGCAAACCAGGGGCAAGAGGTTGGTGTTGAGGTAAGGTGTCACTCCCCTGCCTGCAGCAAGGCAGGCAGAAACTTCAAATCAAAAGCATCTGTCCTTCTCCTTGTATATGTCAAAATGTAATTGGCAACGGTCGGGCTTTGTTGCTTTTATTGCTTTTAATAGCTGTATACCCACTGATTGCCCGAGCTGATGGTTAATTTAATTTCTGTCAATACAATATTGGGGCTGTCTGCATATTCAGACTATGATTAACTATTGCCTAGTCCATAATGCTGGTCTTATTATTACTACATTTAACTACCTCTCGGGAGAAAGACAAATTAAATTATGTTGAAAATGCTGTTGATTATCATTACGAACTTATTTGTAGAGCACAATTACTGATGTGTTGTAAAATAAATCAAATTTTTTATCATCTTGGTATAAATTAACTTTACTGTGGGAGGATAGAGAGGATCCGGAAAGGGCTCAGGCTACCTTGTACAAGTCAACAGAACGGGGAAATAAAATAATAATCACACATGCACACAATCCTTACATTTTTTAAAATAACAAGCTGTTTCTTGACCAGGAGTGTCTCATAGAGGATGGGGTTTCAACAATAAAGGAGCAAGCGTGCTCTGTCCATTCCAACACTGGGTGAGGCGCGGGGATGAATTATTCCAACACTGTGAATCCAATCTCATTGGAAATCACCGCTAGGGAATTTAAGAAAGCCTTTCACAACACACTTGCGTGCGTAGTGTACATGTGATCATCCCGTAGGTTTGGCCATTCCTGCACCGTTTACTGAGCTCTGTGATGCCAGGTCAGTCAGACCCATTGCATGGACCGACAAACATAGAGACGGTCAGCTTCGCCACCACGAGGATGGGCTGGAGGCCTCTCAGGCTCACCATCCCATAGTAAGTCTAGCATAGGGACAGGATCACACGCTGCCCATCAGGTGCTAATACAAAGGGCCTTCATAGTTTCTCCTTTTGTTGTTATTAGAGCAATCCCTGACCTTTGAAACAGCCAAGTGGATCAAATGGTTGGTCCACCTTGTTATACTGTACACCACAGAGCTATTTTATTTACGTGCATACAGCTATGGCTGGGGACCAACAGGGGATTCAGTGTAGGCATCTGTCCTACTGTAGACAGGTCAATTTGGTGCAAGATGAGCAGGGATGTTTTGGGTTTTGAGGTCATCTGAGTACACTCTGTGTAACAATGACCATTAACAATAGCTGAGAGCAATGCTCTCAGTGTTTGCCCATCACTCTGAAGGACAGCAGTCTGACCCATGGAACCCAAGTCAACATCACAGAGACTCAAAGGCTGCAACCAGCCAGGCCTGGACCAGGAGCTTGATGGGGACTCCATTTCCAAAAGCTCATTCCGGTCATCAAAAGAACGAAGTTCCTTGCGGTTTGAAGTCCTTGTTCCCTTGATGACTGTCAGACAGAGACAGTTGGAACGAGAGGTCATTCCATTCCCAGGCTCACCTTGGGCCCTGAGCCTGGGTCACAGCCAGCAGCCACAGGCTCCACACCTATGTTTTTGAACTCTGGACTTCTCTCCTCCCACTAGTCAGAACAACCTTTTTGCTTCCAAGAGTCCCTGTGATTGGACTGAAGCCCATCCAGCGCATCTCCCTGTGCTAAAGCCATTGGATCCATTTATTAATTGCATCTGCACAGGTAAAGCAACGTAATCGCAGACTGGTGCTGAGAGGCTGTGGGCTGTGGGCTGTGGGAGCCATCTCTGAATTCAGCCTCTCCAACCAAGTTTGTACGATTTTTCCTTTTGTCTTTTAGACTCAGCATTCTTACTCTAAGTCAACATCTTTCAGCTAAAACTATCTCCCATTAATAATCCAGTGACTAATAACAGCAGTGGTATTTACAGATCAGAGACTCTTCCAAGACAGTCTGTAGAACAAGGAGATAGAGCAGATTTTCAGGCAAAGAGTAACCTTACAAAGCCGGTTCTAATTATTCTCACTTTTCACAGGTAAACCCCGAGGCTCATGGTGGAGAAGTTACTTGTCCTGCTTCACATGATCTGGGCTCTCTGCTGAGACTTGAGTTCTCATTCCTGGAGCCTCTTCAAGTGTCTTCACACCCTAAACGGAAACTCCATCATACATGGAAACTCCTTGTGTCCACATCTCCTGCAAACCAGAGACTCAGTCCCTCAGACTTTGGAATCAGTGTTTACACTCCGGTTCCTTCCTCAGGCAGGGGCTCCTTCCTTTAGATTTTGCCTCATATCTGCAAAGATGCACATGAGCATCTTCATTAATTAACAGGAAGTGAGAGGAAAAAGGGAAAGAAGAGGCTGGAGAGATGGTGAGCACCTGGAAGGAGCTAAGGCCATTCTGGAGAAAGTGAAGGATCTGCAGTGTGGAAGTGGACTCCAGATACAATGTTAAGTGTTGAACAGGCTAGAGAGAAGAAGAGACTGGACAGCAGGCCCAGGGCACGGCCTAGACAGTGAAAGTAGTTTGGATTTGGAAATTAGTGGGGCAGATGGACAGAAAAAGAAAGATGAAAATACTTTGAGCTGAAACTAAGAGAACATGGGCTTTTGCTAGGTTACCTCCCCCAGATCTCAGCTGAGTAACTGCCCTTTATGGATCTACTCTAGGGGGCTCTGTCCTCTGGCAAATGCTTCCACCATGAGAACAGTTCAAGGAAGACTCTTCTTCATCCACTACCTGGACACGTGACAACCATTACCAAGCGCCCTGGATCTGGGAGTAGGGCCATGCATGGCCTTCCTCTGGCTTTAGGCTCTTCTTCCACCACCTCCTCTGCCCATTGGGTAGAATGCCCCTCTGACCGGCCCTAAGTGTGAGTCAGCTCCCAGAAGACAGGAGGGTGAGCCACTCTCCGAGCAGCTGCAGCTGGGCATGGAGGTGTCCTGGAGGTCAAGCTGTTCCAAGTCACTTTCCCCATTCTGCAGGAGGTGGCTCATGTTATTTAACTTCCTTACTAGGGAGGTAGAGAGCAGGAGGATCACAGTACCAGTATAGCCCAGGGACAAAGAGAAAAACCATCACAACCAATAGCTTGAGTGTCATGGTATGCATTGCTCATCACAGCTATGAGAGGAAGCAAACACAGGAGGATTGCAGTCCAGGCTGGGATGGGCAAAAGGTAAGATATAGTGGGGAAAAAAAGAATCAATGCCAAAAGAAATGTCTCAGCTGGATAGTACCCATCTAACAAGTGTGAGGCCTTGAGTTCAAACCCCAGTACCACTACTAAATACATGCACCCACATGAGCACACACACACACACACACACACACACACACACACACACACACACACACACACACACAACATGTCCCCAATGGGTCCCAGACAAAGACACACAGTTCAACAGAGGAAGCATGTCCATATCCACAGATGGTTGAGACAATCAGACACTCACAGGAAAAAGAAAATTAACTACACTCAGGACCTCACACCCAGCACAAAAATAAACTCAAAACAGACTGTAAGACATAGATATAAGCTGTGGAGGCACAAAGCTTGTAGGGGAAGCACAAAAGGAAATTGCCAGGAAGCAGAGCCAGGCCAAGAGTTCCTGCGCTCATCATGAAGAGCATGATCCATGAGAGTCAAAGTCAATCAGAGACACCGCAGCAAATTAGATCCTGCTGCTCTGTCAGAGACCCTGTTCAAAGAACCACAAGGCAAGCTACAGATGGGTAAGAAATATGTGCAAACCATGTACCTGGACATCTCAAACAGATATGCAGAACTCTCAAAACCCCAAAGCAGAAGATGCACCAACACATCCAGTTAGAAAATAGGCAAAAGACATGAGCAGACCAACTGGTCAGCAAAGAAGATATGCAGATGGCAGATGAGCAGGTAAGATGCTCATAATCATGAGCCAATGGAGAAATGCAAATTCAGACTGCAATGTGATGTCTCTAAACACCTTCCTAAAGGCTAAACTAAAAATGCAACAACACCAAGTGCTGATGAGGATGTGGGGAAACCGGCCATCCACACCACACATTCCTGCTTGAAATGCAAAATGATCCAGCCATTCTGGAAAGCAATTTGGCAGATTCTTATAAACTTCAATATTTAATTACCATATAATCCAGTACTTTCATTCTTGGGTGTTAATCCCAGAGAAAGGAAAAATCTTATACATATGTTTATGAAACATGCTAAATGGAAAAAAACAGTTCTAAAACACATATATTGTATATAATTCTATGTCTGTGACCTTTTATGGGGAGAGGGAGTGTGCTTGAGCTTACAGCCTCAGGCTCTCAGTGAGCTTTTTCCCTTACTCCTGATGCTCTACCATGTGAACCATACCTCCATTTCAGTTTTTGCTGGGTAACTGGAGATAAGAGTTCATAGACTTGTCTATCCAGATGAGCTCCAAACTAAGGTAATCAGACCTAAGCCTCTCAAGGAACTTGGATTACAGACATGAGCCACTACATTCTTGAAATGAGAACACTGGAATGGAAATAAGATCTAGGTGTTTGGATTGGTACCCCCAGGAGCACTCGATGTGGGGCTGGCCATAATGGCATCTTGAAATCTTTGTGGTTGCAGAGTTGTACCTCTTCACTGTAGTCGTGGGTACAGAGTCACACAGGTCACAAAACTGCATAGAACTGAATACAAGCATGCGCACCAAAATGAACACAAAACTTGTATCCAAGTTAAAAATGCAATTGCAGTGCTAAATTATAGTTTCACAAGATGTTTCTGTTGTAGAAAACTGGGTAAAACTCACAGGGGATTTCTCTTCCTCCCAGGTGAATCTGTGATAATTTCAACATAGAAATTTTACTTTAAAAAGAAAGATAACTTTTCATACCTAGAACTTATGAATGACTCCTACTTTCCTCCTAAAATTCTATGCGCTACAAAGGTGTTACCACTCCAATTCCCCAAAAATTAGTCTAGAAAAGACTGCTGCAGGGACAAATGGTTCTCCACTAAAAGGAACCACATATTCTCAAGGCATCCAATTCTTTCCTCATTCCTAGAAGTTCTAAACCTACTCACCAGAGAAAAATGATAAAAGCTCACAATTGGTTTTCTTCTCTTGGGCTAACTGGATATTACAGAGAGAGAGAGAGAGAGAGAGAGAGAGAGAGAGAGAGAGAGAGAGAGAGAGAGAGAGAGAGAACGAGAACGAGAACGAGAACGAGAACGAGAACGAGAAGGTAAAAGACAGAAGCAGCAAAGTGACCAGTACTTTCTTGATACAGTTTTTCCCCCTGCGAAAAATGTACTAAGAGGCACAAGTGGTTTGAGCAAGTTATAGATTTAAAGCGGACTTTGAGCTAAGTACAGACCTTCAGTTGGATTTCTTTGTGATTTAGATAGAACATGCAAGGCCAATCCTGATTTATCACAAGTAAGTCTTCAGTAGATGTGGGAAAACCAGAACCTCTGGCCTTTTCTATAAGAGGAAGAACAGTTCCTATGTGTGCAAGGAGCCATGCTAGAAGGAAATGAGTATGTGTATATGTATGTATGTGAACTTGTGGGCATGCATTTGCACACAGGTTCATACGTGGGGTCAAAGCAAAGTAGCACAGACCTGTCAACTCCAGCCACCTCTGAAGTAAATCTGCATCAAGAGAATGTAGAATTTCCCAGTAGTATCAGTAATGTGTTTATACCCAGAGTTGTGTGTGATCCTTGTACTCTTGGCGTAAGGAATTGGCCTCTAGGTGCAGAGTGGCTCTGAGCTTGCAATGGATAGGATTTGCTTTTCCAATGGGGAAATCTTATTAACTCTGTATGGAAGAGAGGGAACTGGTTCACCAAGACATAGCGTGTTAGTGGCAAACATGTCAGCTGTTCTTGGAGTTCTCTGTCCCCCTTTCTAAGGTAGCTGCCTGTGTTCTTGGTGACAGGGAGCTTGTGACTGATTCCCTCAAAAACCAGTCACCTTGTAGGTACACCTCTGCGGGACACAGAGGAGGCCAGGACCACAGTTCTGGAGGCACTGAATGCTACACCTTGACTTCCAGTGTGCTGCAATTTGTCTTATCTATACCACACCTTGTTTTCTGTCTATTCTACTGGTTATTGTCTGCTTCCCCAGATCTACTCTGCGGGCTTTCTGCTGTATGATGCCCAAGAAAGAAGGCATACTGATTACATCCCCTAGATTCTGCTGGAGATCTGTTGGCGAGATGCATCATGGGAAGATCAGATGGCAGAAGTAAAGAGAGAAATGAAGCAGTGTCATTGACGCCCCTCATTTCTGACAGCCTTGCTTTGTGGCCACTGTGTTTCATCTCCCAAGGCCAAGGCTCCAGCCCCCTGCTGGGGCTCCAGCATCATGTATGATTCCAGACCAGGAACAGCTTCCCGGTACTACTGTTCCCTATCTCTTCCTGCATACATGGTACCTATTGGCACTGTTGCCAGATATCCAAGTTTTTTCTCCTTGGCCCTTGGAAGAAGTGTGTATCCAGGGGGAGAATCGAAATATTCTTGGCACCATGACTGGCAACACAGAAATCCACAGAGCTTTCTTTTTCCTTTCATCACAAGGACCAGCAGCATTTCAGCCAGAGGTCCTTTCATTCCCCAGCCTGGACTCCAGAGAGAAACAAGGAAAGGAACATGAGGCAAACCTTAGGGATATTTACGAAATGTGCATACAAAGCCATAATTCCCCTCCATTACTCCTTGCATGAGCAAGAAGTGAACCAAGTTTTGGAGGATGGAGTCAGAGGCATTTTACCTGGTTTTACAAAACCAGAATCCTCAAACCCTGGGCTCAGTCATGAGCTATCTTTTAATAAGTCTCAGAAAAACACTTCCTGCTGAAACTTGTAGGGAAGATAGCCTGTTTGGGAGAATTTGAAAAGGACAGTAAGCTAGACAAAATCAATTCAGATAATCAAAACTCCCATGAACGCCAATATAACGAAAGAGCTGATTACTTCCCATATTTGTATCCTTATAGATTTGTATTTATATATTTCCCGTATTTTTCTTAGTTCACATGTGTGTCCATGCATGTACCCGGGGGAGGGATGTGCATGCATGTGTGTCAGAGGAGACACAGGTATGTTTGTACATGTTTATACCTAATTAAGATCCAGTGATCTCCACTTCTTCCAGTAAGGTGAAAATTTAGGAAAGCAGTAACGATACATTTAGCCTACAGAGCTGCGGCCTTGTTTAATTGAATTGAGTGGTGCCCCAGAGCCAAATAGGCAAGCAGGGCCAAACTATGCAGTGATCTGATGGCCATTCCTCTGCATGGTGGGCTTTTGCCAGGTTCTTACAGTGGGGGAAAAATGGAGGACACTTTGCCAAAGGAAAATAAAACACACAGCCCCACAGGCACCAGCACAATGGCCGCCCTGGTAGAAAACAAGCCATACAAGATCAACAAACAGAAAATGAATGGGGCCTGTCATGAAGCTGGAATTTGGGAGGCTCCGGCTTCCAGGCATTTTATGGGATCAGCGAGGAGCAAGGATCATTCGTGTGCCTTGTTGGATGAGCTCCTCCTGGCACAGTCCCTCCCAAAGGCACAGTGGGAGCAGGCTGTGTAAGCCGGGGTAGCCAGTGAGCCAGTGCAGCCGAACCCAGAGAACACTCGCTCGCTCTGCTGAAAACAATTGCGTCCCCTTTAGGTTCACAGTTGGGAGGCAGTTAGTCATGAGATAGCAGAGCCTTCGGATTTAGGACTGTGCCTTGAGCTAGATGTCTGTGGCTCACTCCAGTAATTCTGGCTACTCAGGAGGTTAAGGTCTAAGGATCAGGGTCAAATCTGTCCAGGCAGGAAAGGCTACGAGACTCTTATCTCTAATAAGCTACCAAAAATCCAGAAGTGGATCTGTGGCTCAAGTAATAGAGCACTAGACTCGACTGAAAATGCTCAGGGACAGTACTCCAAAACACACTAAAACCCATGAGAGTTCTCAGCCCTGTCAACCCTGTAAAGGTACAGGGAAAGGGCCCTGTCCACTCGTCAAAACATCCAAGCCCTGAGCCTTTCAAGGTCAAGAACCATTAAACAGAAGTTTCTGTTGTGTATAGCTAACCAGCCTGTGGTATTTTGTTACCTCAAGTAAGATAGCTATGGACTAACATAAGCAAGACTTGAGTGTGAGTCCTACTCAGCCTCTACCTGGGTAGAACTTAGAAAGGTTCACAAAGTTAACAGAGCCACAAAAACATCGGAGAACTTCTTTCTCTTTGATCCCAAATCCCTTGATTTCTCCAAGGGGCCATGCTACTCCAGTTGCAAAGGGCATAAAAGTTCTGCCTCAAAATGTGGAAATTTTCTTTTTTTACTACAGAGTCTGATTAGACCAATCTTTTATCCTCAAACCCAAGCAACATAAAACCAGGCTAGTACAGCATTGTCCTGCTGTAGAACAATGCTGCACTAGCCTGGGTTTATGTTGCTATACCACAATACAGGAGGTGGAGTACTCAATACAGAAAGTTGGTTTATTCAGCTCACAGTTCAAGAGGTCCTAGAGCAAGTGCTGGCATCTGCCTGGCTCTGAGAGGGACTCTGGCATTGTGTGGGAATGCCTTTGAGAAGTGACATCATATGCAAAGTAAGGAGCCAGAGGTATTCAGGAATGAGGCTCAGTCTTGTTGTATATTCAACCAGAGCTCCCAGGGGACTGCATTAGTCCTGCCTAAGGGTAGAGACCCCACGACGTAATTGACTTCAATTAGATTCTATTCCTTAAAATCCAACCACTTCTCAACCGTACCACACTGGGAACCAAGCCTCCTGCCCATGAACCTCCTTATGAGTGATGATGATCCAGCACTTAGCCTAGATTGAGAACCCACTAATATTGACTGGTATCATGTTCCTAGAGAAATATATAACCTATAACCTATAGTGAAGAAGAATAAAATTGGAGAATGAGTGCTACACAAGCAGGAGGAAGGGCGGCCGTGGGTATTATATTAGCTTTCTGGTGCCAATTGCAGGGAGGAGGGGGAGGGAATTAAAGTAGGATGTATTTTGGTTCACAGTTTCAGAATTTTCAGCCCATGCTTGGTTGGTTCTGGCACTTTAAGCTTGACGCCAGCCCAGCTTCATATCAGAAAGTTTCCAGTGGAGCAAAACTGCTTACATCATGGTAAAAAGAGAGAGTAAGAGAACTAGAGTGCAGAAGAATGACAGAATGAGAGAGTAAGTGAGAGAGAGAAGGGGGAGAGGGAGGGAGAGAGAGAGGGAGGGAGGGAGGGAGGAAGACCTAAAGGCACACACGCAGTATAAATCACATCCTCCAATCAGGACCCTCCTTCTTCAGTCCCTCTGCCCATAGTGTGATCCATTATGAATCCATCAGTGGATTACACTATTGGTGAGGTCAGAGTCTTGATGATCCAGTCACATCCCCAAGCCCCGCCTCTGAGCATGACATTGGGGTCCAAGACCTTGACTTGTTTTGGAAGAGGAGCCTTCGGATCCCAACCATAACAGCTATACAAGCTCAGAGGATTGCCACGGTCCCAGAGGCGGGGGTGGCAGCGTAAAGCCCTGTCTCTCAAGGCTGATCCCAACAGTGGCTGCTCACATAGTAGAGGGGTGGGGGACTGGGTGCCCTCTCCTCAGCATCGGCCTGGCACACTGGGTGAGTCCTGCTGTGTCTCAGGGACGCTGATACTGAATGAATCTCCACTGTGGAGAGACACCTCCAGAAAGTATGAGGACAAGGACTGGGAGTTGGAACCCAGGAGTGCGGGGCCCAGTAGGGGTGCACTGAGACCAGCGTGGATACACGTGGGCTGCAGGGGTGTGGACACCGATGTAGAGTGCTCTTCAGGGAATAAAAGCATGAACTGGATGGTGGGCCTAAGCACAGGAGTCGGAGGTTGGAGGACAGCCTGGGAAAAGTAGGACCAATGGCCAGATAGCTGGACTCCTGTGGGTTGTGGGGGATGTAGCTGTAGTTCCTTCTCCTGGACTGGGCTGCAGCCATCCACAGCGATTCTGGGCCCCATGGAGGGTGTTCAGTTTGGACAGCCGCAGAGAGGTGGCGAGCAGGCAGGCCTAGCGCTGGAAAGCATTCACAGAAGGAGCAGGACTCCTGCTGGCCTGTCCGTGTGGAGCTTGCCATCTTAAAAATAAAAAAAGGTTCACCAGTTTAACTGGCTCTCGTCCTTACAAAGACAACTGGGGAAACCAAGGCAGAGGCAATGAGAAGGCCGGCCCGTGCCCACCCAGTTCAAAAGGAGCAAAGATGGCCACCAATCCACCGGACTCCGCCCTCAGCACGCAGCATCACGGGAAGTTTCTACACCGTGGAATCCTTGAGCTGTGCAAATCACGCCAGCATGGCTGCCTGCACTGGAGAAGGCGCAGAAGCATCTGGAAATCTATTTTGGAGCACGGTCGTAGAATACCCTTCTGTCACCCATTGTCACCCTCACTACTGCAGAGATGCTGACATTTATATTTTTAAACTCTTTTTTTTTTTTTTTGTCAAAACGAATGCTATCCTTCTCAGATGCAGGAGCCTACCCTGCGGTACACCTGCAGAAACAGGAATAAATTGTAAACAAGCACACACACATACACACACACACACACACACACACACACACACACATCCCAGCATTACATAAGGCATTAAAATTGGAACAAAAACTTGAATTTAAACCAGCTCAGTTCCATCCCTAATAGCAAGTGCTGAACAATGGAGGAACCCTTCCTCTATTCAAAGTCTTCCAAGAACAAAGGAAATTGTCCCCAAATAAAGCAATAACCGAATACCATATTAATAATAACCTTGCATTTGTATAACCTTAGCTTTACAAAGCGTTTTCACATCTGCCATCTTGTGGGGAGGTGACTTCAGGCACAATTGTAGTTATTAAACAAAACCGAGAGTTTATTATAAGGTTATATGTGAACAACCACCAATCTCCCTCCGCACTGTAGCCACAGTTACACTTTCTCAAAAGCAGCTCTATTAACATCAGTTCTGGGTCATGAACCATTTACATCCTCTCCCTCCATTTGTAGGAGGTCAGAAGTCGGGAATCCGCAGATGGCCGAAGATCATGGCCCGACTCCAGTCCTTCCCTTAAAGACTCGATCTTTCCTTCATGCTGCCTGGACCACGTGTGTACCCCAGGGAGGATGGGCTGCCTCAGGACATCCTGAAGGCACCAGGGCTGGTGTCCACTGGCTTCCTGTGGGTGGGTTTGGCCAAAAAAGCAGGATCAGGGTGTGGATAAAATGGATCAGATGTTATGAATTCCCCCCAAAGTGAGGGCATGTCACTCGACTGGCCAAGTCACCTCAGCCCTACCTCTCTCACCATTTTGTAGAGGAGAAAAGTAAAGGCTGAGACCAGGGAAGCCACTGGAAAAGTTCCCCAAGCTGGTGAATGTGTGGACAATGAGCTGAGGCTACTCTCCCTCCCTGTTGCTGCTTCTAACTTCTCTGCACTAGGGAACATTTTTAAAGCATGCATGTACACACACAAACACCCATGCACACATGCCTGTGCTCACACAGATGTCCCCAGAAACATATGTAACATTCTCAGGGGAAGAATTTGACCCAAATGTGCCATAGGGACATAAGACTGTTGACCTGTCTGCAGGGTTTGGAGTTGTTTGAGGATTCAGTGAGGGACAGTTGGAGGAATTCCTTTCTCAGGAGGGAAAGTCTGAATCAACAGAAGAGCTCTCCCGCCCCCGCAATGGAGCTTCTGGGCTAATGGGATTTGGAGGTGTCAAGCAGGGTTCCCCGGACCCCGCGACCCTCCATCATATGGACTCGCTGTGCCTCGGGATATTTCTCTGTGAACCAGGTCCCCGTGGCAAACTTTCAGGCCGGGGTGGGCCTGACTGGCAGATCGGGAAGTGGGACATGAGTGCAGTCAGGACCCCGAGGTCCCAGAATGCATCTCACATGTGAAGGAGGCTGGACTTTAGATTTGGTCCTCCATGTCTCACCCACCTCCCAAGGGAGGAAGGGACCAGGAGCACGGGAAGCTGGCAGGGGAGGACGGCCGTGAAGGCAGCAAGAAATGGTGTCAGGGGAGTCTCGTGCAACCAAGGGAAGAGGCTGCTTTTCTCTCTGAACTCTGAAGCCTCCGTTGCAATGGGGGGGAAACACCTGCCACACAGGTTTGAGGAAGATCACACGGGGAAGAGAACCTAGTGCAGCCCCCCGAGGGGGCTCAGGGAACATCACATGCTGTTCTCCCGTGTCTCCATGAAAGCTGTCAAGGCCGGATGTGAAAGGCTCCATAGAACAGTTGAGAAGTCCCTGAAATGCAAGGAAGGCCAGACAAACACATGGAGGCCAGTGTAGTCTTCACATTAAGGTCCAATGGAAGGAGTAGATTAGTGAAGACCTAGGGTCCCTGGTGAGCAATACCTACACAAAAGATACAACACTGTTTCAAAAGAGAGTCCAGCAGGAAACAAAACACCCTACCTCCCTAGAACCTTCTAGGTCTTCACTGTTCTGATAAGGGGAGGGAAGAGGTGTGAGGCTTGCAGAAGGGGCTTGATTAGGAATTGATAAATAATCAGAGCATCCCAGGATCCAGCCAAGAAAATGTTACCTCACTGCAACAAGGACAACAGAGCAGATCACAGCTCTGGGTATGAAAACCCCCTAGTCATGGAATAGGAGAAACCCTAGGTCACCTTGGCACAGGCCAAAATTTTCTTAAAAGAGACCCAGAAACACAACAAATCAAAGAAAGTTTGGACAAATGGGATGGCATGAAATTGCAGAGCTTCTGTATGGCAAAGGACATAGCTAGCAAGAGCAATTGAAAGCCCACGGATTGGGAGAAGATCTTCACTAGCCATACAACAAACAAGGGTCTCATATCTAAAATACACCTGGAACTCAAAAAATTAAATCCCCCAACAACAAATCCTCAAAGAAACAACTGCCCAATAAGTAAGTGGGCTAAAAACTTAAAGAGAAACTTCTTGAAGAAGAAAGAAGGATGGCCAATAGACACATGAAGAAATGCTCAACCTCCCTAGCCATAAAAGACATGCAAATCAAAACAACATTGAGATACCACCTCACTCCAGTTAGAATGGCTAAAATCAAGAACTCTAATAACAACAGATGCTGGAGGGGATGTGGACAGAAGGGAACCTTACTTCATTGTTGGTGGGAGTGTAAACTTGTTCAACCACTTTGGAAAGTAGTATGGAGCTTCCTCAAAAGACTCCACATAGAGCTCCCCTATGACCCAGCAATCCCACTTTTGGGCATTTACCCAAATGATCACAAACAAGACCATACTGAAGCTACCAGCACAATATGTTTATTGCAACATTATTTACCATAGTTAAGATATGGAACCAACCCAGATGCCCCTTAGTAGATGAATGGATCAAGAAAATGTTATATGTACACAATGGAATTCTATGCCTCCACCAGAAAGAATAATATTGTCCCATTTGTTAGGAAATGGAAAGACTTGGAAAAAATTATATTAAGTGAAGTAAACCAGGCCCAAAGAAACATAGTCCCATGGTTTCCCTTATTTGCAATAACTAGTATATGTCTGAGACAAGCAGAAACGGTCAGATAAGTTGATGTTAGGCGAAATGAACCCCAAGATTGTTTCTTACATATTTATAAGATGATTTCTTTGTTGCTTTGTATGTCCCTCCCCCATGGTATAACCCCTGTTTTCACTGTATTTGATGTTGGTATAATTTGTGGAGAGGAAGGGAAAAACAAATTGTTTAAATAGGGATACAGGTGGACCCATTGCAACAATGAAATGTACAAGACGTTATGTCGAAAAATGAACTTTACAACTTTGGCTGAGGAGTGGGGGGCGTAGTGGGGGAGATGGGAAGGGATGGGAAGGGGAAACAAAGGAGGAGGCAACAATGCTTGATAAGAAATGTACTCATTATCTTGCCCATGTAATTGTAACCCCTCTGTACAGTATTTTCACAATAAAAAAATGGAAAAAGTAAAATTTTAAAAAATAAAAGAAAGAAAACCCCCTAGTCTTAGCCACTTGGAGACAGAGTGGTAGTGGCCTTTGACCAAGATGCTTCTTTTTCTGAATTAAGTTTTTCCTACTCTCTCTCCAATGTCTGTGGACGTTGTTGGTTGAATGTCTGAGACAAGAGTCCGAAAAGACAACGGGGCAGCAGCCGGCAGCGATGCTACAACACGAGCAGGTGTTACCTGCTGTGAACATGTCACACAAGCAGACACTGCCTGCTGCTGAGCTGCAGTACGGGCAGGCATCACCTGCTACGAGGCCACAACCCTATCCATCTCAGACGTCCACAGAGCCAAAAGGGCTCGAGTGCCCCAGGTTCTGCCCACCATACATAGCAGGTTGTGATCAGCATGGCACCAGTTACAATCCAGACGAAGACCTCCACCTCCACATGGTTTCCTGAGGGCTGGAGCAGACTATGCACTGTCCAAAAGTATTTTTTAATAAATAATTGACCTTGGAGTCATTTTAGATGCAAACATAGTCCAGTGTTTCTGTTGTTCACACATTGCATTACTTTCATCAAAATAAAAAGTACCTCTTACAACTGCCGTTCATTGAACCATACACTGTATTTGGGTTCTTACCAGTTTTTGCACAAATGCTCTTTTTTTCTTTTCTAGTATCCATGCAGGGGGCTGCGTGTGCTCACTTGTCATGCATGATCTTTTGTTTGTTTGGTCTTGTTTTGTTTTGTTTTACTCAGGAGTCCCTCTTTGTCTCACGGCATTGACCAGGTCTTTCATAGGATGTTCCTCAAATCTGGAAAAGGCAAACGTTAGTAGTCTAGCTCTCATTCACAAACCCTTAGCTGTCCCCACATAATGGAAAATTCCATGAATCCAAAACTCCTCAAGCCAGGTGTCATCGGCTCACGCCTGTCATCCTAGCTACTACTCAGGAGGCTGAGATCTGAGGATTGTGGTTCACAGCCAGCCCGGGCAGGAAAGTCTGTGAGATGTTTATCTCTAATTAGCCACCAGAAAACCAGACGTGGTGCTGTAGCTCATAGGGGTAGAGTGCTAGCCTCGAACAAAAGAGCTCAGGGGCAGCGCCCAAGCCTTGAGTTCAAGCCCCACGACCAACCAGATAAAAAGAAACCTCCACAAAAATAACTGGTGTCCGTGCTTAGCCAGTGAGGAAGCACTTGAGCAGGCTCTCATGATAGCCTGCTTCCCTGACACCAGGAGTGAGCCAGCCCCTCCACCCAGCTCTGCTTCCACCATCCACCCACCGTGAAGCCACTGACCACACCAGGCCAGGAGCATCTGCTGTGTGGCGGGTATGATGGAGGAGTGAGAGTCCTCAAGTTCACTATGCCAGTTCACTTAAATTAATAGTTGCACTAGGGGGTTTCATGTTAGTGGGTCCAGTGAAGTGTGCAATGTATGTTGACCAGTTACCCCAGCTCTCATTCTCCTTCCCACCTCCCTCTACCGTCCCAATCCAGCTCCAGCAAGCTTTGCAGTTTCGATTTCATGATTATACAAAAAAAAAAAAAAAAACGTTTTGGCTGTCTTCACCTTCCTTCCCTTCTCTATTTGCCGGCCCCTCCCACTGGGGTGTGCACCCCAGGTCCCTGTGGACCATCTTCCCAATGCTCACTTTTGTGAAACCACATGTTATTGTCTAAAGAGAGGCTTCACTGGGGGTATCTCACCGGTGCCTAGACTTTTCTTTTTATGAGGTTGGCCACTGATTAAAGTGCGGAAATACACACATGCATGCGCACACATACATATTATATATGAGGTCCTGCTTTGGGGTACACACACACAACACACACACACACACACACACACACACACACAAGGTCCTGCATTGGGGTACTTTTATCTTAGATATCTAGCATTTGTGTATGAGAGGAAACGTGCAACCTTTCTCCTCCTCGATCCAGTTTATTTCATTTAATATGATGATTTCTATAAATCTAAACATTCACATGATGGCAAGTGGCTACTCCAGTCGTTACAGTGTGAAGCTGAGCAAACCTGATTAAGTTCATCTCTGAGGATCAAGGTGGGATTGGGGAGAAAGCACCACCTAATTTAGACTGCTAAAGGAGAACCTGCTGGTACCATCACTCCAGAAAGAAATAGAGGTCATAAACAGAGGCCTTTGAGGCCAGTTTTCCCAACCAGTTTCCTTGGGGACTCTGGCATTTCTCAGTGGTGAATACTAGGACATGTTGAGTAGGAGAAATTAATGTGGGGCTAGGTACAGGTGCTTCTTCTGGTTGGTATACTCTTCCCAACCCCCATCACCTACAACAGCTCTGCCTGTATCTCAGAAATAGGGCATGTTACTAGGGAAACCAGCAAACAAAAACACTATGTGATGTGTTTCAGGTACCTATTTATTTATCCTATTGTAGACTTGACAGGAAAGATGAGATCTGCCTAATAGCGCCAGCTCTTACATCCCTTTCCCTTCCCCTCCCCCTGCCTGCTCTACTCCCAAAGAAAAGTCCACCAGTGTTTATTGCTGTGTTTGGATTTCAAAAGTCTTCCAAAGTTCATCTATTGAAGGTTTGGTCCTCAATGTCGCGGTGATCAGATCAGGGAGGGGTGAGGGAGGGAAGAACACCTGTAGAAGATTGGATCACGAGGGTTCTGACATCATGAACGAATGCAGCCATCCATGGTTCATTAGTGGAATATTGGGAAGCAATGGAGGTATGGTCTGGTTAGAGGTCTAGTTAGTAGGTCATTTAAGGTATGCTCTTGGAAGACCTGTTTTGTGATCGGCCGCATCATTCTCTTCCCCTCTCCTCTGCTCCACCCACCAGCTCTGCTCCATCCACATAGCCCTCTACTATGAAGTTCTGCCTTACCTCAGACTTGGAAACAACAGAATTGAGGGACCATGGACTGAATTCTCTGAAGCTAAGAGTCAGAAATACACTTCACTTTGGTTTAAGTTGAGTATTTGGGGTATTTCATTCAGCAATGGAACACTGACTTATACAGTTGCAGACTTTCTCCATCTGATTTTGGCTGGGTGAAATTGGGTGTTGTGCTTTAAGTTGCTGAGACAAACTAAACATTCACTTCAGGAGACATAATTAAATATAATGTCTTTGTGTCCATTCATATCCTTTGGCATGCCCTGACTGTAGAACCCAACAACCGTTTCCTTATTTCTTTCCCTTAAGAAGAGCTCTTATTTTACTGAGAGTGGCAACACAGCCAAAAGATGAAGACAAAAGCTTGTTCTAAGAGAGCTATGGAGTTCACATTCTAACCAGCCAACTCACTCTCCCAGTCTCCTTTGTAGTGAGGGTTTATCATATGACTTATCTGGCCAGTAAAATTCAAGAAAGAATCTATTTAATGGAAAGGGCTTCTGGGAAACAGCATTCACTTTCCATTAATAGAGACAGGTTCAGAGAACTGCTCACCACTCTTTCTACCCTAGTGACTAGGTTCTTGGACTTTCAGCAGCCATTTTGCAATCCTGAGCGTGAATGAATAATCATGAAGAAGGAAAGACAATAATAGACAAAGAAGTCTGGGTTATTGGTTACCTCACTAATTTATTAAACTATCATTGAAATTGCCTATTTCTTGTTTTCCTATCAAACTGGGTTAAATATATATATATATATATATATATATATATATATATATATGTATGTATATTCAAAACCATTATTGGGCAAGCTTTTACTTTTTTAATCCAAGATTAAAATATTCCTGTTCTGTTCTGAGTTTATAAGGAGAATACTGTTTGAAGATAGTAGATTCTAAAGTTGAGTAACTTTTCACTTTATTGGCCTAGGTCAATTCCTTCCTTTTAGGGTGCTTTATGGGAAAGATTTTGTTCACAGAAGTGATTCCCACAATTTTATCAGCGGGAACAATTGTACCAGTACAAGAGCAATGATATCTTAATTCCCAATCTGCAACTTGTTCAATTCAAGCAATATTATACCAATGGCTTCCATTGTGGTTATACCCTTATGTTCCAACTTCATCTCATAAAGGATATCTTTCCATCTACTTTTATTCTCTAAGAATAATGTAAACTTGAGAGTTCTTTACTCTGCCTTCATAACAAGCACAGGAGATCATTTGCAAGATGATGAAGATAGATTTTGAGAGTCCTTCAGAACACCTCTTCCTGTAGAATATTAATTTGGCCTACTTTGTTGGCAAGAGATGTTTGGAAGGGAGCCAAAAAACGTATGGCAATTAATCAACAGGAAATAAAATAAACACAAATTGCAGATTCTTGTCAGAAATAGTGTATCCTGACACTTGCCTTTAAAAGACAAACTTGTTTCTTTAGTCTAAAGAGCAGTTCTAGCTTTTGTGGGTCAGTTCTGTCAACAGAAGTCACAGAAAATGGCTTACTGAAGACAACTAGTCAACCTAAAGGAAGGCAGAGGAACATGAGAGGGGCCATTGACAGAGGCTACTTCTTTGTTGTCTAAAATAGTTACTACTGGGCACCAATGCCACAGGAGGTTTGATTGGGCACCAATGCCACAGGAGGTTTGATTATATGTCAGGTAAGAATTATGAGTATATGTTTGAGTATGTGAATTATGAGTATTCCAACTTTGGAATACTTATTTCAGAGAAGCATAAAATAACTCACTTCTGGGCATATTCACATAATATTTAGATACATTATCAGAAAACACATCATTAAAAGAGTATGCCTTTTAGTGTAGGTATCACATTCTACGTCTCATAAGCATTGCTGTTTTAGAGGAAGCTGTAGTCTCTCAGCAATATTCCCTGAACCAATTTCCCTAACACCAGCTTGATGATTTAAAACAAAACAAAACAAAAATCTGTATTTTTTTCAATATTTGGGAAGCTTAGAAGTCCAAAATTCAGCAGAGCCACGCTCTCTTGGGAGGGTCCTGTGGGAGACTGTTCCTTGCATTTTCCAGTTTCTGGTAGAGGTCAGCAGTCCTGGGCTGGCGGTCGCATCATTCTAATCCACGCCTCCAGCTTCGCATCCTTTGTGGTTGTCTGGGTTATCTGTGCTTGTCTTTAAGGACATTTGTCACATACATAATCCAAGATGATCTCTTCACCTCAAGGTCCTTCATGTTACATCATCCCTGAGCCTTTTCCCAAATGAGGTCACATTCAGAGGTTCAAGGAACTTCAGTATGGGCCTGGCCTGTATTTGAGGGCCTAGCATCAACCCAGTGTTTTTCTGTTTTCAGTGTTGATGATGAACCTGAGCTCTCAGAGGCTGTGCCAGGCGATCGAGGGGTGGCTCATCACCTTCCCCCTTTTTGTGTCATTGAGGCAGATAAAAGAAAACCTCCACCAAAGGCCACCAAACTGGATGAGTCCAAAACACCACATATTCTGGGTCAAGAGAACCTGGTTTAAATTTTATACTCTTCTTCAAAATATTTTCATCCAACAACTCTTCCTTGAATCCCAACTCCAGACCAGACGGTATGCTATGCGATAAATCAGACATCGCCTTCATTCCCAAGGAGGCCACCAGTTCCTGACACGTGGCATCAAGTTTGCTACTTGACCGTTTTACTTTTTCCTTTGCCACTTGAGAACAAGAAAGAGCGATGAGTTTAGAAACACGGGAGGAATGTAAAATGTTTCCAGCACTTTTGGACAAGTGCCAGGGTTGGAAACTGACACAATCTCATGGCCCTGTGCTTTCCCTTTGAAAACATCATTCTCCTAACCTGAAAGGCTCTTCTGTGCTCCTCCCTGAGCTGAGCTACTGTACTCCTGAGTCCTAATCTCAGCTTAGAAATCAACATCTCTGTGACACCTACCCAGACCTTGAGACATAAGTTGACTGCCCTCTCCCGCCATCTCCCATATATTTGTCTTCCGCCATTTCTCCTGCATTGATCAGTCTGCAATTATTTTATATACTGTGTACTTGGTGGTTGTTCCTGTCACAGGAACACCTGTCCTGTGAGATCACTCTTCACTCCAAGGGCCATGCAACTGACCTGGTCTGTGTAGGACTGAGGATAGATGCATGGATGGATGGATGGATGGATAGATAGATGAGTTGATGGATGGATGAGTGGATGGAGAGATAGAAACACAGATGAAAGCATGTTTATTTGACAGCTTGAGAAGTCGGATGGCACCAACAGGTCCAGAGAACAGTGACCCTAATAAGTCAACTCCAACCTGCTACTAATATTTTACCAGCCCATGCATGGACCTCACAGAAGGCAAGGCAGGATCTCTGTAGCTTCAGGGAGCTACAAGTGCAAGTTGCAGAAAGAGCAGGAAGACTAAGGCTGCAACCTACCATGCTGAGAGAAGAGAAGGATGGGGTGGGGGGAAGTTGATTCCTCATCACTAGCCTTGATCACCCCATCTGTGTGGTTAGAAAAGGTTATTTAGTTGTGTGCTTTATACTCTGAGTGGCCAGGTGCATACAATTTATGAGGAGAGTCCTTTAATGCATATTTAATAAAGCTGTAGGCATTCGTATACCAAATTGACAGTGTCAACTGTGTTTGCATTGTGGGACTGGAGGCGTCCCGTGGCAATGCTGACACTCACTGGCAAGACATGGACATTATCAAACATCTCAGCAGGGGTGAGGGGACTTTTGTGTTTGCTATGCTATCGTTACAGTGAAGGGTTTGTGAAAAGCTAGAATCATAGGTGCAGACTGAGTAGCTTTTGACCTCAGTGAAGTAGAAGACACAAAGAGCCAACATGGGGATAAACATGAAGAGAAGACAGGAAGTCGGTGGCAGCAAAATCATTGCAGTTATAAGGATAACAATGGTAGCAGAAACAAGAATCATTATTTGTGCATCCTTTCTATCCTCCAAACCCTATTCCAGATGCATTGCATGCATTTAATCCCTGCAACAGCTCCACAGGGTGAATATTTTTTTTTATCACACTCCTATTTTAAAGAAGAGATGAAGCCTTAGAAAGGATGACCAACTTTCTAGGGTCACAAATATATGAAGTTGATAGAAATCAGAATTGAGTCCAAGGGCAACTCATCTTTGCCCACTGGTTTTTAGTTACAGAATCAGCACAAATGAGCTTGATTCTAATTCCTTCTCCCCACCGGGTGGAAGCATCCAGCCAGAGGTCAACACTCTTCTTCCCTAGCGCGGATGTATTGCTGGGCAGCTGTCCCCAGGTTTCCTCTGGGAAGGGTCATGTGACTAGCTTGAGCCCACACAGTAGGCCAAGTTGGATGAGAATCAAGTCCATCTTCTCAGCTCTCTGTCCACTTCTTGGGCTCCTGCAGGAGTCCTTTACCCAAGAGTAAAGCCATTATTATTCTCTGAGCATTGGACGGCTGCACGAGCAAGAAGTTTAATATTTTTCTGTGTCAAGCTACTGATGGCGCGAGGCTTAGTTGTTACAGCAGCAGCGTTGCCTGGCTAGTACTCATCTTTCTTCCAGTCACTGCACCACTGGGTCACTTTCTTTCCATACAAGAGGAGGGAAAAAAAACTAGGAATATGTGTCTGAAAGGACCATTGGCAAAATAGAATATATGTCCCACAAAGACGTGATCAGATTAGAGTTTTGTGTTCTATCTTTTGTGTCAGAGTCAGAGGAGAATAAAGATGCCATGGAGTAGAGGTCACATTAAAAGATGTTAATATAGGCAGGGCTTTGGCTGATAGGAAACACTTGGAATTGGCAGCCACTGTCACATTTACTTTTCTGCACCAAGTACAGCCAACTTGGTTTCAGTTCACTTTGGGTTTGAATCAACCTATCCAAGTCAGCTTTATTTATCTAATGAAACATATGAACACACTTTTTATTACAGTCAGGGTCTGTTCTATCCAAAGCAAGGGCTGGGTTGGGTTTCTGCTCCCATTCTGCACCAGGATGCAATGTACAAGCAGATGGCATTCGACTCCCTTCTGGCCGGGTGCTAAGAATCAGAAAAAGGGGAGGGTTCTCGCTCTCCCTCTTCCTCCCCTCCCCACTCTCTCCCCCTTAGCCTACGAGCATGAGTCTGTGAGGCCACTGTGGTCACAGCCGGGCCTCCCTGTGGACACACCTCCATTCTCAAAGGTGAAGCAGTTGGCATTTGGAATGTGTGTTCATGATTCTCCCAGACGGGGAGTCTTGTTCTCAGGCCAAAAGCTAATGGGAAGAGAAACGTATCGTCAAGCATGCCCACAGCATAACCGAGTTTATTCATAAATGAAGAAGTAGAGATAAGGGAGGCATGCCTCCTCCGTCCATTCATTTATTGAATTAGCATTGGAGCAGCTAGTAATTAATTCTTCTCAGGATCATTTGATAATTTAATATTTTAACTTTTTTAACATAAATGTACACTGACAGGAAGGTGGAAAAATACGGCAGAGATGTTCTGGATCTCCGTCCCCGCTCAGTGGTACTACCTCGTGCAATTATCATGCTTTCAAAACCAGGAAATGAGCCAGGAACAGTCTCACCCTATATGAGAGGCAGACATTTGTGGTCTTCAGTTGGAGGTCAGCCTGTGTAGTTGGCAAGACCTCATCTCAACCAAGGATGCTGGGTGTGATGGGGGATACCTGTCATCTTTACTATGCAGAAAGCATAAATAGAAGGATCGTAGTCCATGATGACTGACTAAGGCATCAATGTCAGGTACTCTTTGACAAATAGGCCAAAAGGACCAGCAGGGTGTGACTTAATGTAACAGTGCCTGCCTACCAAGGCCTGAGTTCAAATCCCAGCACTGTCAAGACAAAACCAAGGAATACATACTGGTGTAATATACATGTGCATGGGTATGTGTTTGTTTCTATGCAGTTTTATCACAAATATACTCTTGTGCAGTATCAGCACAGTGCTTCTTGCTTTTATTCTATTCTAAGATAGGAGCATATTTGTCAGAGGGAATGCTAGAAAGTAGAAATAAAAGCATTGGATGCCATAGTGCTAACTTTTTTAATCAGCTGGGTGAGTACATTTCCTTCCACAGGTGTTTGTGTGTTTCTGCAAGGTTTTGAGTTATGGTTTTCTTCACTTTTTCTTTTTCTTTGGTCGGTCGCGGGGCTGAGCTCTGGGCCTGGGCACTGTCCCTCAGTTCTTCAGCACAAGGCTAGTGCTCTACCACTTGAGCCACAACACCACTTCCAGCTTTTTTCTGCTTATGTGGTGCTGAGGAATCGAATTCAGGGCCTCATGCATGCAAAGCAAACACTCTACCACTGAGCCACCTTCCCAGCCCCAGTTTCCTTCACTGTTTAAGTAAGTGTGGTTCATTCCTAAGCAGCTATGTGAGAGTTGTTGCCATCACTTCTGGGTAGATTTGTGAGTCAGATGCAAGGATATCATTATCTCTGTTGGACACAAGGGGAGACAAGTATCGTAGTCTAAAGAGAATGAAACAGAGGCCCTACAAGAAAGAAGAACCAAGCACAGCGGCACACACTGGTTTTCGCAGCTACTCAGAAGAAAGAGGCCAGACAACCTCAAGTGGGAAGCTAGCCTAGATGCAGTAGCAAGAACTTATCCCCAAAATAAACATTTTTAAAGGGCTAGAGATGGAGTTCAGTGGTAGAACAGGTTGAATATGGAGAGGAAGAAGAGGAGAAGAGGAAGGAGAAGGAAGAAGAAGAAAGGAGGAGAAGGAAGAAGAAGAGGAGGAGGAAGATGAAGAGGAGAAGGAAGAGGAAGAGGAGGAGGAAGATGAAGAGGAGAAGAAGGAAGATGTAAAGGAAGAAATTAGACCAGACTCTTAGACTGATGTCTACTGCTACACCAGGGACAGCATTAAGGCCTCAGTAGCTCCTCCCCCTCCCTCAGTTCCCACGGGGGTGGGGGGGGGTCTCCTAACAGTTTGGTCTGAATGCTTGCTTTTGGCAGTCTGAATATAGTTCAGCACCTTCTTACCCCAGAGTACCAGGCAGCCTCTCACCCCAACAGCCTGGCATCCAAGCCCGAGGCTGACTCTAAAGGTACCACATGCCCTTGGGGACAGTCAAGGCCCTCGGCTTGGGGTCAGCCTAACTGTGCCTTTGTGTGGGAGGAAAGGGCCCTTTCATTCTATTATTTGTATGATTTAGAAACTTAGAAAGGCACAAATAATATCTGGGCAGATCTCTAGCAATCTAAAGAGCAGAACTTCAATAAGGGCATTGCATTAAATCTGAGCTAGCAAAAGCTTATAATAAAACTACGGTAATGAGCAAGCTTTATGATAAAATTAATGTAATTAATTAGTGTTTGTAAAGGACTTCGAGATCACAGGGTGAAAGGTGCCAGCTAGAGGAAAAGTCATCTTAGAAATTACCACTATTATCATCTTAAGACAGCGCATATATTATACACTATATGAGCATTTCCAAGCATATATTCATGTCCCCGCTATAACTACGTTAATTTATAGTAATTTGCAAATCAGGTCTCTGATCAGCCCTGGGAACCCTTTCTGGATTTCTAAGTGGATGAGGTTATGACTCAAGTGGTATTTTAAACTCTATCCTGTGATAACCTATTAGCAGGAGCAGCCTCAGACCTGCGCACGTGCTCAAGTTCGAGATTCCAATTACAGCTGACAGGCGTGAGCCCTGGCTGCCTCCTGCACTCTGTGGCTTGTCTTTGGGGGTTTGCTTGAGTTTTATTAAAAGTAGGTATATGAAAGCACTCGTACCTTTCTAACTTTCCAGGATTAATACATTACAGTTGTTCTCTGATAATATTCCCTATGGTCCCCAGCAACTCCGGGCTGTCACTGTGTTGCGGGAAACTCACGACTGAGCCCTGCTCATTGGAGATCCCGGGGACTTGGGAGCTGAGTGGGAATGCCCAGCTCATCCAAATGAGGCCTTTTATTTCCAACCATCCCTATGGTCTCGCCCATTAGAAAACAGGCTATTGCATGTATTAACTGAACCACACAATTTCTATGGGGCTTTGGGGGTACATTAAAAAAATTTTTAAGCTAATTGTTTGATACTAAAAGTCATATCAACAGGGAATTTGGGAAAAAAATAGGGTATTTCTGTGGTTATTTTCTTTTCCCCTGGGCATCTTTACGTTGTGGGCTACACAGTTGTCATTCTCAGAGCTCCTGACGTTCTGGTTCGAAGCTATTGACAAGGGCTTGCTTCTCCAAGTTCACCTGGAGGGAGTGATGAGCCTACTTACTCTGTTTCCTGTACACAGACAGGTGCTTGGGAGTCTATTCACCACGGTCCCGTGGGGAAAGATTCCTTTCCACAGTCACACAAGTGACGTTTGAGCAAGTGGTCCTTCTTGTGTCCTGTCTCCTGTGTCCAAGTTCTTACTGTCACTTACCCCACAAGTGATCTTGGGTATATCACATTCTCTGTTTTATTAGTGTATGGCTCACTAGTCACACAGAGAGCAGGGAATGGAAGTTGTGTGTGTGGGAGGGGGGTGTGTGTGTAGAGGGGTGTTTGTTGCAGATTAGAGTTGACAATGTGAACTACACTCTGGTAACCCTGCCTGCACACACACACACACACACACACACACACACACACACACACACACACGCACACTATGGCAGACATTGCTAATCCATCACAGAGCCCTTCCAACTCAGCCCACAGTGTCAGAACCCTCCTCAAACCCCTCCCCTGGGAACACTTCTGTTTCCTATCCTGATTTGCCAATTGACTAGAAACCTACGATCCCTTCAGCTCCAAAAATGTAAATCGTGCTGTAATTTTGCAAACTATCGCTTCCAATAGTGTTGCAAGAAAGCATCAACGTCTAAGTAAATACATTTATTTTTTTTTTCTGTGAAAGCTTTTCTGGCTGCCACATTTTACAAAACTTTATAGGAAGTATAATAACCTTTAAAAAACCAAGTAAAATAAAAACATCATTATTAGAGGGTTCAATTAGACATGCAAACACATTCTGCTAAACAATGTAATTGTTGAATAAAAAAACATAAATTAGAAGGCAAAGCATGAAATTAAAGGCCTAGGGGACAAACGGTGCTACCTGGTGCCTAGGAGGACCCCACCCAGCCACACACAGGAACCTGGGAACCTGGGAGTCTGAGTCTCCTGTGGTTGGGTCCCTGGTTAGGCAGATGAGCAAACAGAAATCCTCAGAGAGGGAAACAATCCAGAAAAGACTGGAGTTCACACATCAGCGGAAGCAGCCCATCCACTCAAAGCCTGGGGCAATCCATGGGAAAACTGGAGGTCTGCTGACAAATAAAACAACAAAACTTGTGTGGGTTTCCCATAAATCTCACTGTGGTCCACGGTGCACGACCAAAACTATGCTCTCCGTTTCCTTGCTGGAGTAGCTCTTCCTGCGGCTTAGAGCCGGGATGTTCTGAGACAATGCCAGCCAAACGTCTCCTTGGAAAGAACTATCTGGCAATGCCAGTCGTGGTACTTGACCTACTCCTGTTGCTTTGTTGTTTTCTCAAGGTAGTCTCCACACTGCTGCCTTGGCTGGGATTACAGGCGGGAACCACTGCATCCCGTTTCTGTGCACTCTTCACCTTACTGGGTTTTCAAGAGAAGATGAAGGAAGTTGTGAAGACACATGTTGCAGGTCCATGTGGAGGCCAGGCTTTGCTGGGAGATCTCCAGATGGGTCATTTGCACCACGCCTATTTCTAACTCTGAAAACTTTCTGTTGGCTGGATGGACGGATGGCCCGGGACTCTTCATCTTTCCTCTAAATTCTGCTCAAAAATGAAACAACTTTTCCTTGCACCACCTCTGTTTTGAGTTTTACTCTAGCCCGCCCAGAGAACCCAGCTGGCACCTTCCACATCTGCCGGCAGCTGTCAGGAGCCAGGGTAACATCAAGGCCCTTCCAAGGCCGTCCATCCCGCTGCCCATCTTCCCCACAAGAGGGGCGCTCATGGGCCTTCCAGTCCCAAACATGGGGGCCTTCCCCAGCCCCCCAGCCCCCACAGTTACCGTCTCCCAGTGACCAGCCACACTCCTCGCCACAGCTTCCTCAGGGCCCTCTGGCTCTGGTCGAGTTTGGAGTTAGTGCTCAGAGGAAGAAATGCTAACGCGACCGAGATCAGCCTCCAGTCTCGGCACAGACACAGGGGTCCGGCTCTCTGAGCACAGCGCTGAACCTCCTCTTGCTGGCTGAGATGACTTTCAGCAGCTTACCTCTTCTTCTATTTTCTGTCCTGTGGAAGGGAGAGTCCTGGCCTCCACTTCTCCTGTAGGTGAAGGATGGAGTAAGCAGTGTTTTTCCACCTGAAACTTTGTCTTGGAAGAGGGGGGCGCGGGGTGAGGGTACAGAATGCCTAGGAAATGGCTCAGCCTCCATCCAAGAAGTCCTTGGTCTGACCCGGAGATGGATGACTAAGAAATAACCATCGTGTCTTTTGTTTATTTGACTTTGAGACATGAGAAGCAAAGTCTCTGAGTACAAGTTGATCTCCCCAACACCCTAATTTATTCACTGATGTAGACGGTGTGGGTGTCAAGATTCACAGACCCAACCACCTCCACACCCCACTCTACCTATAAAGCTTTGGGGTCCCGGTCTCACCCTCTTCCCCACTATTTTACTAGAATTATTTTAGGAAATATTGCAAGGTTAAATAAAGACATACATGTTAAGAATTTTCATATATTTTATTCATGCTGTGTTACTCTGCATATTATAATTGATCCACACATATACATTTAGAATTCATAATTATTTAAATCATGTCTTGGGATGACCGTTTATTGCATTTAAAACTGTTGCAGGTTACCCAAAATAGATGTCACTTTGACATAAACTTCCTGGTTTCTAAATCTTGCTTCCATAAGGCTTGAGGCAAAAAATTTCATCTAAATATTATTGAATTCCAGCGCGACATTAGCATGCAGAGATATTTACAATAACAGAGCCATTACAACTCAATCAAAAGCTGATTTCAGCCAGAATTATGCAGAATTAAATCTTGCAGGATTCAAATTATTAAAAATCAGAGACTCAATAAAGTGTGGTCTGGAAGTCCCATTTATCAAGGGAGTCCAACTGCCTCTGCAGTTACCATGACTTTTTTTTCATATATATTCTGCAGGAATTTACATGCATTTGAAAAGATCAGAGTTTAATTCTTATGGAATTCAAGTAACGATGCTAAAATTATAAGGCAATGGAAGCCAGCTCTGAAAGCGCTCTCCCTGTTTCCTTTCTATTTCTCACATTTGAAATGCATTGGTTTTTATTTCTGGTTCCCACTGGGTAGAGAGAGTCTACATTGGAGGCCACCAGTGGATAGAGAGTAGTTCTCCCTCCAATAAAGCCTGAGTCGGGATGGCTGGTCATGTAGCTATAGGATAGCAAATCCACTAAGAGAGCTTACTATGCGACCAGTGCATTGCAATGCTTCTTTTGCTGTGAATGAGCAAACCAAGACTTTATATATTACATAACGTGTATTATATATGTGTGTGTGTACTTAGTAAATCCTCCCTTTCAGAACATTTCACCAAGACGGAAAAAGAATTCATTTCTGAGAAGAGAGAGAGGCAGATAGAGCAACTAAGAGGAGAGAATGGGAGGGGAAGGGTGGTGAGGGCAGCATTGTGTAGAAACACGGATTTACATCACCATAAACCCTGATGGCCAGCAGTCCGACTCTTTTGACCAATCGCATCAACTCAATACCTACTCTGTTCCGAGGACAGAGATGTTTTCTGCCCTCCAGCCTCTCACAGGCCAGTTGGAGTGGCAGAAATATCAACAGATATTGACAATCTCATCTATAAAGATCTATAAACATTGGTATCAGTCAGAAATACAATCAGCTTCTGATTTATAGAAACTGGGACACAGTCTGCCAATAGGTTCCCCAGGTATAAGGCATTGAGTTATCACTTCTTCGACGGTATTCTTCTGCCTTCCTTCCATCCACCCATCTAGCCCGTTCTCAGTGCCTGAGTTTCGGTTTGCGTGCATGTGCCTCTTGGTTGCAAGAAGGCTGCTTTACCTCTATGTTCTAGACAGAAAAAGAGGGACGGGGAAGGTGGCAGAAGGGACAGTGTGCCAGGGCTTCCGCCTATCCTGGCAGCAGCTCTGCCCCAGGGACACTCTTCCCTGTCAGAGAGTCTGGGGAAGTGAGTTTTTAAGAAAGGCGAATGAATGACTTTGGACAGCAAATAGACAACCAGCACAGTCTGCCACCCGTCTGTAGGAGGCCACTGGGAAGAAGGTCATGATGAGTACACAGGCATGGGGACACGGCAAGAAGGCTCATGACAGCAGGTGTTGTGAAGGAAACTTTTCTGCAGGTAAGTAGGCAATTCCAGGATCAGAAGGTTCTGGAGGCATGGGGAGGGCTCACACTGGCTTAGGACTCACACCAGCTTGGAGCTCACACCTGCTGAGTCCTCTGCCCTACACCAGGTTCTGTGTGAGCCTCCTTCTACCTCTGCATCATAGCAATCCCACAATTCCACCCTCATTAAGAAGGAACTGAAGTCTCAGAAGGCTATACGACTTTCCCCAGGTCATACAAGCCCGCTGCCGGTATAAACTTATATAACACTTCACCTCCTAGTTTACTCAGTCCCAAAAGGAGATAATCCTAGGGGAGGTGGGGAGAGATGAGAGGAAGTCCCGCCCCCTGTACCAGGCGTTCACTTCCTACCAGCCAATAACAAATTCTGGAAATGGCAGTCAGGGTAGTATCTGGGCTTGTGCTGGCTGCAATAGTAAAAAAGCAAAAGGACCCAGTGATGGCCCTTCCATAATCAGGAGGGGAAAGGCTGGAAAGCTGCCCGGAGCTTCCTCGGGCCAGGACGAGCCATTCTGCCAGGGCTTGCTCCCAGCACACACTCTGCGGGTATCTGTGTGGTATGCTGGTGAGTTACCAGAGTCTGGCCTTTATCTCATCTTTAAAGGACACCTTAGAAATGGGATGAAAAAAGTTGATCAGGGACAATCAATCACCGGTGTCTCTGAAAGAAGACCGGAAGTGTTTGAGGAAGGGACGGACAGTGCCCTCTCTCCCCGCTCTGCGCATCACCTGCCACTGTTACTGAGGGGCGTGGATGAGGCCCACCCTGCAGTGGCCGCACCCAGGGCCCCATCTCTCTGTGGCTCTGACCTTCTCAGTGGCTGTACCCCCAGGCCAGACAAGGAGCCCCCAGCCTCACCCACAGTGCCCTCCCGCACACCAGCCAGTGCAGCTTCACACTAGGATGCTAGGCCATTTCTTCAGATAATTCTACACCCTTCTGCCCACAGTTCTGTAAATCAGACTCCGGTTGCTGAGCACGTGTGCAGTAGAGATCAGTGAGCCTTCATCTCTCGGTTCCCCCCACCAAGTCTGCCCCATGCTCTTCTCTAAAGGGGCCTGAGCTTCAGTTGCCTCACACAGTGGCATCCATGCATCTTGGGCTTGGTCAAATGATGGAGTTCCAGCCTGGTCCTGGGGTAGAATTCCTGGTCTCAGTGGTACTCCCTGGATTGTACATAGCATGGAAGCACTCGACGCAGCTCCCAGAGATGGAAGTCGAGGTGTACGGAGAGAGGGGCTGGGGAAGCAGCAGCCAGCCCTGGGCAATGCATGCTGGTCCTCAGAAAGCAACACTAATCATGAGCCAGAATGACGGCTGGTGGCTTGTCTCTCTAGAACCTGCAGGAAGTGGAAGCTAGTTCAGCTCCTTTATCTATATCTGCACATCACTAGATCTCTCATGTCTAGCCATCTTTCCGTTTTTCCTTTGCCCACCTGTCTTTGGCTTTTCCTTGGCTAAATTTAAATAAATGTGTGTTTGAAAAAGAGACACATGTGTCAATAAAGTGTTGTGCAAATATCCTCTCTTCTCGCCACCCCCAAGTCAGGTGGAACCAGCCTCACCCCCATGATGGGGGCCTTGACCATGTGACCTGCATCAGACAGTGGCTCTCGGAAAATGAGTCTTGCACAAAGGCTTCTGTTGTGCTTTGTTGCCTGGCCTGTTTGGCCTGTCCCATGACACTGCCAGGAGACCATGCTTGGGACATTGGTCCAATAAAGATGACAGACCAATGACCCAGACTCAAGCCCACAGCCCCCCCCTCCCCAGCTGGCCAGCTCATAAGCCATGGAGTTCCTAAACTATGGAGTAAACACAATAAATCAGTCAGCGGATGCTCGGGTGGCAGCGTCTGATGTGGCAGACCGCGTTAGGATGATGACCCCACCTAACATAGGCGTCATTTAGTTTCTGTCTTTGTCATGACCAGGCCCACAGTCAGAGCAGATGAAGAATTTCATTCATTTCCCCACTCATCCACTCGTTTTCCATTCAGGTTCATCAAGTACTGGGGACAGTACTCACTCCTCACTCAACACTTCCCCTGAAGAGTTTTCGCAGGTGACCCCTACCTTTCCCCCCCTCCCCCGAAGGACTTAGTGGTGTGATACCAAGCGATTCACCCAGCGATGAAAACATGCTCACATCGCACGTTAGCACGAGCAAGAAGGCAGTGAGAGAAGTTTTGGAAATGCCCATGTAAGGGGCTGGAGCCTCATTTGTTGTGCAAGGTAAGAAATCCACACTGGACTCGCTGACTCCCCCATGTTCCCAGGAAGCAGCTGATGACAGACTCCAGCATCAGAACCATCTCTGGCTCCTCAGCAGAACCGGTGACTCATGCAACCCGTGGAGGCAAAGGCCAGGTTTGTGTCAGGCTGACGCAAGCAATCCACACGCGAGGAGGAAGGCAGGATCTCCTTTGCTGTTGATCCAATGCGATCAAATCCTACTTCTAGCTTATGGAAGGGGATCTTTCTGTCTGCCACACTTAGGCCCAACCTCTGTTAGGATTGAAATCTCCAGGATGGACAGCAAGTACTCCTTAGATGCAAATAGAACGAGCCAGCCCATTGGATCACAGCAAGCTGAATATTTTTACCATCGAAGTGTCTGAGCCAGAAATCCAAGATGTGTTAGAACACTCTCACTACACTATGCCCAGAGAAACTCAGAGCGGAGGGAAGTTGTCAGAGGCTTTACTAGATTCCCATGCATGGGAACCCCCAAAGGGAATTCTGCAATGAGGTCTCCAAGCCCACCTGGCCGAGGAAGCCAGTTGCTGGAGGAATGAGCCGAGACATATCCATGAGCGTGTCCATGCCCGCTGGATACCCAGTCTACTAGGATTCAGTCCTGAGGACCCAGAGTTTTGGCAGTCACACTGCAGAGTTCACTCTTTCACTAAGTCAACTGTATTTCTCCACAAAGCAGAAACACAAAAACTTATATCCAAAGGCTATTCACAATGGAACCTATAAGTCAAAGATGGCTCTTCCCTCTAAAGGGGAAAGGGAAAAAGGAAGGCAAAGGAAAGGGGAAGGAGGAAGAAGAAGGATGTGGAAGGAAAAGGAGGAGGAGCAGGTGGAGAAGGAGGAGGAGTAGCAGGATGAAGAGGAAGGGAAGGTGGAGGAGGAGCAGCAGCAGGAGCAATAGCAGGAGCAGGGGCTGCCAGCATGGTGACACACATCTGTAGTCCCAGCTCTTCAGGAACTAGAGGCAAGATTGCATTTTGAACCCTGCCTAGGCAAAATTAGTGAGACCCTAGGTCAAAAACTAAAAGCTAAGAACTGGAGGGGGTGGGGACATGGTTGAAGGTGTAGGGCACTTGCTTAGCAAGTGCTAAGCAGGAGGTCTGGGGTTCAATCCCCGGGACCACAAAATAATAAAAATAAAAATGATCTTGAAGGATTCTCTCCCCCTGCCCACTTCACACACACATCTTCCAAACACCCCTGAACACATGCAGAAGGTCTTTCATGTTATTTGAAAACTAACACTGAGGTCTTCAGCTTGTCGTTCCGAGTTAGAAGCTTTTACCTTATTAACATAGCAGCTTTGGTTAGGATAGGCGTATTCTTGTCTGTAGAGGGTTTGAGTTTGCAAAGCCCACGGCTCAGTAAGAAGCTGACTCTCTGGGTGCAGGTGGTATTTCAAGCCTGATGCCTCCTAACCACAGCCCTTCAGGTGACTTGTCACACTGAAAGCAGATTCAATTACGAGCTGTGTAGTTCCGGTGTATTTTTTGTTGTATTACAATTCTTTGGAAAGTGGCAATTCATGCATGGCAATGCATGAGAATTCTCTATTAACCAGAATATTTGATTAATGAGCCCAGCGTGGGCTTCCAGCCTACTGAGGAGTCTACTGGACTCCAACTGGATAGAGACCGGAGTGAAAAGCCAATCTGCTTCCTGGTGTGGTGGGAAGATTCTAAAGGGCTGTAACAGTTCCTGTGCCAGACAGAACCATCACCACCATCATCGTCAACGTCGTCATCATCGCAACAGAAGTCCGAAGACTACACCACAAATCCCATTCTGTCTCCATATTTCTAGGTCATCTCCAGTACCTCTTTAGCTGTTCTGTAAGTTAGCGTCCGTTGGATGAGTAGATAGATTGCTAAGCCGTTGAAAGCAATGGGAGAATGGAAGGAAGGAGAAAGGCTCTGGGCCAATCTCTTACCGCACCTGCTGCATGTGTTGCAAATGCCTTTATTTCCTCTTCCCCCTCCTTAGATCCCCACGAGGGTAGGCTGTGTCTTACCCCTTCCTCAATTTCTGGAATTCCACAAGCCCTTGACCCTCCGATCAGCACCCAGCATCGCTGTTACCACAGGAACTTGCATTGCCTGCAACAGCTCAGAAAGGAAGGCCGGAGGTGGGGTCTGGCTGGGGAGGATGGGTGGAAGGGGTAGGGGAGCAGGGGGCAGTGGAAGTGGCTGGCAAATTCAGGCAAGGGACAAAGGAGAAAGCGAGCGCTTGGGGAGGGGCTTCTCTGGGAACACATGGCACGGGGCCATCATGCCCAGAGAAGGACGAAGTTTCCTTGTGAATGAGGACCTGGGACTCCAACAGGAAGATGGCAGGAGGTGGCTCAGCCGACAACTGCTTCATGGAAGACAGACAGCAGACAGACAGAAACTGCTAGAAGGTCAGATATTACAAGAGCAGAACAAAGCAGGGGGCAGAGTTCTTGGGGAGCCGTGTTTGTGGGAGGTGTCTCCCTCACCTCGGGCCTCCATTGGCAGCTGTCGAATGAGCCCATGGGGCTGGAGAAATCTGTCCTCATCAGGGCTCTGTCGGTCTGAGGTATTCAAGATAGTTTAGCTGTGGAAAAAAACAATAATTCGTTTTAAAACAAAAGTGCGTGTCCTCTCATTCATCATTTTATCTCTTGGAGTTTTTCCAAAGGAAGTAACCCTTTGTTTAGATATGCAGACAAGGGGGTTGCTCCCAGGCTGCTTGGTAAGACGGCAGAACTGACACAAATGACCAGTAGTGAGGCACAGCTGGGAGTTGGGGCTCCAGGGAACAGAATCGATGCAGAAGCTGATATGAAGGTGATGTGTGTTTCAAATTCACAGATGCACCAATGAGAAGTCACGGAGCCTAATCCTAGGAGGCCAAGCGCCTCCAGCCACTCCTTGACATGCTGTAGTCGCTGCCGGAAAGATCAGCCCATTGCTTCCTCTCTCTCTCTCTCTCTCTCTCTCTCTCTCTCTCTCTCTCTCTCTCTCTCTCTCTCTCTCTCTCCTCACTCTCTCTCTATCCCTCTCTGTAACTGGGAAGAGTATCAAGGCCCAAATTAGAGACCAAAGGGTGAAGGACATGAAATCCTTTCCATAAAACACGTAGAATAATATCACCAGGCAGAACACAAGTTACAAATGCCAGTTATTATTGCATGAAATACCATTGCAACAACTGCTTCTACGTGACTCAGGGCAAGCAAAACAGTGGTGTGTTAACGGTGACCAGTCTGGGATATTAGAGATGATGTTATTTTCTCTATTCAATTAGGCCAAAATGTCTGCAATAGGTGTGTAACAATTACAACTGGGAGAGAAACTACAGAAACAGTGTCATTTTAAGAAAGCAAAATCCCTCCCTGAGCACTCAGGAGAGATGTGGTGTGGGGACTCAGCATCTAGCTCTATTTGTGAGCTGTGTAGCTGTGCCAAATCCTGTTCTTCCCTATGTCCAGCAATTCCACTCCTGGACATTTATCCCAAATTACAAACCAGGATACGGTGAAGCCGCCAACACAACCATATTTCTTGCAGCATTATTCACTATAGCCAAGGTATGGAATCAGCCCAGATGCTTCTCAATGGATGAATGAATTAAGAAAATGTTGTATATATACACAGTGGAATTTTACTCATCTATTAGAAAGAATTATACTGTACCATTTGTAAATAAATGGAAAGACTTGGAAAAAATTATGTTAGGTGAAACAAGTCAGGTCCCAAGAGACAAGAAATCCATGTTTCCCTCATATGTGGAAGCTAGATTTGGCTAACAAACTCATAAGTAAATTTGTCGGGTGGTGTGCAAGTGTACACAAATATATTAATGAAATGTGGTAGATCCAAGGAAGATCTCAGTGTAATTTCTCAGAAAACCAAAGTCAAATTCAGCAAAATAAAACATCAGGAAATAAGTGCTCCAAAGGCAGGCTCAAGGGGGAAGGGGTGGACGAATGAAGAGGAGAAGAGGGGGCTAATGCAGACAGGAATCCTATGTATATCCTACAAAATTAAGAAGAGGGAAGGGAGGGGTGGGGAGGAAAGGGAGGGGTGAGAATGTTCAAAGGGGTGACCTTGATCAAGATATAGTGTACTCATAACTGCTTTGTTAAATGGCAACTCCTTTGTACAATGACTTAAAGATACTATATATGTATGTATATGTATATATTTAATCTTGCCCTTCCACATCGCCACTTCCTTAGCTAGCAGGAGCAACAGGAAAGAGAATTGGGTAGCGCAAACTCCAGGTGACTTCGAGGAGAAAGAACAACTTGAAATTAGCATTGAAGCCTTGGGGTGTGTACTCGATGCTAATCAGGATTGTGTTCAGCCACTAGAAACAAACTGTCAACTACAGAGCTACACACAGGTAAAGGTGACATCTCTTGTGTAAGCAAGCCCCCCAGCAAGCCAAGCACAAGGCCATCAGAGATGCCAGCTCCTGCTCATTTATACCTTCATTGTTGATGTCGTGTGACCTTGGTTGGCCACCATGGCTGCTGGAACACCAGCCATCGCAGCAGAACTCCAGGTCATAAAAGAAACACAGGGAGCTCATTCCTTCTTCTTCTGAGTCGATGTCCTGTAAGTGTCTTTTCTATTTATCTCCTCACATGTCATTGGCAAGATGTGTTAAGGGGAAAATTTTTTAAAGGCTGGCAAATACTGTTTGGTACTCTGGGAGCAACATGTCTAGCTAAAAAAAATTGAGAACTTGTTCCTAAAAATGGAGATGCCATGCGGAAAAAGAGCAGGAACAGACAGGCTCTTGTTTGCTGCAGGGATGCCACATGTCCTGTCCCTTCACTGAGGGCTAACAGCATTGCGCCCAAGGCTAGTACCCCTGATTCTTCCTCCCAAATCAGGGCTCTGTCTACATCATGCCCACCATACGTCCAACGCCAGCCAGCTATTTTGTCTCCTAGCTCCCAGGCTCAGGCATGATTGACAGGACATCAAGAGCTTTGTAAAGGGTAGGGGGAGGGAATAGAATATGGTTGTTCCATGAGAGAGGGAATGTCTCAGGTAGCAGCCACACCTTCAAACACGGTCACCTTGATTCTGTTATTCAAATCGCAAGCATGTACCAGGCTCACACTACCGGCGCCACCCAATCACTTAGCCAGACATAAACCTGAAAGATGGGGGCGGGGAAATTAACCGAGACCAGGAGTCCCACCGGCCTGCTCGTCTTTTGCATAGATGCAAATGGATTTATGATTGAGTTATCACAGTAAATTCAACTACCTCATTGGGTCTTCCCAGGGCTGGAACTTTTCAAAGACACATTCCCAGGGATAAAATTGTTCATTTTCCTACACTGCACGAATGTGTTTAAAGAAGTAAGCATTTGGAAGATATTTTTGTGTGTGTGGGAGAATATATATAAAATAGATATAATATCTAGTCACCTATTCTTACAGAGAAGACAGACTATCCAGGAGAGAGATAAATCGCATTTGCTATGAAAATTCGAATTTCAAGAAGTATATTATGTCCTCCAGTGTTCTCAATGAAAAGAAAATAATTTCCTTCTTAGGGAACACACTCTGATGGCATTTTAACTTTTATGACATTTCTGATTTGGAAAGATGAGTCTTTCCACCGACATGATTCAAACTTCCATTTTTGTAGCGTACACGTCCTTATAAATTATCCTACCCACAGAAGAGGAGGAATCTTTTCCTCCCCTGAAGATGGAATTTTTCTGCTGGGAAAAGTTTTCTTTTTTCTCTCTCTCTTTTTATTTTTCCCATTTCTGGATGACGGTAGCTGATGGAGACACATCTCTGAGGAATCAGTTGTACCTAGTCGCTCATCACTTGAACAGACACCAAAAGTAGCCTCTATCTTTCCTGCAGATCAAAATCACCTTCCTTCAGAAATAATGAACAAAGATGCAGCTTACCAAGTGCAATTAAATATAATAGCATATGTTATGTAGAGTGTATATAATCTGTATACACAATTACGCTGAATCTGATGGATCTATTATGTCAATCCTATTAGAGGAGATGTAAAGATTTGCTTCGGACATTTTCCTGCCGTGGCCAGCTCCAAGTCCCCGACCTCCCCAAATATGACTTCTGAACAGGCAGAGCAGAAATTCTGATCCACTCTCTTTTTTCCACAAAACAATGCAATCCAAAGGAAACTTGAAGCAATGATGTTTATTTAGAATTAGAATCGATTTTCATTTTGCATAACACCTCTCATTTTCAAGCCTCCCGAAGTACTTTACAAAGCAATAAGCCAGGCAGCTGTATTGCCACAGACAAGTGTAACCGCTATTATGTTTTTGTAATAGCTGGCAGGCTTGGAAATTAGAAATCAAGGGAGAGAGAGACGGAGACTTGGGTGAAGTGGGGGCAAGGGACCGGGCAAGGAGTCTAGGGAGGAGTTGAGAGGTGAGGACAGGGGACCGAGGGAGCAGAGAGGAAGAGGCTGAGATGGTGGGGAATGCAGGTCAAGCGTCTTCTTTGTGTGGAAATGTGTCTCAAGGATTCTTTATTCCTCTCTCTGAAGACAGGTCCAGCATCCCAGCCGCACACCGCCGAGGGATGGAGACAGATGACTGTTTACGGGGAGGGGGGTGGGCTGCCCGACCCCACCCATCGGCTGGACGCCTCCCGGGGCCTTGCTTGACTTCTCTGAGTCTCATGCTTTCACCTGTAAGTGTGGATCAAACCATCTGCCTCCCCTCCCGTCCCCCCCCAATAAAACAGAAGAAACAAGCCGGTGTTCACTGCAGCCACAAAGACCAGGCAGCTGGCTCGGGTGTCCCCCCTGCCCCCCACCCCAACTCCTTAGCCTTTCTCAGCATCAGGAGGCTTTGGAGCCTGCAGAATCTCCAGCACCTAGCAACCTCTGTGTGCATAGCACAGCACTCTGCTGTCTGTAGCACCCAGGATCACGTTTGGAGAAATAGAGCTGCCCCACGTGCGGTCCCAGCCTCCCCACCGCCTCCAGATCTCAGGGAAGTGGGGATGGGAGGGTAGAGGGGGGCCTCCAGGGCCTGGAGTCCGCCCAGCATCCTTTCCACCGGGCGACACTGCCTCCTGCTGGCGCCACGGGCTCCACCTGCCTCACCTGCCCTGAGGGTTCGGGAAGACGTGCAGGCTGGTGGGTGTCACCTTTTGGGGGACGGCTGGCTGTTTGGCCCCAGGGACCCCTGTGTGCATTATCCAAGCCGAGGAAGATGGAGAGCTTGCCATCCACACTCACGCCTTGCAGGAACGCAGAGCCTCCTGCTCGGACCAGCCCTCCACTCTCACAAATGCATCGGCCCAGGGGACCTCCGCACCAGCCACCGTGCTGGGCGAGGAAGGGGGGAGGGGGGTGTCACGATGCTGTAGAGCCAGAGGTGACACAGAGATACCACTCAGGAGCCTCACACAGTCTGCTGAAGTTCTGGAGGTATCCAGGGAACCAGCCTCACCTGTCCCGAGGGAGGGCTCGGGGTGGAGGAAGAAAGGAAAACTGGGAAGAGAGGGAGGCACTGTGGAAGGTTCTGGAAGAAACTCTGAGGGTCCAGCACTGGGAGATGGAGAGATCCTTAGGTGATTAAGGAAGCAGACTTAGTACCCTGCTTAGGTGTGGAAACAGGTCCAGAGGAGAGGAGCCCACCCCGCCTGCAGAAAAGACTTGCTCTCCACATCACCCACATAATAACAATAAAAGCAATCACAAGAAGAAGAAGAATATGGCTCAAATGGTCATCTCCCACTTTTGAAAGCACCTGGGCTGTGGCTCTCTTCGACCAGGTCAAATCCCAGCCCCTCTTTCTCTGGGGGTGAGGGGTGGGGGAGCTGGATGGGGCGAAGGGGTAGGGCGGATGGCCATGTGCCATATATGACTTCTTTGAATCAAATACCCTTTTTTCCCTAATTGTCACGGCGCCGCCAGCCTCTCCGGGGCTGGTCTGACTTGTGCATAGCCGTGACAGGGGAGCGGGAGCAGCAGCTGCGTTGGGCCGCCCGCCCGTGTACCGTACCTCTCCTGTCTTGTCATTCACGTCTCTCCTAATTACAGAACATCTGCTTGCCTTGGCCATTAACACTCCGCCACCAGCTTGTCTAGTTGAATCCCAGTGACTCCTGACCTCCCCCAAGGAAGGCTCTTTCTGTCAACATTTTTCCCCAAAGAAGCCAATTCTCCACGCAAAATTTGCACTTTTTTTTTTTGAAAGACTACCTTTACTATAGACTTCTGGAAGGAAATGGATTTGACTAGACACCCTTTGGCCGTGGAAACCGGGGAGACCCAATCATTACAATCCTTCCCACCTCCCCGCCCCCCCCCCCCCGCCCTGCCCGGGCCCCTATTTTATTTGGTTTTGAGGTTTCATTTTATTTTATTTTTTAATTAAAAATGGATGTGGTAAGAGCCGGGAAGGTAACGCAGTGGCTTTTCTCCTCCTCTCCTCCCCACCCCCTCCTAATCCCTACCCCACAGTCTTCAGGCTAGGGGGCAGTAGAGACGGGCCCCCTGCAGCTCTGAGGCTTGGGTGTAAGCAGGCCATCCTGGATGATTCCAACTGCCTTTATTATTATTTTAATTATAGGCTTTCACGGAGGTGCCTGGGTTTCCTGGCACCCCAGGATCCTAAACCTCATGAAAAGACATCCCCTGTCCACTGGGAATGAAGCAGCCTACTGGGCTCCTTGTGGACGTTCCCAAGGGTTGAAAATGCTCTACAGCTTCCTTCGCTTTCAGACGACAACATGCTCAAAAGGTAGAATGGAAATGCAAGGGGGAAATACAGGATAGTATTTCGTTCAAAGCCAAAGGATCTCAGCAGAGACTGCTCTCAGCAGACCCCCGCGTGCTTTCCTCCCTGCCCAAGATTTCCACTGGGCCGATTGTAGCCCAACGACGTCATAGGAAAAGACGCACAGAATTATTCTAATTAAATTGGGGGGGGGATTGTGTGGGGTTTTTTTTTCAGTCACTCCAAATATGATTTGCGAATTGGCATTGGTTAAAACTGTCTGTTTTGCTCAACGGTAAATCCTTGTCCTTGTTGGATAGATTTTCCTATATTCTTCTGCAAAACAACAACAACAAAAATGGAATCCAAATAGCGGTCAGCAAACTGTCTGGATTTTACAGTGCAATTGGACTTTGCATCAAAAATGGAAAAGCACTTCTTAAGCAAAACCCTGCATGGAGCAGATAGTTTAAATAAGATGCAAGCTTCTATCCGGGGCCAGGGTGAGGTAGAGCAACTAAGAGATAGTTTTCGTTTCATTTTTCTGCCGAGTGCAAGGTGATCACTGACCCACACTCAAATAAATTTCAAGAGAGCAAAGTCATTAGGAGAGAATAATCTACAGTGTTGCTATTTTGCTTTTAAAAGGCACTCACAGCACTTTGCTGAGAAGAATTCCCCCCTGTGCAGACAGTGGCTTCTCTTGAAACTGAAACAGACAGAGGAATGGAAGGGAAGAAGATGAAGGGATAAATGGGTTAAAAAATACTGTGAAAGAATACCTGTAAATACATTTTTTTACAATGAGCATTTCCAGCGCACAGCATCATCTTAATTGTCGACCTCTTCAAAGCACCTATGGGGGAAAACAGTTTAACAAGGGGTGGGAAGAAAGAAATGATCTTGTAATCTTAACAATAAAAGCATTTCCATCCTTTGTATATGCTGACTTTCAAAAAAAGTGCTTTTTCAAACAACAAAAGATGGAGCGGTAATTACATAAATCTCTTCATTCTTGATGAAGAGACAATGGAATATAGCAAATCAATAGCGGGACTGCTGTAATTCTTGTTTTTATTATGAGCCGAACACAAACTTGTTAAAATCGAATTCTGCTTCTTGTATGTATTAAAAAAAAATTAGTACTCTCACAAATCCGAGGAGAACACATGTTGTGTAAATGTTTAATTTTTCCCCCCTGCTCCTTAGATTTATGATGGAATAAAATCAGATTCAGAATGAAGTGACAACAATCATGTACCATTGTTGCCTGTGTCCCAGAAACATAGGACGAGCCTCTTCCACACATCTCAATTTTATTTGCTTCACAGCACAGGTTCAAAATCCTCAGAAATTACCTCCTCAATTTTTAATCCTGCCATTGAATAAACTAAATGTACCCTAAAGTCAAATATCTCCAAGTTATTGCCAATAAATTGGTTGTAATGATTTTTGACACAACCTACATTTATAACATTTCTCATTCAAGAATAAGTAATTTTGTTGATTTTTTCCAAAGAAAAAGGTGAAAATGATTGCATTTAAAAGTAATTAATAGATGGGCCTGCATCCCTTTGAATTAAATTAAAGGAAAAAATATTTCTTTTTTTTCTTTTCTTTTTTTTTTTTTTTTTTGGTCGAGATGATTGCATTCGTATCCTGTTTGGTGTGAAAAGTAGATTCCAAAAAGCTTTTAACTAATTTGTTCAATTTGTTTCAAAGCCAACATGAATAGGCTTGGTGCAAATTCAGATTCATTAAAACTTAATTAATATGCATCATTATGCAAATGAGGTTGCAGTTAATGAGTTCTTAAAAGAAGCTTTCTTTAATTAGTTCAGTTTTAATGGCATCATCATTTATCTGACTTGTTTTTAAAGCCACATGACATACAAAAAAGTGACCATCCTCGACAATGTGCCGTCTAATTATGCTTCATCCTAATTGTTTAATGTTGAAACTTTGCGAAAGTTAAAATGTTTTGATATTCAGTTCTATTAAATGGCTTTCACAAACTTTTCCATCCTGGCCAAGGAGGCTTTCGCCCCTCCTCAGTTGCTGTTTATTTATTTGTTTGGTGGGTGTTGTGTGTGTGTGTGTGTATGTGTTTTAATTTTTTGCTACTGTGGCTTTTAATGATCATTATTTTTTTGACTTAGCCATTTCGATTGTTGATTTTGAGCACAGAGATGTAAGTTCCGTCCCAACCTGTGAAATCACCCACACAGGTACTCACGTGAGGCCGTGGGTCTAATCGTTCAACAAGCACGCTTTATTGTTCTGTGCATACATCCGTGTGGAATTATTATACTTATGTACTTGAAAAATTAAAACGAGCCTTTCTTGAAGCCATCTGCTGACTTGGGGGAGCGTTGGTAACATGTTTTAACACAAGATTTGAAAATGTAGTAATTCACAAGAATCACAGCCACGGCTAACCATCGCCAGCGTCTGTATCAGAGATGTCTGCCTGGGAGATAAGAATGCCTAATAATTATTGGAAAATACGGAAATCAGGAAGAAAAAAATAGGCAGGCAGGCTTATCACAGGGAAAAAAAATAGCTAACCCAGAAAATGCCTTCTGAAGCTTAAGAAATACAATGAGTTGGTTTAAAAAAAAAAACATTTTCTGATTTATGAACTATTGTGCTACACAATTACAATTGTGTTTTGACATGAGGTGCCAATGTAATTCATGGGTGGTTCTTTTACACACCTAGGAAGGAGTGTACACTTTTATACCTCCATCCGTTCTAAAACTGAGACAAAGTACGAGCGTTGGGGGGCTCGAAAATAAAGATAAGCACTTTGCCTTGCTGTAAGTGAAGTTCAGTGTTTGATTTCAGCAGGCCCTGAGCTGTGCATGTGTCACGATCACCGACTAAACAACAACAAGTACCGCCAAAGCCTCTGGCTGCTCCTGGCCTCCGCCAATTCTGCATATTGCATATTGCACAGAGGCGAAAGAAAAGAAAACAAATCTACCAACCTCTTCTGAACACTTAGCCTATTGAGCGCCACCAAGAATGGGCTGATGAAATAATTAGGGTACGTGCATGTCACGGAGGGGAGGGCTGAGAGCGCCTTTGTGACCGGGTGCGCCTTTGGCTGGGAAGATGGTCTCCTTGTTCTGAAGGAGGCTGGTGGCAAGGATGTAATTGACATCACGCTGCCATATGGTGATTGAGCCCGGATTAATAGAATGACAAGAATACCTTTTGGGGGTGGGGAGGGTCTGTTCACAAATACGGCGTGGTGTATCTGGAGCACAGCCCTGCGGTGGTGAGGACTGGTGAGGACCAAGGGCTGGTGGCCAGCCTGCGATGCGCACGCGTGCGCGCGCACACATACACACACACACACACACACACACACACATACCCCTCAGGGGACGACGGTAAGGGCAGAAACCAGAACCAACCCCCCAAACCTTGAATTTATCTTTCCAGTTTCTTCAAAGAAGACAGCGTAGAGCCTACGGATGGAGCGGCTCTTCCACAACTGTCTCACAGTTGCGAGCAGGGAGACACGAACATGGAGAATCTCTCTCAATGATTATGAACCTACAACTGAAGTCACCAGATTAGGTCAGGATTTACTGATAAACCCATTCTCTAATCAGGGATGACAAAGGCATGCTTTCACTAAGAGCAATTGTAGGGGAAAGGTAGGGACAGATTTAGGGCTTCTACGTCCACCTTGACGCAGTCAAGTAAAATATTTCTGTCCTTTCTGTATTATATTTTTAAAAAAAAAACCACTGCGCTGGAGTTTGTGAAAACATTTGTGTATTTGTGTATTTGCCTCTTCGCAATATTTATCCCATCCCTTCAACACAGACAATTGCTTTGATTGCTGTTGTTAAACAGGGTAACTGAAATGGGTTCAGGAGCCCAAAGCCAGTGGGATTCACATGACTGGGAACCCCAACTTTGGCATCCCTCCACTCTCCTGTAAGGACCAACAGCACTTCTATCCAGCAAGGGAATAGCATGAGACCCCCAGCATCCCCAGAGAAGTCGGGGGGGGGGTGTTGGGGGGGGTGTCGGGGGGGGGCGGGTAATAGAGCCTCCCATCTCTGCTCCCAGCTAGGAACTGAATAGGAAGGAAGAATGCTCGGAATCCACAATAACAAGAAGAGCTCGTGTTTAGGGCTTTTAGGGGTAGTATTCAAAATGATAATGCTAGTGGCTATCAATCATAATTATTTTAAAATTCAATAAACATTCAGTGAGTACTGTCTTTGTGTCAGGGCAGGGTGCCAGATGCTGGAAAAAAGCCTTCCTTTACTTAACTACACCAAGACAGCTATTTGAAGGAGACTTCGTGTTTGTAGGCAGCGGGGAATTGGGACAAGGTAAGAGATCACCCCAAGTTCAAGGCCAGGGCAGAACAGAGCCGCCTGCCTGCCAGGTCTTTCTGTTACGATCTGTTCTGTTAAGAATTAGAAGCAGACAGCTGATTCAAACACGCGGTGCTTATCATATGCGATTTTGTTCCATGTAAACAAGAATGTCTGAGAGCAAAAATCCTCAGAGATGGCGTTAGAGACACAGGGCAAAGTTATTGGGGCCAGAGAAAACAAGAAAGCTGGGGACAGGAAATTGCAGGAATAGTGTTCGGAGGTATTTAGTACTAAATAGTATTTGGAGTGTTTAGTACTTAGTACTTCTCTTTGTGTGGTTTACTGCGCTGACTGATTCAACTCTTGAAAAGATCAAGGGGTGAAGCAGGCTTGTCCCATGTGCTAGGCCATCAACACACATTCCAGAATGCTCCAGCCACTGGTCAAGCTGGGCACTGTGACTGCGCAGGAGTGTTCTCCTCTGCACTGGGTGCTATCTCAAAAAACAAAGCCCTGGCTTTTTTTTTTTAATCCATGAATGAATGACAGGTGCATCTTTGTTTGCAAAAAGATTCAGCTCAGAAGAAGTGAATTCCCCCCCCCCCTCTTCTGAGGAGGCATAGCTTACATTGTAATGACTGTGCAGTGTGGTATATTCACGCAGGAGCATGGGGGAGGGAGATGTATCCAAGGCAGAGGATGAGGTTCAATATCCATGCTGCCTTTGTACTCAAAACAGAGCTCAAGAATCAGGCATTGGCGGCTCACTGCTAAAAATCCTCACCACTCAGGAGGCTGAGACCTAAGGAACATGGTTCAAAGCTAGCCTAGGCAGGAGAGTCTATGAGACTCATAGCTCCAGTTAACCGTCAAGAAGCTAGAAGTAGAATATGGCTCAAGTGGTAGAGTGCCAGCTTGGAGCAAAAACACTCAGGGATAGCACTCAGGACCTAAATCCAAGCCCCAGGCCAGGCACACACACACACACACACACACACACACACACACACACACACACACACACACACACGCATGCATGCTCACACACACTACCAACTGGGCTTTATTTGGGAGACTCTGCTTTAATCACAAATCCTAGATTCACTTATTTCTGTTTTCTCCTTTTCAGCTTCATCTCAAAGCAAACCAAGTAACTGTTCCTCCCACCTCCATCCGAACAGTATTCTGCTTTCTAGTAACCACAAAAAGAATAGACTTTGTATTCGTGATCATTTGTAAAATACCGAATACAAAAGCATCTCCCACAATCCAGGTCTGATCTCGATGATACAATTAATATATTGGTTTATTTTATCTATATGTATCTAACAAGAAGACCTAGGATCACTGTCTAAAAGCAATTCTGCTGTCTGTCTTTAATTTCTCCCCACTGAGTAAGATAGTGCGAACAGTTTGTCACATCCTAAAAATCCTAAATCGAAGGAGTTATTTTGGGCAAAGCATTTAGAAGCGTGCCTCGCACACAGCAGGCACTCAATAAGTGTTGGAACATTAGCTCTCATCATTATTATGAGCTATTATTATTCTCTGAAAACTTAATGCCTAATAACTGTATGCTATTTGCCAATGTAGATATTCAGCAGTGAACTCAAAATTCCCCTAGCTATTGGACAGGTAGGGTCTTTGCAAGTTTGTGCGACTGTAAAAGAATCTTAGAATCTGTGTGTGTGTGTGTGTGTGTGTGTGTGTGTGTGTGTGTGTGTGTGTGTGTGTTCTGATTCTTATCTTGAGTTTCCCCATTGTCAACAAATTTTCCTTCCTAAATATATTTATTTTTTAGTTCATTTTCTGTCATTTGATATATGAAGACTCTTGACATTGCAATATATTTCTGCAAAGTCTTAATTTCAAAGATAAAGGAGATAATTTCATTGGAAACATCAGGCCTGATTTGGGGGGGGCAGTTGGGGCAGGTGGGGGGGGAGGGGGGGGAAGTATCTTGAGTACCATTGGACCCCAGAGTTGGATGTTCCCAGTGGTGAGGCTCCACAGGAAGGAAGGCAAGGCTGCCTCCTAGCTGTAAAACAGAGACTAGGGGTTAGGGCTGGGAAGGTGGCTCAAGTGGTAGAGAACAAGAACCAGGGCCAGCTGTGGGCCAGGGAATGTTTGCCTCTGTCCCTGCCTAAGGGAGGGAGCAGAAGAGGATGCTGAGCCCCAGCAGCTTTCTATGGCCTGTTACCTTACCTACATCCATAGCCTTTGACCAGCTTCATAGACACCCATCAGCAACCTTCACAAACTTGTTGGAATCTGCTGACTTAGCTTAAACACAAACTGAGTTTTCTTGCTGGAAAACGCATGCTGTCTGCCTTTTCTCACTGCTCACAGAGTCGCCTGCTACACAATTGGCTGGCTCAAGGCCAAATCACTTGGAATTTCAGAATGACACACAGAAGCCCTGCTCTTGGGCTGATCATGGGGCTGTCCGGGAACCAATCCTGAGGCTGTCCCCTAAAGCCGGCCCTGGCTGTAGATTACATTATCCTGCTTTTGACAATTGTTAGATTAGTGTCCTTTCCCCCCCTCTTCTTGACTTGTCCAAACTCTTTACATAGCAAAGACCTTGATACTTCGCCACACAAAGAGCACAGTGTATCACAGAAGGCCTTTTCCTGCAGGCTATGAAGTCTCCACATCACTTTGGTCTATTTCAAAGCCAAGCCTAGTGCCACAACTCAATTCCTTAGCTGCCCAACCCTCATATCCAGCCCCCTGAAGGTACCGCTCCCAAACTCTCCTCTCCTAAGACACGGCCTGGCATGGCTGGCCTTTGGGGGACACACTCGGTAAAGGTGCTTTGGCTCCCTCCTTACAGAATAAACCCCTGAACACCAGTCTTCATCTCTCAGGTCTCTCTGTTGTTGCTTTTATAATGAGCGATTAACCAGAGCCAGCCAAATTCCTTGAAAGATGTACCTGTGTGGCCATTTCCAAATACTTCATTCAGTAGTAGGCAAGCTGGGGCTCATTCTCTTCTGGCCTGCTGGGAAGGTAGATCTCACTGGAGTATGCTTTCTTCTTGTTGTTGTTTCGGGGGCCTTTTTTGTTTGTGTGTGAATGTTGTTTTGTTTTGTTTTTGTAGTATTGAGGATCAAACAGTATGTTAATCTTGTGGAGCAGGCACTCTACCCCGTGAGCCATGCCTCTAGCCTCATTTTGTATTGGTTATTTTGGAGACAGGGTCTCAATTCTATGCCAGGGTGGCCTGGGCTGCGATCCTCCTATTTGCATATCTCAGTGTTGCTGGAGATGACAGGTGTACACCACTACATCCAGCCACTGTGCTTCCCTTGTAGCTGGCACTGTGTAGATGTACCCCAACATGCCCAGCCATCGGCTGACATGGAGTCTTACAAACCTCTGTTTAGCCCAAGTTGGCCTCAAACCACGATACCCTGAATTCTGTCCTATAAAGTAACCAGGATTGCAGGCTTGAAACACAGCAGCAGGCTCAGGGTTGGTTCTAATAAGAGAGTCTTGCAGTGTTCAACCAATGTATCCATTATTACTATTACCATCACTCTTATTCTGAATTCGCATGATGTCTGCTCTTTGTTGGACACCTAACCACAAATCTGGCAAATTTTGGCTTGTTTAACCCAAGAATTACGAAGTGTTCCAGACCCACTGCCTAAGTGGCAATTGAGGCTTGGGGCTCTGATACCTCTGGCAGACTTCCACTTACAGTGTTCTCCAGCAGAACAGCCCCGTGGCTCCTTTCTCATCTCTGGCAAGAAAGAACGTCTGCTGGGGGTCCATGGGAAGGTGACAGGTGGGCCTCCTGCGGAGCACAGTAACTCAGTGAAGAATCCCTCCTCTGATTCCCTGCCTCCTGGCCGCTGCATGAGGCAGACTTGAGCTGTTGAGTGTGCGTGCCGAGCGAAAGGAGTGTGGACGGAATGTCAAGCCTGCTTCTCAACCTGCAGAGCTTGGACAAGCAGAGATGAGGGGGGACATTTGATCCCAGACACTGCCCCATGGCATCTACGTGGATCATTAGCTCCAGGCACTGAACTTCCCAGAGGTCGGCACAAAAGGTTCTGCACAGCTGGGGCTGTGGAGGCCAGAGATAGGGAATCATTCGCACAGCAGAGCTGAGGAGTTTGGAAGCCATTAGTCAGGGACAGGGGCTCCTCTGCTTGCTTTTACTGTGGCTTTTCGGTGACCGCATGTCAGGCATCAAAAGCACGAAGTGGACAGGCAGGAGGCTGAGCTCTCTAGGGGCACAGAGACTGGGAGGAGAATGTCAATAGTGAGTTACATCCATTCAACCACACAAGAAGCTGTGACCAAGCTGGGCCTCCGGGGCTGAAGGAGAGATTGGATAGAGGAAGAGGTGAAACAAGAATATATTTCCAAGTTCAAGCTTCTTCCTCCACATGCCAGACTTAGATGGGACACACACCTGTTTCCTAAGCTGGAGAATTCTCAAAACAGAATGATTCATTCAATCATGGGGGCTATCACCCTTTATATACCAGGAAGCCAAACTATCTGTTCATTCATCCACTGGCCAATCAGTCTTCGTGCTCATTATCCATTCAAGAATCCATCCACCTACCCACCCATCCACTCATCCATCTACTTATCCATCCACCCGCCCATCCACCTATCCATCTACCTACTTATCCATCCATACACTCACTCACCCATCCACCATCCATCTGTCCACTAGTCCATCTTTCCAGCTACTCCCTATCCATCCATTCATCCATCCATCTATATCAGTCAATCCATCCATCCATTTTTTCACTCATTCCTTCATTGATTTGTAAAACACATATGAAATTCTCACTGTGACAGAAATTGATTTAGTCACCAGGGAAACTGTATAACTAAAATTAACATTTAAACAAAAATGAATTCCAGAAATAAAAAGTTCCCGTCATCTCCTGGCATATATGTTACAATGCTCACTGTGTATTACTTGGTCCAGGATATTAAGACTAACATGAGTTTTCTACACCACAGCTAGATCAAGTGGGGGAAATTCTTTCATGAAATGACCTCCACAAGGCGATGTTATTCAAAGACCCCAAACACATTTTCTCTAGTTCACATTCACATGGTCTCTGTTGGGTAACTTTTTTTTTTTTTTGCTGGCCCCAGAGCTTGAACTCAAGACCTGGGCACTGTCCCTGAGCCTCTTTGTGCTCAAGGCTAATTCTACCACTTGAGCCACAGTGTCACGTCTGGCTTTTTCTGAGTAGTTTATTAGAGATAAGAGGATACTGAATTTCTTGCCCGAGATGGCTTCAAACCACGATCCTCTGATCTCAGTCTCCTGAGTAGTTAGGATTACAGATGTGAGCCATCAGCCCCTGGTAGAATAACCCTTGTTTAAGTCCTACAGGGTCCTTTATATAATGACCAGTATACTAAAATGCCATTTTTAATATAAATTACTGTTATTTGAAAGTAAAATAGATATTGGACATGCACCAAGTGACAAATCTTTAAAAATAACAACAGCAATGCTTCACATGTTATAGAATAAACCAAAGTACCTTAAAGATCATGTTTCTTAGCTTTTTCACTTGTATGTTTTTTTTTTCTCTATTCTCCAGAAGTAAGAAAAGTCTCCAATATCTCTGAGACTCCTTCTCAACATAAAAATGAGAAGGAAAAGAGAATGCTATATCACCCCCTTTTAATTGATATCTTGTCCCTCACTTCAATTAACTGTCAGAACAAACTGTCAATTGTCAAGGAGGATATTGGTGTTTTATTCCCATCACACTCTTCCTGCAGAAGGAATAAAACATTTAAAACAGTGATTATATATGAATCACATCTTATACATTGGAGGTAGAGTGTAATTAGAAAAATAAAGTTTTACCACTTGTAAAGCAGCCTTACAAAACAGATTTGTACTTGCATTGGGAGCTGTGTTTAACTCAGATAACTCAATGCGACAGTTTGTGAAAGAGATGCACAAATTATTTCCACGAAACTCATTGATTGTGTCAGCTGTGCAGCGCCGAGAGCAGGCTGCACACACACCTCCATCTGATCCCTGCTGCGTGTCTACTGTGGCAGGAAATGGATGCATTTGGTCCACTGAAACTCCAGTGAGGACTCAGACTGAAGGGCAGATGGAGACTGAGGCTGGGTGGAGGCTTGTCAGAGGAAAAGGAACTAACTGGTTCTCACAGTGTGGTGGATTCCTTCCCATTATCTCTTAACTATTTCACTCACGGCTGGAGCTCTCCCGCTTGAGCCACACTTCTACTCCTAGCTTTTTGCTGATTGTTGGGAGATAAGAGTCCCTAGGCTATATCTGCTTAGGCTGGCTTTAAACTTTGATTCTCAACTCTCAGCCCCCTACATAGGTAGGATTGGCTGGGAGTTTCTTTCCTTCCTTCTTTCTTTCTTCTTTTCTTGCTTTCTTCCTCTTTCTTTCTTTCTTTCTTTCTGCCTTTTTTTCTCTCCTTTTCTTTTTTCCTTTTTCTTTTTTTTTTGTTTTTTATAATCTTATGGTTGGAAAGGCTTTTCCAATTATGTCATTTTAACAAAAATAAAATACACAAAAACCAACACTGAGAAGACTAACAAACCTGATAACTTAAAAACTAAGAAGAAAACACAAATCACAAAGACAATTTTCCTAACATGCAACATGTAGCACATAGAAATCTGTATGACAGGGCGTGGTTCCATGGGGGGTGTGGTATTCATATACAGAAGCACCACAATGAAACACCTTTGTACAATGTAATAAATGCCAATTTATTTGTACAATGTAATAAATGCCCATAAAAACATAGAAGAGAAAGAGAAATCAATAATAATAGAAAAAAAAAAACCTCAGTTCTGCCCAACAGGAAACCTGTCAAAAAGTCACAACAAAGCAACTCACAAAATGATGGAAATCAATTAGCTATTAACAGTATTTTCAAATGGTCACACTAATAATCAAACAATTCAGAATAAAACTATGAGTGTTTCCTTCCAACTTTCCAAGCAATGAAGCTCAGAAGCCTGGTCTTTGGTGATATGGAAGGCATACTCATTAGCATACTTGATGAGTTTATTAGGACCTTTCTGTAGGGCCATCACAAATTAACACATAAGACATCCCTGTCCTCTTTGGCAGAGAGAACTGGATCCTAGAAACAGATTCTCCAGAAAAGAAGGCAAAGTGTTTAAAAGTTGCACATAATAGGACGTTTGCTTTATAGTGGATGATGACAGAAGCTGGAAGTTACCCAGCAGGCACCTTGCTATGCTTACAGTGAGCAGTGTGGTACGCTCAGAGGTATGTGGAAATGTGTAGTGGAAAAAGGAGAATCTACAATCTGAGGCTGGCTAGAGCGAAAGCACGAGTCTCTCTTGGCAAAATAATTCATACCAAAGAGTGTGGAGGCGTGGCTCAGGTGATAGAGTGGTTGTCTAGGAAATGCAAGGCCCTGAGTTCAAACCCCAGTACTGCAGCAAACCGGAGGAGAAGAGACAAAGGAGGAGGAGAAGGACAAAGAAGAAGAGAAGAGCACCGTAGGGAGGTAGAGTGGTGTAGCAAGCCTGACACTGGCCATGAAGGGTCAGGATAGCCTGAGTTGAATGTAGATTTCTTTTCCTTTTAGGGTGACTTGGGGCTGCCGCTGCCTCTCTGAGCTTAGTCATCTGGTCATAGCCAGGCAGCTGCCTCAGGGACAAGAATACAACAAAAGCCATTCAGTCCAGCAACCAGCACATGTCATTTGGGAGGTGTGTGTGTGTGTGTGTGTGTGTGTGTGTGTGTGTGTGTGTGTGTGTGTGTGTGTGTGTGTGTGTGTGTGTGTGTGTGTGTGTGTGTGGTTGTGGTTATTATTGTTGTTGTTTTGCATGTTTGAAGCCTCAGCCCCTGGCCTAGTACCTAGCATAATGACTGTGAGCAACAAATGTTTGTTGAATTTAGTTGGTTAAAGACTGAACTGCAAAGTCCTTGAAAGAAGCCAATGTATACTTGTATTTTTCATTCAGATTTTATACCTTCCATCAAAAGACAGGCCGATTGCATGTCGCGTTTCAACTATGCGTTTTCTGAGGGATGGAGTCCCCATCTAGATGAGTTCAAGCCTCCTCCTCTGAGCCCACAGCCTGGTGGGAGAGGCAGATATCTGAGTAAAACATGGCTCCTGAGGAGGAGAAAGGGGATTGGATGGGACAGACAGGGCCAGGGCAGCCATGGGCCACATTTCCCTAACCTGCACTTTCCTCAGACCACTAGGATCTCATCCTCCACCATCCTACCTGTGGACCCCACTGGCCTTTCAGCACAGGGACTTTGGCTCCGTTCTTTCCCTGGCCAGCTTGGCTCCATGCCTGAGTGCCCCATACTCCGTGGTGGTCTGTTCCATACATTAACTTGACTGGGCTACATGGTGCCCAGTCTCTCAGCCAAACACCCTCCCGGGTGGATGATTCTGGCTGAACAGGTGAACCAGGGTTGGAACTTGGAGTGAGCGAGGTGGCTGAGCCCCCATGGGTGACAGGGGTGGGCTTCCTCTGAGACACTCACAGTCTGAAGAGAGGAGCAGGCTCTGCGGCAGGCAGGCCTGCTGCTGGGCTTCCAGGAACTTACACCATCGCCCTCCTGGGTCCCAGGCCTTCAGACTTCGCTGGAAGGCAATGCCCGATCGGTCTTGAATGCTTGAATCCTCTACAGAGTTATGAACAGCGCTCAACTTACAATGTTTTGGCTTTGTGGTAGTGTAAAAGTGATGAACCTATTCCATAGAAATGGGCTTTTAATGAAAAGGAAAAAAAAAATTTGGTCCAAGGCTAGGACTCAAACTCAGTTTCTGAGGACTTCACTCAATGGCTGATAGTCCTGCCATGCCTCCCGCCCCACCCATTTTGAATTTCTGTCTCTAGCAATATGTGATACAACTAATTTCCGCTCTCAGTGCTGGCCAGTGGCAGCCCCAGCAGCTCCTGTTTGGTCCACGATCATGAGGGGATACATGGAACACCCCCCAGTGTGCTGTGCGGCTAAGCGTGATACTCAGTGTGTCATGCGCGCGCGTGCGCACACACACACACACACACACACACACACACACACACACACACACACACACACACACTTCTGATTAAGGATAGTTTCACCTTACAGGAATTTATCAGGACATCATCTCCAGCAGAGACAAGGCACATCTATCCTTCCTCACATCCGTGTGCCTCCATCTTCATGTCTGAAGGCCAACTACCCAACTCCCGCCCTCCTGCCCCTGTCACTCAGGAACCACCCCTCTCCCAGGCTCACGCAGGTCCTGTGCTCTGGCCCCACCCTCGCCCTTCCTCACAGACAAGATCCAGACAGCGGAGCACCACAGGCAGCTCTCTATCAGGGTCTGGTTCCTCACCTGGCACTGTTGCCTACCACCGCAGCTCACACACATCCAAAGACGTGAACAAATGATCCACTGAATGAATGAATGAATGGTGTCATCAGAGGTGAAAACAGAGGCCTCTGTTTCAACGTGGATCAGAACGACAGTCCTGAGAGGTGGGCAGCTCTGGTCTTTCCAGTCCCTCACCCACTTCAGGAAGGATTTGGAGCTCACCGGACCAGGGTCCTTGGCCAGCCATGAAGCGGGGGGGGGGGGGGGGGGGGGGGGAGGGGCGCCATCATTTTTTCCTTCCATTGGGAGGCGGTCGGGAGAGCTCCGGACCCCTGCTCTGCAGCACTGCCCCCCGACCTGGAGATCAAGAAGACAGAAAGTGGCTAAGAGCTGACCCTGTCTTCCCTACTGGCTTCCACTCCAGCTGACACAACCTCAGCTGAGTCACCTCGGTGGACCACAGCATCCTCTTCTAAACATGCTCGCCAGTGCACACTAGTCTTTAATAGGAAGCCATTAGGGAAGTCCCAGAGAGGTGTGATTACAATGCACTTGCTTAATCATGGAGACCTGAGGGCTGAGGGCAGTACGGGGGGGGGGGTGCAGTACACAGCGTTTTATGCCCTCTCTGACCTTACAGACCCCCCTGGAGGGAAGCCTCCTTTGATGGTCTGGGAAGACCGTCTGGGATGTGACCGGACTTGTCTCTGTCGCCTTTGACACCGGAATTCCTATGATCCGGTCATTCTGATGCTCCCACAGGCTTTCACAATTCACATCTGTGATTTTTACTGATGTCTATCAGAGGCCACTGCGAATGCTGCTGGATACGGATTGAAAACCCAGTTTCTCCAGGTGAGAATGGCCAGGGTTTAAACAGTCAGGGTCCAGAAGCTTCCTCCCTCTTTGGTCTGTGATGGTCTGCGATTGGACTGGTGACTAGGACCAATCCAACTCTGGAGAATCTCGAAGCTGCCAGGAGAGACGGGACACCTGCTAGAGGCATTTTAACACCATGAGGGTAAAAGCAGAACCAGCACAGAAGCAGCAGAGCCCGGAGACCAGGCAGGAAACCAGACCAGCCGAGAGCACCCATCGCCTTATCCAGCCTTGCCTGAAGCCAGCTCTACCCCTCCACATCTCAGGTAAGACAGATGCGGCAGAAGCTGCCCCTCTGAGATGCCTTAGACCCTGGATCACCCCCCAAAAACCCAATCATGAGATCAGGAACGGCTAAGCCACGGGCTCTGTGCCCAGTGGACTACTGCCTCTGCCAGCCATGCTGGGTAGTGTCTACTTGTCCTTGTAAGGACTTAGTTAACACTTGTTGCATCTACTCAGTGGCATAACGTGGCCATGTTCACTGGACTAAAGTGCCCAAATTTTTATTTGCTGCAATTATGAAATAACACCTTCAACCAATTTAGCATATAAAAAGTTCTGGTGGGGACACTGGTCTTCATTGATGTGCTTCTTAAATAGTAGTGTCCTGCTTGTGGGAGAAAGAAACATATTCAAATGCTCTACTGTTTTTGTGTTAATGTGAGCTGCAAGTCCTAAAGACTAATTTTCCAGATTACTTATTTTATATTTAGTGTCATTAATTCCACATGTGTGAAAAACATATAATTATCCCCAGACTATGAGGATTAAATCACCTCCTGCATTATTCAAGTGTGGTTGTAGGTAAGCTGGCATGCGAGGCATGTGCACAATGAGGGGCCTGGACTCTAGTGTGATTTCAGTGACAGTACCCAGCACCGTCCCTCCCCTTCCATTCTCCCGCAGCTGCGCCAAGGCTGAGTGCTTTCCATGGGAAGGATGATTTGAGGAGAACAGTCCTCAGATTCTCTTCCCAGGAGCACCAGGGCCCCTCGTTCTGGCACCTTCTGACCCTTGTGAATAGGCCAAAGGCTCTGAGCAGTCCTGCACTGGGGGACTTCACACGGGCCCCTCCAGCAGCCTGCCTGCCCTGAGCACTTCCCATCAAGCGGACTCAGGCTCACAGCTGAGGGAAACCAGGGCCTCTTCTTGTGTTTTTGACTTTGATTATTCAGATGAACATGGGGGTGGGGGTGGAGGGGGCGTCTCAGCCCTGTCCTTCATCCCCAGGAGGCCTGGTGGGCCAGGGCAAGTACTAATTCCTATGGCTACTGGGCGGGGTCCACACAATTCATTCAGGCTCAGCCCTGCTCCAGAAAGGAGGGGAGGGAAAGAGGAAGGGAGGGGAGGGGAAGGGAGGGGAGGGGAAGGGAAGAAAGGGAGGGAAAGAGGGGAGGGAAGGGAAGAGGAGGGGAGGAGGAGGGAAGGAGGAGAGAAGAGAGGAGGGGAGGGGAAGGGAAGGGGAGGGAAGGAAAGGGGAGGAGGAGGGGTGGGAAGATGAGGAGGAGGGGAGGGGAGGGGACCCCCAGACAGGGCTCCCCAGCCTCCTTCCTACCAGGACACACACCTGGCTGAGGGGGGGTGGGGAGGAGGGCACAGGAGGAAAGGCCAGAGCAGCCGGCCCTGGAGGCACCGAGCACCATAGCTCAAGCAGCCGCCCCTTGCTCTGCGCCATCGCTGATGTCACCACCCTTAACTCTGTGTCATCTCGCCGCCTCTTGCTCCAGCAGGCCCAGGGCCTATCTCAGGGCACACATGCGCACACATGCGCACACATGCACACCTGCGCACACACGCACACGCGCACTCACCCGCAGGCCCAGCGCCCTCTGCAGAGCGCGAGGAACGCTCCAGAAGCCCGCTCTTCTGATCAGATACACAAAACCCGCTCTCTGACATTCAGGTGAACGCGAGCGCTCGACAGCCGTGTGGGACACACTCGCACTATTAAAGAAAATCGGTGATCTCAAATTCAAATGTAGCTTCACATCTTGTTTTTCCCCTGCTAAGTCTGGCAACTCCAAGTGTGAAGAGACATGAACCATCTCCAAGACACCGAGTTGGAGGCTGTTTGTCACTCCAGAAGAAGAACCTGCCCTTCCCTCCTGCTATAGGCCTGACCCCAGAGAGTCCCCAGAAATGCAGTGACTAGTAGCAAAAAATATCATCAGCCTTCCATGGGGGGGGGGGGGGGAGGGTGTGTGAGTGTGAGTGTGTGTGTGTGTGCGCGTGTGTGTGGCCATCCAGGGACCAGAGACTTGATTATCAAATTCAGCAGATCAGAGGCCCGCCAAGCATCTACCACAACAGCACTTCCAGCGGCGAAGGTCATGCGAAGATGCTCTTCCTCTGCGTTGCAAGGAAAAAATAAACAAATGAAGCTTCCTGCTCCGCATTCAGTACTTCCTGATGAGTTTTACTTAAAGCTCGGGGCTCCGTGCCTCCTGGCCGTGCTAGAGCACTTGGAAGATGAAATGTGCTTTTAGCACAACGTGATAGATTTTGTCAGTTTATGTTTCAGACATCAGTATTTCAGGGTGTGCGTGTAGAAGCCAGAATCGGGTTTTAAATTAAAAAGTGCTTTTCCGTCTACTGCCTGCACAAGATGGCCACAGTAATAAAAAAAAAAAAAATGTTCCTTAAAGCCACAGCACGGCATCTGACGGTCAACTGATGTAGGTGGGTTTTCAGAAATTGCAGCAAAACCAAAAGGAAAAAGAAAAGAACAAAGTACCACAGTCATGGCACACGAGCTTAAAGACAAATGGTGAAGGCTGGCATGTCTGATGTTCACTTATCTGGAATGCAGAGGTGGGAGAGAAGCCTGCGTGCCATGCTGTCCTTAAACAAACACAGCCCAGCCACAGGTGCGAGAGTCAAAGGCCTCCCCCTTCAAGCCTTGGGCAGTGACGTTCATTTCTGATAAGCCCTGCACTTACTCAGGTAAGCGGAAATGTGCGCGACATCATGGAAGCTGGTGGTGATTTGCTGAGATTGAGGTCACCTGGCAGAACACTGGGGGCGGGGGGGCGGGGGGGCGGGAGGGGGGCTGGGTGGCATTGCTGCTCCCTTCCCTTCCCTTCCCTATTTTGTCTCAAGCCCGGAAACAGGAAAGTCTGGATGGGGGAAGGCTCATGCAGTCTCCCCTCCATCCTTCCTTAGTTGAGAACAGATTGCACCAAGCTGCAGCTGAGGAGTTGTGCGGTGGCACCTTCCAAAGCTTTTGGCAGTATTTGGAAAGTAACCCTATCTAGAACCTCCTGGGCTCAGAACCACCCATGTGGTTGTCCGTTTGCTCCCTTCATGTTTGCACGCTTTGTCATCCAGCTGACATCAAAGCAGTGCAGGCAACGCTTAGAAGAGACGCCAGGCCTCAGATCGCACCTGAGACCTCTCCTCCCATCCCCCACGCTGTCCCTTCTCAGAGGCTGAGCACAGGTAGGGTCCACCTCACCCCCCACACACACACACACAGGAGGCAGTGGCCGAGCACGTGGTTGACAGCAAGCCTGGCACAAGCAGCACCACAAAGAAGGAAAGGCTTTATTTGGCTCTTGTACCAGACCAACTCCTGGGAGCGGCAGAGGGAAAAAGACAGGATGTGCCAGGCTAGAATCCGCAGAGGCAGGAGGTGCCAGAGCAGCGCCAGCGTGCCGACTGTCAGGGAGCCAAGTAGAAGAGGATCTTTGGGTTGGAGGAGCCGTGCCATTCATACTTTTCCAGCTCATTAAAAGAGGGATGCATCTAGTAGTACCGAGAGTGGTCCTACTGTGTGCTGGATGTCCTTCTCAGCGCTTTATAGCTATTTCTCACCTGATGCTTCCCAGACACCCCGCACTCACATATCCCCTCCACCCCCACCCCAAGCTGTCCCTGACCCTCTAATCCACACAGCCTCCCGCTCTCCCTTGGAACAGTGATTAGATCTATGTTCCTTCTTCGTTTGCAATGGAGAAGAATCGGAAGGAGTTCAGGATGGACCTCATTGTGAATCCCAGAGCCCCCTCGCTGTACAACTTGGGGACATGTTTGCATTTATGGCTGCAAGTTTCAGTTTACCCATCTTTTTTTGTTTATTTGGTTTTATTTGGGAGGAGGTGGTGATATTAGGGTTTGAATTCAGGACCCTGTACTTGCTAGACTTTACCACTTGAGCCACGCCCCCAATCCTTTCCTTTAACTTTGTTTTTTTTTTAAGTTGTCTTGCAATTTTGTATAAGGTTGGCCTTAGACCAAGAGCCTTCTCCTTCTGCCTCCTGGGTAGCTGAGATTACAGTTTCTCTGTTTAGTTTCTCTGTTCTTGAAGTTAACTTGTCATTACTAAGTAGCCATAACAGTTTAATGAGATGGTTCTGGAACGTGTGAGTAATCCAAGAGGTTAGTACTTCATGCCTGCCTCTTGTAGCCAATCACAATGAATTCTACTCCACTTTCAGGGACGTCTCTTCAGAATAGATAAAATGACAGAAATCTCTCAATGGCCTCTCTATCCAGGGGAATGACCAAGAAAGCCCAGGCCTAGCACTCCCAAACTGACTTGATGTTCATGTCTTCTTTCCTTTCTGTGTGTCATCAGCCCATCGGTTAAACAATTCCTTCCAGAATTTTGCTGGATGCACAAGTCTATTCTGTGTGTCTGAATTCTCCTGCCATGTGTCCATCATCAGTCTTCTTTGGTAAGTTCTGTGTTTTATTTCAACATGCTCATTGTCAATCACAGTGATAATGCCCAGTAGTTCTGTAAGGTAAGGGACCCGGGACACAGCATGTGTATGCACTTGAGACCATGTGACTTCCGGTCACGTGACTTACAGTCACATGAGGCTACCTGTCCCTAACGGTTGGCCAATCTTGCTACCCAAAGCATGGTCCACCTTAGCATCCTTTAGATTGGATATTGGAATTGTGGAATTGTTCTGGCTCTTCCCTTCTCATCCATACCCCTGCCTCAGATGTAGGGGTTCAGCATCTCTACCCTAAAAAGATCCCCAAGGGGTTTGCATGCAGTCTATTCCACTGAAGAGTGCTGGGCCTGAGGAGTGGTTCTCAGATGAAGCTGCACCCTATAATTAAATGGGGGAATTTTCAAAACCATGCTAGGTCCGGATCCATAGAGAATGTGGTGTGTGTGACTTATTTGGAGTAAGTGCAGGTGTGCGTATCTTTCAAATGTACTGGTAATGACCTTAATGTGCAGCCAGGGTATGGTCTCCCCTCTTGGGGCCTGAGATCTTCCATTCAGACTCAGCCCTGCAGTGAGGACCACACTGACACTGCTGCCAGAGGCCTCTTGGCCACAGCCACAGAGAGAGCAGTGTCCCAGAATCCACGGACCTAGAATGGCTTGACAAATATATCCTTGCAAACAAGTGTAAGTAGATACAGTCTCATTAAAGTACAGTCACACGCTGTGTTTATAACGATAGAGTTGCCAAAAGATGGGCGTCAGTAAAACAAATCGTATTGTCACAATGGTTATTATTATTGTAACAAAACTTTAACATTTCTTACCCCTCTGCCAATGCAATCACAATGCATAATGCATTTGCTATTACTTCCAGCTGTCTCCTACTCTATGAATGGGGACACTTCTGCACACACAGCATTCAGATGCTGTGTATATTTGCATGGTAAGCAGCCACCCTACCATTCATGAGTAGAGGCTTATGTAGGAAGTAGTCCCTGGCCGCCATGATGGCTTCATATTGGAACTCTTCTTCTTGAGCTTGATAGGGCCTTGATATTGGGTGATAAGGAAGGCACAGGCTAAAGCAGAAAAGGTCTCAAAACCAAAGACCGCATTTTAAGTTCTGGTTAGGACACCTGGCTCCTAGTATGCTTGGTAAGCTATGTCTATGTGTAGGAGATGTTGATATGCCCGTCCTGGCTATGAAATTGAATGTTGTAAAGTTCACATGGAAAGTGCTGAAAATGAGCCGTAGATCAACAGAGAACTCCAATAACAGAAGGATATAGCGATACGATAAATGGTTAGCCTTATCAAGATTGAGTGAATAGTTAGGTAGGTAGATGGGTAGATGGATGGACGGACTGACAGATCAATGAGTAGCTGGATGGATCAATGGATCAATGACTAAACAGATGGGGAAAATAGGTAGGTGGATGGGTAGATGGATGGATGGATGGGTGAATTGTTGAGGAACATGTGTTAATAGATGCATGGGTTGGGTAACTGGATCAGTAGATTAATGGAGTATGGATGTGTTGTTTGGTGGGTGGGTAAATGGATGTATGGATGGATAGTGGGATAAATGGCAGATAGAGAAATGAGCACACAGTTGGATGGGCAGCTAGGCAGTAGTTTTACTCAATAGAATCTGGACACATAATCCACTTTCCACGCTTACTTCTTGACCTCTTATAGCATTATGTCAATTATGTGAATGCCTTCCTCATCCATTGCAGTCATTCAGTCTGACCTACAAGGCCTTTGTTATCTGTCCAAAGCTTTCCTCTCCATCCTCACTGCTTTGCACCCTCCACATTTTCCCTCTATTCCAGAGCCTGTGCTTTTCCACCTTATTCCTCAGCTTGTACTGTTGCTGAAGTGATGAGCCACATGCCAACCAAGTGCCAAGTCCAACTTTCATGGCTTCCTCTTGGAAGCTACCCAGAGTTCAAGTTCACTCTTACCAATGGATTCCTTCCTCTTCCACCATAGTACCTACCTCTTTGCTACAGTAGATCCACTTTTCTACACACACACACACACACACACACACACACACACACACACACACACACAGTTGGGCACCCACATTTTCCTTCCTTACTGAAGGGAGAGGGCAAGAATTTGCATTAATTAGGTGCCCATATGCAATCTTAAGGGAAACCCTGCTTAGGATGTATTATTGTTCTTTGTTGAAGAAGTAACATAGACTCAAACAGGTTGACTGAGGTGTCTCAGTGGTGGGGTTGTCATTTGGCCAACTGGGCCAGAGCCATCCATTCAAAGTAGGAAGTCGTAAATGCCTTCATTTCTCATCTAAAACATACGATGCATTTTGATTTACCCAATGTTTTCACTCTAAGATGCTTGGTTTGGGTTTGAGAAGAGGTAGGTAGATAAGAGCTGGTTTCCATAAACTTTGTCCTCAATGAACAGAGAAGATGGTGAGTGCTTAGTAGGTACTTCTGAAGGAGGAGTTTATGTGATGCTTTTAATCCTTGGACTTTCTGCTACCTCCACTGTCCCTAAATGAATTGAATTAGAGGCTACCACCCTCTCCCTCTTTCCTCCTGTGCTAAGGTCTCTCTGAGTACCCTTTTCAAAATTAGCATTTACAAACCCTTGGATGCAGACTCACCACTTAACCTGTTTGCACTTGCAAATTGTTTCTCATTGAATTTGGAAAAAAAATTAAAAAGGGGGAAAGCACACATGCACAGACAGTGTTAGGACCCGCTACTACCTATCTGCAAATGGAAGGTCAAACTCCACGCGCCCTCTCCGGCTTCAGGCAACACGCTGATTTTAATTGCAAATCCGCAAACCCCTTTTGTGAATTACATTTGGTGTGTTGGAAGGAAGCAAAGCAGGGTGCCTAAGTCATGAGATCATTTAAAGAAGACTCATCTCAGAGACATTTTCTAATACACATAACCGGATAATATGGTAATCAAACTAGATCAGCAGCAAAATGTGTTGGAATCTCAAACAAGATCGAAATCAGAATTGTTCTAACATTTTTATACTTGGGAGAATTTCTTAGCCTAAGTTACATGGAAATCTATTCTTTTTTTTTCATATTGGCAGAAAGAGAAAGTGACTTGCCAGTTAATCTTTTAAAAGATGTTCAGTCGTAGCAAGTTGTAATAAAATATGCATAATATGTACTTAATAGAAAGTAACACCCGGGCTATGAATTGCTTCATTGAGATCTAGAAACATTATAAATGGTAAAAATGTAGACAAGAAACGGAAGGCAACAGAAGTTACCTTTATTGTCGAATTTTATTCCTGCAATGGTCTAAAACTAAAAGCTAATGATTACTCATGGGGGGGAAAAAAAAAACCTTTCCTGAATGTAAAGTCAAACAAGTTGGTGGCATTTTCTGACTCATGGGTAGATTTTGTAGTCCTGGAGAGGTGCCTAGACATTGTAATTCACAAGAATTATAATTAACAAGGAAAAATTACTCATTTATTTACATTCCCATTTGAACACCAGATAAATTATTTGCTAAAAGCTCCTTAATGATCCCAAAGTACATAATTAGTTAGTACATTGGACCCACTTTTAGAGGATAGAAACTATGGCAAAAGGACTTTCTCCCCTCCCCTCTCTACAACTCCTGCTAGACATGTCTTCTATGGGTTTTTTTAAAGTTATATTGGTTTTTTAAAATATCAAAATATTTTATGCAAAATATTTCATTTTTTAAAAAAATCACTCTGGCTGCTTGGGAGAGGGTATGTGCGATTGTTAAGATGTACTGCAGATTGCAATAAATTCTGAAATTAACACTGAATATATTTTCATATTCTGTTTACATATGGGTAAGGTTTTTTTTAGACTCCCTATCTTTTTTAGATTTATGAGATTCTCTACAATAAGATTTTTGTGTGAGTATATTTAAATTTCATATGTGTATATATTTATACACACAGAGAGCAAGATTACATACTTGCTTTTAATTTCTCCCCATCTTAAAAGCTCATAAAATATTTAAGCTGTTTCAGAACCAGAATAGAAATGCCTCAAACTGTTGTTTAAAATTACACCCAACCATCACTTACCCATGCTAACGAGACCAGAGAGGAGACTTAATCAACGGTGGTCGATACGCAGACGCTCAACGGTTAGCCTTGTTCTCTGCCCCCTTCCTCCACGGCCCCTGCCCATTGACCTTAACTATAGCTGTTCAGAAATGACGCATTGGTCTCTTTCCGCTGCGCCTGTCACCCCACTGCTGAGACCTCCATTCGATGATACAATGATCCAAGGGTGAATGGCATGAATGATCTGTAGGCTATGGCAAACAGCCAAGGGTCAGTTGACTTAAAGCGTTCTGTGGCTTCGTTCATTCATCCAACAATATTTACTGAGCACTTAGGATTTGTGATGCATTGGCTCTCGTTGCAGCCATGGGAGTGAACAAGTTGAAGGTTTTCCCTGGTTTCCATGAGTCTGCAGTAGAGGACAGGAGCCAGCCAGACACTATAACCCATGACCGTGGCCTTGAGTAATGGGTGGGGGTGGGGTGGAAGGGGGGACATGAGGTACCACAAATCCTGGTCTGAGGGCCTACCTTGGCCTTGATTCAGGAGCTGGGGTGGTCAGGTGACTGTCAGGCTGCACAGAACAGGCAGTGGATGAGAGCGGAGGGGCGTAGGTGGGCAGAGAGAGCATGCGCGAAGGTGCTGGAAAGAGAAGAGGTTTGGAGGCCCCAAGGAAGAGAGAGACCTGTGTTCAGAGGGGCGGGGACCATGCTACCGGGTGGGGTGGGAAAGACAAGCGATGTGGATTTAGACTCCACCCTGGTTGCGCTTGCAGGGTTGAAGTGGTGTGGATCTGTGTGGGCGCGGCCATGCGTACCAGCTGCAGGGCTGTGGAGGCCAGGGTGACATGGGGATCGTGGCCTAGAGGCCAGTGGAACACTGGTAATGACCAGTAGTGGCCTGGCCTGCAGTGGGGTACAGTGAGACTGGGTTGGGGGGGTCAGAAGAGCCCATTTCTCTAGAGATGAACTACACCACTGATAGCCCAGGGCAAGGGTCACAGAGCAAAAGACAGGTGCAGTGTGCAAGCCTCAGCTCTCAGGTCTGCAGTGGGCGGAATCCTGCCTCACCTCTCAGGTCTGCAGTGGGCGGAATCCTGCCTCCGCAGGACAGTACAGGCCTAACCCACAGCACCTCAGGATGCAATGGTGCTCTGAGACCCATCCAAGGGGAAACACACGCCAACGAAAGAACGGAGCCCCGCCTAGACCAGGCTTTTTAGTATGCCTGTGAAAGTTTTAATTTATAATCTAGGCAGAGAAAGAGATTCATGACAGCCAATAGTCAACTAGAACAATCATAGCATTTCTTTCATGTTGTGAATCTAATGTCAAATAAAATAAAGGGACTTGAACACCAGTATTGCAATACTCCCAGGTCAATCTGATACCTACCGAGAAAGCCAGCCCTGAGGGCAGATCGATGATAGGTAGTGTGTGTGTGTGTGTGTGTGTGTGTGTGTGTGTGTGTGTGTGTGTGCCAAAACTGAGGCTTGAACTCAGGGCCTTGCATTGTCACTTAGTTTTTCCACACATGGCTGGCACTCTACCACTTGAACCACACACTTCCAACTTTTTGCTGGTTTATTGGAGATAAGAATCTCACAGACTTCTTTCCAGGCTGCCTTCAAACCACAGTCCTCAGGTCTCAGCCTCCTGAAAAGTTGGGATTAAAGGCATGAGCTACCAGCATCCAACTCGGATTTAATACAGTTAACACTACTTAGCATATTCATTTATATTAATACATACACAATATATGGATTCTTGATCGCACACACATCGTGGGTCTTAGGCTCATCCATGCTTTTGTTTGGTAGCTTGCCTTTTTGTTTTTATTACCAAGTAGTGTTTTATTCCAGGAGTCTTCCACAGCCTGTGTCTTCATGTACTTACTGATGGATACCTGGGAGGTTTCCAGTCAGATGAGTTGAGGAATGAAGTCACCATGAACAAGACATGCTGTGTACATCCTTACTGTGGATGTGGTCTTCCTTTCTACTGAATAGACACCCTAAGAGTAGAATGGACTGGGCCATTAAGAGAGCATTTATTAAGTTTTTTTGGGGGGGGGTCCAGTAATGGGGCCTGAACTCTGGGCCTGGGCGCTGTCCCTCAGCTCTTCAGCTCAAGGCTAGCACTCTACCACTTGAGCCACAGCACCACTTCGGCTTTTTTCTTTTTGCTTATGTGGTGCTGAGGAATCGAACCCAGGGTCTCAGGCATGCAAAGCAAGCGCTCTACCACTGAGCCACCTTCCCAGCCCCATTTATTAAGTTTTATTGGAGCCACATTAAAAAAAATTATATGGCCATACCAAAAATTGCAAAAGAATTTTGGTTGCCCTTCATCTCTGATCTCATTTGGTAATGACCAATCTTTACTCCAGAATCTTCCTACCCAGCCGACCGTGCCAGCTCATCTCGCTGTGGTTGTAATTGCACTTCTGAATAACTTGTGAAGCTCAACAATTTTCCATGATCTCATTGACCACTTTGATAGCATCCATTGTAACATATCTGTTCAAACCTTTGGCCCATATTGTGGTTACTTTTTAATTTTCAAAGTTCCCTGAAAATACTGAGATTAAACCCAGTCTGCTAGGTGAATAATGATCTCAACACAAACACACATGGATTTTTGCTCACGGAATCACCCTGGGGTATTGGCGTCATGCTGCATATCCTTGTGCCAATGCCAGAGTACACATCTTCCAAACACTTTATTCTGGACATTGACACTCACAGGAAAAGTAGAAAAAGGAGACCAGAATGAATTTCAGTGCCATTATCATCAGCCAGCTTCAATAATTGCCAACACTTTGCTGATCTTGATTTCTAGAGTATCTTTAAACTATTGTGTTTTCTAGAATATTTTCTAGAGTACCCTAAAAAGAAACCCCATAGGTCCTATACATTTGCCCAGCAGTGTTCCACAGCCTAGGAAGATAGGTCTTAAGATTTTTGTTCAAGGCATTTATTTGATTATAAGATCAAGAGTTCTTAAAGGGAGAAAGTCTACATGAGACACTTGTCAGAGTCAAGAAGGTAAGGGCATCATTTGAGACACATTTCCAAGGTTTTCTGAACCACAGAATCATATCATGGCCATGCTTTTCTGCAAAAACAGCTGAGGTTTCTTCCCTCTCCAAATAGGAAAGATGATAAATATACATTCTTTAAAAAAAAAAAAAGAAAGAAAACTCAGTTAATAATTAAGCTTCTCTTATTTGCATTAAGAATTCCTTGCACAACTCTGTACACAGAGTCAACACCTTTGAAAAGGGGGTTGGGGCAGAGCTTTGGTATTTGGATGCTGTTGCTAGCTCAACACAAAATTGCATTTCTGAAGTCACACAAAAGTAGGAGCTTTGGCCGGGCGCCAGTGGCTCACACCTGTCATCTTAGCTACTCAGGAGGCTGAGATCTGAAGATCACGGTTCAAAGCCAGCCCGGGCAAGAACTCCGTGAGACTCTTATTTCCAATAAACCACCAGAAAACCGGAAGTGGCTCTGTAACTCAAGCGGTAGAGTGCTAGCCTTGAGCTGAAGAGCTGAGGGACAGCGCCCAGGCCCAGAGTTCAAGCCCCATGACTGACAAAAAAAAAAAAAGTGGGAGCTTTGGTCAGAGAGAACAACTCCTTTCTAGTGTGGGGAATGTCTCCATCTCCACCCAGCTGAGGGGGCACAGCAGGACAGAAACGGAGAAACGGTGCCGTGCGGTGCTGTGCAGAGTGAGGCACCCTGCCAGGAGGCCGGACTGTGTGACATGAGGCGGCAGGTCAGAGGTCAACGCCACATAAAGGTCTGCATTGCAAGTCCACGTCAGCCACATGGGGCCTGTGTGACTTTGGGCAGGCTGCTGAACGCCCCTGAGCCTCAGGACCATCATCTGTTTTATAACTATTGCAACTCCTAGAAGCAGGAGCTACTCCATGTAACACAGTGTCCAGCTTCGTGCTGAGGATATCAACAGACTTCAAAATCATATTTACCAAGTAAACGCTGTAATCAAATGGGTTCATAACAATTGTCATAGTAAACTGGAGATTAATGATGACGTGGGGGAAAAGAGAGAGACAAAGAGAAGAAAGGTATGGGATGGGAAGGGGAAGAAAGGAAGGGGGAGGGAAGAGGAAAGGAAGGGAGGGGAGGGGAGAGGAGGGGAGGAGGGTGGGGAGGGGAAGAGAGGAGGGGAAGGGAGGAGAGAGGAGAGGAGAAGAGCGGGAAGAGGAGGGGGACAAGTCAGCTTCTTCATCTGTTCTGAAGGAGAGGAGCTCTGTCCAGAAGGGCAGGTTGGGCCTCGGTTTGGAAGCGGAGGGAATGTGGAGCTGTGGTGGGGAACCCAGGGGCACCTGCAGTAGACAGGGCTGCTTCCTCACCAAGGCCACTTGCTTTAGCTCACAGGGTCTTTCCGTTCCTATCGCTGCCTTTATGAGGTCCCCCACAAGCCCCGCTTCGCCTCTTCCTGCAGCAGTCTCGGTTTGGCCTCTCGGAACCTGTGGTTATTAGTAAATTACCAAGGAAACTCCTCGTTTAAAGTGGGAGCCACCTCGATGGGCTATAAATACACCGCAATTAGCTTCTCGAGTGCCGTATTATAACATATATCCAGGACACCTACTTGGAGTGGCTCAGTGGAAAGAAGGCTTTTATTTGTTTCCTAACATTGATTTCTGTAGAAGGCTAATGGGCAAGACAGGTCCATAAATAACCAGACACTTTTCAATCGGCAAATCTGGGCATCGCTTTTATTAGCATGCTCTCCACTCTCTAAGTCCTTGGCGCCCTGAAGGACCAGCTGGAGCACCAGGCCTGAGAGTAGTCACCCACTGGAGCAACGGTGCAAGGGTCTTTGGGTGGTGAATGACCAGGGGAACTAGGTATCAGGAGAGCGAGGAAGAGCTGTCACCCTTGGGGAAAGTCACCCTGTGCCTGTTACTGCATTTAAAGACAGACACGTACTAATTAATCCAGTCATTCCACCCTGGGAATCCATTCTACAGACCCAAGAAACAAAACCCACACCTGCACCCATGCATAGATACGGCTCAATGCTCCTCGTTCAACCCCCGCCCCCGTGACTCCAACATAGGAATAATGAGACGGATGGGTCAGACTCAAGACCTTCTCGCAATGTGGAATATTATACAACTGCATGAAGATGAACTGAACTCCATGGATCACAGCAGCTTGCAGTAGCCTGAGGGACCGCTGGGAAAAACAGCAAGTGGCTGAGGATTGTTAAATGATTGCTCCAAAATAATGAAAAGGGGATGGAAGGGAGAGGAAGGGAGGGAGGAAGGGAAGGGGGGTGGGAGGGAAGGGAAGAGAGGAAGGGAAGGGGGGTGGGAGGGAAGGGAAAGGAAAGCAAGGCATGGCAAAGCAAGATGTGAAGTCAGCAGCTTGGGGTTTGATCCAGGCAATGGTGATGGCTCTACAATAAGGCTGGAAATGCTCCATGCAGAGGTGAGCTGCTGTCACCACTGCAGGACTCTGGAACACCTGTGGCTGCTGCTGCCCATAGAGGTAGTGACTTCCATGTGGAAGTGACCCATGTGGCTTCAGAGGCTGGGTGCCAAGAAGGCTGCTTGGCCTCTGCCCCACTCACTGGAACACTCACTTTTCCGGGGCTACAATGGAAGAAGCCTGAAGACTTGGAGACCACCATGTTGTGAGGAGGAAGCCCCAGCTATGTTGGGAGGCCATTGGTACAGGCCAAAAATGACAGCCCCAGCAGAGTCCCGACTCCAGGTCAACCCTGTCCCGGCATCGGACAGGTAAGGGGCAGAAACCTCCAGGTGATTCTGCCCAACAGATATTTGATTCTTCCCAGCTCAAGCCCTGAACTGTGGAGAAGTCTCTACCAAGTTCTGCCCAGATCCCAGATTCAGAAGAGAAATAAACAACTGCCTCAACATACAGCAACAGTCATCCCGAATGCTCAGTAGCTGTGAGTAAGCCCTGGAAAGATTAGATTCCAGCGCCTATTCTATGTATCTATGTATCTATGTATCTATGTATCTATGTATCTATGTATCTATGTATCTATCTATCTATCTATCTATCTATCTATCTATCTATCTATCTATATGTATGTATGTATGTATGCATGCATGTATGTATGTATGTATGCATGCATGTATGTATGTATGTATCTATCTATCTATCTATCATTTGTTTTTATGTTGGTTGTGGGGCTTTCCATCTGGGCCTGGGAACTGCCTTGAGCTTTTTCACTCATAGTTAGCACTCTTTTCACTTTGAACCATAGCACTACTTCCAGTTTTCTGGTGATTAATTGGAGATAAAGAGTCTCACAGACTTTCTTCCCCAGGCTGGCTTCAAACCACAATCTTCAGATCTCAGTCTCTTGAGTAGCTAGGATGACAGGTATGGTCCTAGCACCTAGCTTCAATGCCTGTGTTATTGAGTGAATGTGTGATGCATACCAAGCTTAGTCCTACCTGTCTATAACTGATATGGGGAAAAACATACTTTGTAATCTGCCAGGCCCTGTTTTAATGCAAGGTTATCTTGAAGGAGCTGCTTGAAAGAAATCAATTTACAATGCGATACAAACTTTCAGTGGAGAAAGATCTGGAAAGAAGCCACTGAACCTATGGGGGCTCAGCCAACAGACAGAGAGAAAGCCCCTTGGAAACTCACTTCCTGTCTAATTTGCATTCCAGAGTGGAGTTGAGCACCTGGAACTGAACGTCCCCTGTAGAATGCAGGAGAGGTTGTGTTTCCTAGCCAAGTCCCGTCCCCTGCTGCAGTCAGTAATTTGGAGTCTGGCAAAGGGAGGGCACCTTGTATAGCAAATGCACAAATAAATTTCACCACCTAATTGGAATCATAACTGAAAGCTAATAAGCTGGCATTCTGCTGTGCGAGCTCATGCCCCGTGCATTGGAGGGTACAGGTCGAGTTGGCTGGGGCTTGCATGTCCACCATAAACAGAAGAGAATAAAGCCAGGACAAGACCTGCAAATCATTCTATTAATTACAACCAACCACTACGTTTTACTCTAGTTCATTGTGCTGATAAACAGCTGAATTTCTTTAGTTTGGTGAGTGGCAATTCTCTTTCTATTCCCTTTGAAATAACTGCTTTGGTTGCCAGCTTGTGTTTGTGTGTGTGTGTGTGTGTGTGTGTGTGTGTGTGTGTGTGTGTGTGTGTGTGTGTGTGTGTGTGTGTGTGTGTGTGTGTGTGTGTGTGTGTGTGTGTGTGTGTACTAGGATTTGAACTCAGGGCCTCTCATTCTTTTTTTTTTGTGGGGGGGGGGGGTGGAGGTCTGGTCGTGGGGCCTGAACTCGGCCTAGGTGCTGTCCCTCAGATCTTCAGCTCAAGGCTAGTGCTCTACCACTTGAGCCACAGCACCACTTCCGGCTTTTTTCTTTTTGCTTATGTGGTGCTGAGGAATCGAACCCAGGGCCTCATGCATGCAAGGCGAGCGCTCTACCACTGAGCCACCTTCCCAGCCCAAGGGCCTCTCACTCTTGCTTAGCTTTTTCACTCACAGCTGATGCTCTACCACTTGCACCTTTCTTCTAATTCAGCTTTTTTGCTGGATAATTGGAAAGGAGTCTTGTGGGTTTATCTGCTTCGATTGACTTCAAATGTCAGCCTCCTGAGTAGCTAGGAGTATAGCTGTGTACACCAGCTCAAGGCTTGGTTGTGTTTTTCACACACACCATTACCAGGTACAGTATTTCATAATAGCTCTATCCTTTAACTTCATTCAGTGAATAAGTGAGCAAGAGGCCTTGCATCTTCCGGTCTAACACGGGGAGCTGGCCTGGCAGAAGGCTCCATCTTGGATTTTCTTCAATCACAAACACTTCGCTTGGAACTTGAGGCTGGAGGCCCCATAGCAGATGTTTGTCTCCACCATACACTGCTTACAACCTGTGTTCTTCCCTTCCTTTGGCCCAGCCCCTGTTCCCTCGCCTGTCACTCTCAAAAATGAGCCGAGTCCCCTCTGATTAGATGAACCTTCCTAGAATGAAACCACATATTTTAGAAGTAAAAGTGAAACTATAAAAATAATTCAGAATTCATTTCCTTTCTATCATTTTTAGATTTTCCAAATTACCAGCAAGTGTATATATTTTATTACTAATGAAAACCGAAGGCTGATTTAAAAGTGATTGATACACACTAAAATCCTACCCCAAAAGGCGTCTTCGTGGTAGAGCAATTGCCTGGCATGTGCAAGGCTCTGGATTCCATCCCCAGCTCAGAAAATGAAGGAAGACGAGAAGGACAAAGAGGAAGAAAAGGAGGAAGAAGAGGAAGAGGAGGAGGAAAAGGAAAAGAAGACAATGTGAAAGGAGAAGCAAGAAGGAGAGGAGAGTGTGGCTGTTTTCAACCAGTTCCCACCAAAAGTTTATAGAAAACCTACTCCACTTCCAGCATGAAAAATTGAGTTCAGAGAACATACCAGAAAGGCATCCTCCAGAGGAAACAAAAGTCAGGAAAAACTCAGGAATGTGAAGTAGGGAGCCAGGAAATCTTTTCTGAGATTGAAGTCCTGAGGACAGAGGAGGAAGAGAAGGAGGAGGAAGAGGAGGAAGAAGAGGAGGAGGAGAAGAAGAAGAAAGAGGAGGAGGAGGAGGAGGAGGAAGAAGAGGAAGAGGGGTCACAAACTGAAGTCAGCCATACCCCCAACCACACCACAGTCAATCGTATGCAGCCAACATTCTCTCCGGGGTAAAAAATTCAAACTCTGATTTCATCTCTCAGTTTTGAAACTTCATACAGCTCTACCTTAATATTTCACGAATATCTATATTTGGTTTTTTTTTTAAAAAAAAAACTAGGTTGGATGGGAAAAATAGGCAAGATATAAAATAGTTACTAATTTTAACACATTTTTTATAATGAAGGCGCTGCTTTGAAAATCTTCTGTTTCCACATATGTGGATGATTTCACTTGACTTCTTAACTTCGGTAGAACTGAAAGATGTGTTTCTGGGTTGGTTTTTTTCCTCCCTTTTTTTTTGGTGACAACTGCTCTGAACTTGACACCACTCAAACCATGGAGTCATGGAGTGGTCACTCAAGAATCTGATTCCATCTATTCCTAAAAATTCCAGAAGGTTCTTAGGAGGTTTCGAAGACCTGGCTCTCTAGAACTTCTAAACAGACTGGTTTCCTGCCCATCCTACCACCCCCCCTCTCCCTCCCACCCCCTGCCCGGACTCAGAACACAGCAAGGCTTTACTTCAATGCATCACCTCAGACCCCAGGATGCAAAAGAGACACCGACACTGGAGCTCTGCCCTGAACAAGAAGAATTTCTCTAAGTACATGTGAAATGTCCCGAGACACAGCATGGTGTGGCATTGTCCAAAGGGCCACAGCCAAATGACACTGATGCTCAATGGGTAAAGAAAAATAATTAATTTCAAAATGATCTTTCAACCATTATTTGGATTTCTGTTCCATAATACTCTTTTCAGCTCATTGGTCATCACTGATTTGCCAAAACCACCTCTGGCATTTCCCCAACCAAATAAGTCAAGGAGCCTGGTGTAGGTGGCTTAATTTTGCTTGAAATCCTACCTACGCAGAAGGAGGATGCGATTGGAGGGTCATGGTTTGAACGCAGCCCAGGCCCAAACAAAAAAAACACCAAATTAGTGAGACTCTTATCACTAATTAACCAGCAAAAAGCTGGAGGCAAAGTGAGACTCAAGTGGTACAGTGCCAGCCTTAAGTGAAAAATCCAGTGTACACAAATGTATTAACTGAAATATGCTATCTTTGGGGGAAAATTCAAAGGGTGTAATTTTTTAGAAAGGCTAACTCTCAGTCCAACAAAATAAAGGCCAGGAAATAGGGACTTAAAAGGTGGCCAGTAGGGCAAAGGGGACAGATGAAGAGAAGTAGAGCAGAGGGCAGTCATAAAATCCAATACATATCCTATGAGGAGAGGGGTAGGGCAGAGAGGGCTGGGGAAAATGAGGGAAGGGTGGCATCGATCAAGATAGCTTACATTCATACACTACTTAGTGAGCAGCAACTCCTTTGTGCAATACTTAAAGATAACAAAAATACAATTAATGGGGGGGAAAAGGTAAGGTAAGAATGCAAGGATCTGAGTTCAAATTCCAGTGCAGACTTAAAAAACAAGTAAACAGTGGGCTGGGAAGGTGGCTTAGTAGGAGAGTGCTTGTCTTGCATGTATGAAGCCCTGGGTTTGAATCCTCAGTACCATACACAGAAAAAGCTGGAAGTGGCACTGTGGCTCAAGTGGGAGTGTGCTGGCCTTGAGCAAAAGAAACTCAGGGACGGTGTCCAGGCCCTGAGTTCAAGCAATTAAGTAAATAAGTAAAATCAAGTAAAAAGTCAAGAAAGGCAAGCATTCAATGAACATCCATCTAACACAGACCCCTGTCTGCCTCTCGCCATTTGCATTCTGTTTGAAATGCCTGGGAACACAGGGATCGTTTCAGAGCTGCAGAAGGTGCAGGCGGGGGCTTGTCTCCGCACTCCAGCTCGGCATGTCCAGGTCAGCATGAAGCATCCTTTGGGATTTTTTCTGTTTACAGGGAGAGGAAGGAATGGTGCTTCCCCATGGCCAAACCAAACACTGGCATGGCTGCAACAAACTTCTGCAGCCATGGTCCAGAACATACAGAGAGGCAACATCCCAGACGAGTGAACCCCAGAGGTGCCCTGTCCCTGCGTCCAGTCATGGCTCTGCTTCAGTAGGCCAGATCTGACAACTTAGGGCCTAGGACAGGACCTGCCTCTAGGAAGGGGGTACGGGGAGGCCCCCAGACACCGGACAGCATAGCCAGTGGTAGCAGAAGTGAGAGTCTGAGAGCTGAGGGAAACGTAGAGACCAGAGGCAGCCGGGCCTCCTCCAGTGGCCAATGGAAACAGTTCTCTGGGGCTGCTTTCTTGTGTAACCTGTGAACTTGGTGTCTAAAGATCAAACAGAAGAACTCAAAGCAGTGGGGAGCGTTGCACCAATGCCGCTACTCCCCCCTGAGAGTGATTGTTTTGTCACCCTAAAACCTAGAGGTGATTCCCTATAAGCACCCACAAAGAGGAAGGGTTGGCACCATGCAGCAAGGAAAAGAGGAGCCGAACCAGCTTTCACAACAAGCTGTGATCTGACACGGTTGAGGACTCAGAGGCTGGCCTGGGCAGGGTAGGTGGGACCCAGGCCTGAAGGTCACCAGGTCATGCACAGAGGCAGGACAGACAGCCTGCAGCCTGGCTGCAGGGCTTCACAAGCCAGAAATGCAAGTCATGGGTAAAACTGCACTTCAAACAGATACTTACAAAGCACAGTTCAGCATCTGAAAACGTTCTGTGAGCTAAGGCAGTGTTTGTGAGTTCAAACCAAAGCTCACCCTGGGTGGTCTTTGCACGAGGTCACCCGAGAGGCCCAGCACAGAGCGCAGGACGAAACCTATGGCCAGGCAAGTTGGAGTCCAAGGTCAGAGGCTCCTTCTACTGATTGAGCTGTCAGCCTCGCTAGTCCCCCGGGTGGAAACAGAAGGACCTTTTGACCAGGAGTGTACATAAATGAACTTCCATATCTTCTCACAGAAGCCAGCCTTTACCAAATCCTTACTCTCAGCACATATACAACTCAAGGATATCGGAGGTCTGTTATTCACTCTAGTGAACTTGAAATGGTGAGTCTCTTCACAGAGAGTAAGACTGAGGTGGAGTGGGGCGCTCAGTCCATGAAGGGCTAGAGCAGCCCCTCCCCAGAGACAGGGAAGGAGGGAAGCAGCCAGGGGCTGCTGGGCCCTGTGCTTTAGGGACCGTCCCAAAAGCCACAACAAGTCAGTGAAGGGATTACGGTAAGGGTGTTCATCTGAGAGTTTTTCAGGGAATGACTTTCCCATCTTGAGTTCTACTCCCATCTAGTACATTCTTCACAATTGATTGTGGATTGACTGCAGCAAGCAACAATGATGTGATCGCCTCCTTACCAGTCTCCAGGTAGTCATGTCTCTTCCTCCTCGTGGGCACTGACAGCCACACAGCCCCATGTCCACAGGCCATCCTTGTCACCTGGTCCCCGACGCAGACGCAGCTCTGAGTGTGACCGTTGTCCGACATTTGCATTGGGGCTCCAAGAAGCCTTTCTTGCCTTCAAAAGTCTCCCCAGGACTCAAATTTGGCTACGGGATCTCTCCTTCTTTTCATAGAAGTGTAGAATTTTATTCCATGTCTCTGGAGATTATCCTACAGCTTTTCCCTTTCATTTGACTAACGAAGTAAGTACCATCATATTTTCCAACCTGCCTGTCCTAAAGCCCAACCTATCAAGGTGCGTTACGTGTCTTCTGTTGCGTCAGTCAATTTTGTTAATATTTTGTAGAACACTCTTCCTTCTACACACGTGAGCAAGAAAGTAAATGATTGCATAGAAACCTGCCATTTTCCTTCTTTTGTTTTCGTTGGCATTGCTCTGGCTTTTGACCCTGGAGTGAGGACGATTTTGTAAAAATGAGTTGAACACCCTTCCCTCAGAGTGTGTACCAAGGGACATTATTTGTTTCTGGAATATTGGTTAGGACCTCCTTCTCAAATCAACTCAGTCATCAAACCAGCTGGGAAGTTTCTGAAGGAAGCCCTCATCCATTGCTTCAATGCTGGGAAAACCTTTGTGTCTTCACTCTGTTGTGATGTTCTGTTTTCCCTCAAATTTTCTTTGTTGAGGACTTCAGATTTATTGGCATCCATTTATTTTTATTATTATTCATAGCATCAACTCATCAATTTAACCTCCACACCATCATTTTCTTTCTAAAGTCATTTACTAACATCCTCTTTATTTTTCTTAATTAACACGGGAAGACTTTTGTTCTGGCTTCTTAATGTTTCCAAAAATACTCACTTGTCGACCCTCGCTTACATTTATTTCCTATATCATTAATTTATGCTTGCACTGATTCACTTCTTGCTAGACTCCTTAGGTTGCTTACATGAGTCTTTTTCTATTTTCCTAAATTATTATTAATGTTGTTTCTTTTTTTTCCTACTTAACTAGGTTTCTATGTACAATTTAGCTTTCTCTTAGGTACCATGCTTTGTATCAAACAGTTCTAAATAGTTGATAATTTTCTTTTTATGCATATTTTTGCCCCACAAATTGTTTTGAAGAGTAACGTTACAAAGTCAAATGTATGCTTTTATTCTAGTTGAATTTCAGTCACTGATTTCCAAACACATCGCCTGAGTCACGCCGTCCAGAGCCATCTTTTGGGCTGCTGCTTTAGGAAGGTGTTCTGGCTTTTGGTCAGGACTCCACATTAGAATAGCTCTGTAGATTTTTTAATTCCTGTTGGATTTAAAATTTTAAATCAGTATGCTTAATTTTTACTTTAAAAATACCCAAGGAAGAACTAAAAGAGTGGGTCAGGTGAGATCCTGAATTCAATCCCCAGTATGATCAAAAAGCAAATGTGTGTGCGCGCACACACACACACACACACATGTGTGTGTGTGCAATCACATGCATACACACATACATACATCTTCCCACATGAATGCCAACACCAGGTTGAATCTGAGAATCTGTGATACACACTTTCAAAACTATGTTGTACATGTGCAAAGGAGTGTGCATTCCAGTAAAAGGGCTGGTGAGTTTGCTAATTAGTTCTCCTAGTGCTATAATGACTTTTCCCTTTCCTTGTGAGCCTTTGTTATTGCCTACATGTAATACATTGTATCTATAAATCATATATCAGTAATTACTACATCCTACTACTGGAAGCTTTGCTGTGGATAAGGTAGCTACATTTTAGCTCCAGTAAGTCTGTTTTGTCTGTTAGTAATACAGCACAGGAGCTGGATGATTCTTTTATTTTATCTTCTGTGTTCTCATGTCAACTTCAAACACAGAACTGTCTATCTTGTATCAAACCTCTACCAAGTCTGAATATCACTTGTGCATCAATTCCTACATATCCACACAAACTAATCTGCCTTTAAAAGAGCCTTCTAGAAGTCAAACTCTTACCTAATTTGAACTCAATTATTCCAGTCAAAATTCTGATTTGGTATTCAAGATGAGATTTCCAAAACACATGGTCTCAATCAGCCACGTTGCCTGGAAATAATCGTTCCTTTATGAAATGATACACGTTTGACTCTCCATCTTCGTTCTGTAAGAGCATGACAGTCTTTTCCCCAGCTGCAAGGCCTCTGAGCCTTTCAAAACAGCCACATCTTGGTTAGCATTCAAAACAATAAATGGAGTCCTCACTGATTAAAGCCGAGAAGCCCGGTGCTGTCTCTTCTGGTGGCCGTCTCTCTGGTATGAGTCCCAGCCGTTTTGGAGAGTGGTTCTCCTTTGACCATCTCCTTGCTTTGCGGGAGGTTGGATGGTTGGAGTTTGTATTTCGAGTCAGCTTCTGAGAAGTGTGTGTTGGAATTCTCTTCAAGGATACAATTAGTGTGCTAGCAGGAAGATTGTGTTTAAGAAAGTCAGAGTTCAAACAATTCCGAACTTTCAAACGCTTTTACATTCCCTCATTCAAATGCCTCATTTAAAAAAAAAAAAGCAAGATTAATAAATTGTTTGCAAGGTACCTGTTGCCAACACCTAATTTTCATTGAGCAATTTTCTAGAGAGCGTGGCCAAGTGTCAGTGTATATAGTTCCTGCTTGATGTTGCGTATAATTTTTAGGATATTCTGAATGGCATGTGCTAATTATTTAGTACAATAGCTAATTTTATGGAGTTGAAAGACGGTAACAGAAGGGCTGTAATTACTTATAATAGGAATGTCTCAGGGATTTTTTTTTTTGTTAAAACCTAAGTGTAGGAGGCAAAAGAAAAAAAAAAAGGAAATAAAGGACAATTTTACACTTTCCTTCCAAGAATGAAACAGTTAATGTTTCCAGGACTTGGTCACTAGTCACACTGAATGCTTTCCCATATGTCCCTACACTTCCGAGGGAAACACTGAGGCCAGTGAAATTTGCAGCCGTTTCAAAGATCCGTGTTCCGATTTCATTTCCCAAAGCAGATGAAAATCTTTTCAAATGTTTGCCTTGTGCCACAATCTCTAAAAGATCCTAGATCTTCTCAGCAAGCCAGGAATTGTTGCTTCCACATTTCCTTAGCAAGGGGTGGGGTGTGGGGTAGGGGGACAGTCTATTTCTTTATTGGAGGACTGCATAGGTCCTGGTATCACAGCCCTGTTCGGGGACTGCCCACCACGCTGAGAGGTGGCCCTCGCAGAGCTCCCTGGGTAGGACTGACTGCCTTCCAGTCTCAAAACAGCCCGGCCTCAGAGACGCAGAAGGAAACAGGTTCAGAGTCCTTTGACAACAGCACAGAGAATTCTGAAATATTCACATCTTCCTACTCAGAACTCTGACTTCAGGGAACTCGCATTGCCAAAATCATCGGCAAATACAATGTACAATTCAAGGACCCACCAACAGCGTTTGCCTTGATGTCTTTCTAGTTGTGAAAAGTGGGGAGCAGTCTAAATTATACAGTGACGGTGACAAGGCCGCCACCCTGTCATTAAATAAGACTTTAATGACTGTGTGCTGAGATGAGAGATAGCCATGACTTAAGAAGACTAAATAAGAAAGACAGAGCATTTGCCAAAATTATGCTATAGACAACACAGAAGAAAAACAGTACTTAGAAGAGAATTATTCAGGGATTATTAGACTTATTAGCAGAGGATTTGAATTATTAACAAATTATTAGAATCATTAGCTCGTGATTGTTGTTCTTGCTCTCCTGTATTTTTCTAATCATGAATATTTCTGATTTTCAGTAAAAGAAAGAGACACTCCTTTGAAATGGAGGCATTGGAGAGACATGTTGTAGGTTGAAGGCTCCCCAAGTCTGCCCTGGGACCCAATTTGCCCCCGTGGTCAGTCTGTGGTTTCCTGTTTGGCTGAGCTAGGGCAGTGTCCCCTGCTGCTCCTCGCCACATTCTTTCCCCTAAGTAGCCCATGGCTCCAGTTCCCTGCCCAGTGTTGCTCTTCACCTTTCAACTCTGCACATCCCTTCCACGCTTCTCCTCTTCCCTGCCAAGCCTGCCCATGAGCAAGGCTCCACCAGTACAGATGGAGGAGATCAAAGGGACCCCTTCACCTTAGCACAGCAGGCTGACACGGACAAGTTAGACTGGGGGGTGGGCCACGACCGCCTTGCTGAGGAAAGGCATCCTGATCACTGGGAGCAGGAGCACAGAGAAGGAACAACAGGCACCAGCTCTGTCACCCTGCCACCGTGATGCCCTGGGGAAGCCACCATTTTCCTGCCCCAGTCCTGGGAAGTAGCACATAGAATGCTATGTTCCCAGTGAGCCGAATGGAGCATCAACAGGCACGGAGAGGACAGAGGCTCCAGCTCTGCGGCCACCACGACAAGGTCCCCATGTGCACAGAGCTGGGGAAGAGAATGGCAATGGATGCACAGACACACATGAGTTCAAACACAGCAGGGCTGAGACGGAGAGTCCCCAGGAAGGGGTGGGGGCCATGCTGAGGCTCCAGGGAAGATCGTCTGTGTAGAGAGGCTGGAGCCAGGTAGGAAGCAAGCGGAAAGAGCGCTGCAGAAGCCTGGCAATGGCCAGCTACAGCCAGGGTGCCAGGAGCAGCACTGAACCTGCGCCTTTGGGAAGCAGCAGAAAGGATTTGCTGACGAATTCGACCTGGTGTGCAAGACGGGGTTGGGGGTGTTGGAGGAGGGGGCAGGCGTGGGGGCTCAGATCCCATTGGACCAAGGAGAAAGCAATATACAAATTACCAAGTACCGCGCAGGTCTGCGGCCACCAAGCACGAGCCCTCAGATGCAGTGAACTGGGTTTTCCTGGAAGGGCAGCGGTTGGCCAGACCACCGACATGGACTCCACTTGCCTGATTCCAGGGAGTGATGCCCCGTGAGCTCAACCTGAATGACACATTTGGTAGAAAAGAAACCAAGCTCCAGAAGTTCAAGGCCAACCCCCGTGGTTAGGGCCAGACTTCAATTCCAGAGCTGCAACACGTAAGACGTCTCTAATTGGCCTAACACATATGTCTCTCCTCCACCCCCACCCCCCAAAATACAGTAAGACGATGGTTGAAAGCACCCCACAGAAAACCGGGACAGCTCTTTCAATAGCAGCACACACATTTTTAAGGGAGCCTCTGGACCCATTTCCATGACCTTCTTTTTCCTTCCTCTTATTTAGCACAGAAAAATCACACCACAGCTGGCCTGAAAAAATCCCTGTCTGTAACCATCACTGTCTAGACTTCATTTTCCCTATCGTTCCCACAAATCACAATTCATTTGCCAGCGAAAAATTACTCTGCAAACTTCAATTTTCTCCCTTGTTTATCCCTCTCCAGGTTCTAAGGTTGCATTACTAGTTGTTAATAAAAACAGCTAAAGTTGACTGTTTCATTATTAATTGCTGGTTGGTTGCTTTTTTTTTCCTTTTGGTTCTCTTGCAAATAAGCCTTTATTTAGTGTGTTTTTTTAAAGCATTTGGTAATGTTTCTCAAGATGAGCTCTACAAATACTTTATTAGTATATTTATTATATGACTTTCGAACCCCCAAACAAATGTAATGATTATATGAAATATGTCAGCCTGCTTTGCCAAATACAGAAGACAGGCTATTTCTCCACTACATGTGCCAATAATATAAATAAGTTTGTTTTGTTAAGCAGACATCTTAAACTACCATATTCACTTCCAAATAGCCTTAATATTTATTGTGATGCCAAAGTAATGTCAACATTATTTACAGATTATGAAAAATAATTTAAGGCTTGAGCAAACTTGCTGTTGAACTCTTAACAAGTTTCCTAATCACAGAAATATTTATCATGAGACAATCAGCACACACACTCCTGTTTCCAATAATGAGCAAATACGATTAAAGTTTTAACTGTTTTAAGTCTTGTCAAAATATTTTCCCGGTAGTACCGGAATCTTCCAATGTTCCGGGTAACACTATTGATTCTACGATGCTGTTGGCATAACCTTACCTTTTGTATCCAAAATTTTACGGTAAATTGTTAGCTTTCCAGAAGAGCAAATAAATCATTACACTAAATATAGGCTGTCAGGTTGGTTCAGTGCGTTGCACAACCTTAAACATTAGGTGTCTTATCTGTGCTTTGGGTGGAATTACTACTTTATTTAGCAACACATTAAAATAAAGCTTTTGTGATCAGCTTGGTAGGAGACAAAAGAGATGAAGCCAGATTAAAACATGTTCAAAATTACATGAGACACATTCAACATTTAATTGTGCTGTTGGAATATGCGGACTCAGCAGTTGGGGCTTGGGGACACTGTGCCCTCATGCACATCTGGGATTGCACACAGAACTAACTCCAGCAGGCTCCTTCCAAGGTGACTGTGAATGACCCTCCCACTCTGTCCTTCTGGCCAGCAACCCCCAGACAAGTTCATGGCCCAGTATGGTGATCCGGCTCTTCTGACTTTCCCAAGTTGACTGCTAGTGTCTCTTCTTCCTCCCAGAATCATTTTCCTGTTTGTTTTATTCCCCCCTCCCCCCCACACACCCAAACCTCCAGCATCACATTCCTTAGCATCTAGTTTTCATTTGGTTCGATTCTTCTTTAAGACAGTCCAACCTGTTCAATTTTAAAGATGTCTTAATTAGTCTAATCCTGATTGGGTTCTTTCCAAAGCTCCCGTTGGCAGAGTCCGATTTCAATTAACATTCCTTTTACATTCTGAAAATACCCTTGCTCCACTTGGGGTTTGTTTTTTTGTTTTGTTTTGTTTTTCTATGTGCTATTTTGGATGCCACCTCTCTTTAGCATGTCAGAGATCTTTGTGCTCCCAAAATATTCCAAGGCACCAGTACACAGGAACTCTCAGACCATTCTTTTTCTCTCCAAAATCCCTGAGAAATGTTGTTCCATGGATCAACTAGTGCTCACAGTGGCTGGAAGCTAAAAGAGGAAGAGGAGAGGGCGCCATCGTGCTAGCCATCCACAGTCTGCCACATCTTCCTGTCTGTCAATTACACTAATGACATAAGGGCCCAATTCAGCCCAGAATGATACAATGGGTAGTGAACAGGGGCACAGGGCTTACAGACACTGTGAAGCAGAGTCTCCCTCTGTTCTGTGAAACAGGGTGTTGTTGGAGTCCATTTTACAGATGCAGATGTTTAGACTTCAGTGTCCTATTCACTTGGCCAAAGGGACCAGACAAGAAGTAGCATTGGAGATTAGATGTCTTCCCACTTGACCATACCAACATGTCCAAGCAAAAGAAGAAGACCATTCAAACCAGGCACCGATGACTCACGCCTGTAATCCTAGCTACTCAGAAGGCTGAGATCTAAGGATCAAGGTTCAAAGCCAGCCTGGACAGGAAAGTCCATGAGAGTCTTATCTCTAATTAACCACTAAGAAGCTGGAAGTAGAGCTGTGGCTCAAGTGGTAGAGCATTAGCCTGGAGCAAAAAGCTCAGGGACAGTGCTCAGGCCCTGAGTTCAAGACATACTACTGGCAACAAAAGAAAACCATTCAAAAGTAGAAATCCATTGCCCCATTGAAGGTGCAGATATTGAATTTCCATGACCATTTGGACAACTTTGGCTCTTGGGGTGAACGTCAAGGCTTACCATGCAGCCTGTATGTCTGTCTGTGAGTCAGGTGACCTGTCTGTGCCTAGCTCTGTGGGCCTGGACAAATGCTATACTTCTCCTGAGCCTGGGAGCATGTTAATGATCACGGACTTCCCTGAGGGTAAACCTTGAGGGGCTTTCACTCATGACTGACAGAGTGGTCAGCAGGCCCCTTGGTCATGTGATCTGAAGACCACTCTTTCCCAACCCCAGCCGTGTGGATGGCCTGGGCTGGATCATGCATTCCTGGAGCCCTATGCATTGTGGGAGTTTTAGCCACATCCCTGACCACCCAGTAAGTTGTCAGCAATGCCTTCTCCCATTGTGACCAACAAGCGTCTCCAGGCATTGCCACATGTCTCCGGGATGAGGCCCGCCATGATGTGGCATCCCCAAAGCTGTTCTTTCTGACATGGTGGCCACAAGCTATCCGGAACTTTTCCTTTGCACCATACATGTGGCAAAACATAATATTTGGGCAAATATATATTATTCAGATTAGCTTTCATTTATTTCTTTCAACTTGCTTTTTTTTTAAACTGTGGTTGTTACAAGTCCAGGGAGTCCAGGGAGTCCCCTCCACCCTGCCACGTCTGACTCACCTGCACACTGGCTGTCCCTCTCATTATGTCCCTCCCACTGACCACCTCATCCGTGGACACACCCAGTGTTCTGCTTCTCCGTCCATCCCAAGTCTAGGAGGGAAAAGTGGAAGACAGACATCAAACTGGAAGCAACCTAGCTGCCAAGAAGAGGGGCTGGCAAGTCCCTTACAATCATCTCCACAGTGTGACATCCTCACAAAGGGGAATATTTACTAGCAGGGAAAATGTCTAGGCTACACCTAGAGAAGAAAGTAGACCAGGATACAGAACAAGAGCCTGATTTTATTTCAGAACAAGGGGTGCATGGAAGAGACTAGATGTCTCTATAGCACTTTATGGATGGACGAGGAGAACATGAATGAGATTTTTGTCTCATCTTACAGTTTTAGTGTGCTCCCAGGTCTTCCGGAATGAATCTGTTCTACTCCTACGGTCAGAGGAAAAGCAGTGGGTATGTGGCTGTCCTCTGGGTTACAAATGCACAATCCTGGGTCAACCCAGGGGCTGGAATCAAGAGTGCTCTGGAATAACAAGCAACTCTGTAAAGATGGCCGATTAATGTCACTGTGAGTTGGCATGGTCTCCAATGGCTTTGCCACCTCGAGGACTTGTGGCAACTCCTGGAGACGTTTAGTTGTCACAGTTTTAGAAGAGATTGCTAATAACTGGTGGGTAAACTCCCTGCAAAGCATAGGGAAGGGCCCTAGCTAAGCATGACCACTGCAGGCCACCCACAGTAATAGAGGAGAGAGTCGGCCTAGGTAGCCATGTGTCCAAGGGGCCATACCTCTGTGGCCCAATAGGGAGTCAAATGATGCTTTCAAGTTGTAGGTCCAGGCCAAGCCCTCAGGGTGCTCAGGCTCCAACTACCTGGCACCAACCATCCTACATGAAAGAGAAATTGGACCCGTGATCCAATTATTAACTCGCCTGACGTAAGATCATTTGCTGGAAACAGCATGGTCAGCCAGAGGCGAGACAGGAGGGAGACGTAAGCAACACTCCCCTCCTTGTGCTAAGAGGTGGCGTCTGGGTTCACTGCGTGGTGGGAAGGGCAGTGCCATCTGCCAAGTGTGCCCCTGCTGAGAGTCTACAGTTTTGAACACTGTTTGTCTGGCGCCCTTCACAAGCACTACATTAACTTGAGTTCATTTGAAATTCATCATTTCCAAGAGATACAAGACACTGGAGATTTGGTTTCCAGGATTTTAAATGTCAAGCATTCAACATGCGCTGTGGAGACACAGCATCTGGAAGGAGGGTGTTTTTGAAATTTATCTACAAACAGGAACAGCTCCCTCAGAACACACACAACCAGGACCTTGGTGGGCTGTCTTCTTCTTACTAGAGAGAGAGAGAGAGAGAGAGAGAGAGAGAGAGAGAGAGAGAGAGAATGGCTCAAGTTTAAAATGAAGCATCTGCTTTAAGACTATGCCATATTGAAACGTATGCATCTTCCCCATCCAGAATTCACACTTGAAATCCTTCTGTAAGGGAATTACAAAGTGTAGCCTCTGGCAGGTGATGAGGTCATGAGAGCTCTCCCACCATGAGTGGGAGCCCCCTTGACTACACACATGAGACCTGCCAATGTCTGCCGACTCCTCATCCTGACCCCCAAGAGAGGGTGCATAAGAAGACACCATCCCAGAAGCCGACGCTGAATCTGCTGCCATCTTGACCTTGAACTTCCCAGCTACCACCAGCACCACAAGCATAAATCTCTGTCGCTTGTAAATTACATGGTGTAAGGTGTTTTGTTACAGCAGCCAAAAGTGGACTAAGACTGACCTCTCAAAACTGTAAGAAAAGGCAACATCCAGAAAGGACACTCTCCTACATTCAAGGACAAATTGAATGTCAAGCTCCAGCCATACCAGACTTCTTTTTGTTCCTCCAATAGACGGTGCGCACACCTCACTAGGGGTCTTTGTTGTGATTGCTTCTTGGAGACTATTCCTTCCCCCCAGATACCTACTCCTGTTGATAACCCTGTGTCTATACAGTGTATATGTGCGCATATATGCATGGATGTATTTGTGTACCTGTGTAGATATAAATGACATATACAGTTAACTGAAATAGGTAAGTATGTATATATAATGTATAGAATATATTATGTATAAATATCCATACATCTCTTTATATATGTCCTCACAAAGCATGGATGGCCAAAAAAAACTTTATAACTTTATATATGTCCTCACAAAGAATGTACAGCAGAAAAAAATGCATACAGCACTAAGGAAGGATAATTAAAAGAGAAAATAGAAAGATCCAACTTTAAGAAAACTCAATATGCCAGGAAGTTTCCCTTTTCAGTGACAGTACGTATTTTTGGGTTTCCTCCTGGCCAAAGCATTAAAAGAGACCCACTGTATTACTAATTCTCATTGTCTGACTAATGAATCCAAGAGACGATGCAGACCTTGCAATGGTGGTAGGTGATGGGTGCAGAAAGCTAACTTCTTCCTACAAAGCACACTTTGGGAACTGGTAAACAAAGTCACCCATCATGGTTTCAAAAAAATATGAAACCAGTCTGCCATGGGTTTCTCCTTTTCCTGTCCAAGTCAAGGACAGACGATAGGAGACTCTGCACAGACCGGTCCACCCTGCCCCTGCTGGCTGGGAGAATGGGGAGGGCTACTGGGGACTGGCTGGGTTACAGTTAGGTATGAGTAAGAGGAGCTCCAGCCGTGCAATTGGTTAGCGTGCGGTACTTATCAGGTACGAGTAAGAGGTTGTCTTGTGCTATTGCACTCTAGGCTGACCACAGATAAATCATTATCGGTCTCTTTCACATAGATAGACCTTTGAAATACATGTATTTCCAAAAGACAGACAAAAAGATTTCAAGTTTTTTCTCCCTAAAGAAATTAAAAGTGTTTTAAAGAGATGATAGCTATTTTCAATCTAACTTAAACATTCCACACTGTACACACCTGCGATAAAAGCTCACAGAGTACTCCATTAACAGGTGCAATCATTTTGTGTTATTTTGTGTATCTGCTTTTGGGTGTTTTGTTTCTTCGTTTTGTTTTTTTCTAACTGTTCTTCAGAGCCCAGAGCCCTAGACATGTCTCCACTGAGTGTTGCTAGTGGACAGACTCTGACACAGAGATGAAGGTAAAGGTATTTCCCAACCCCTATGTAATTTGTCTGGAGCCAACAATTAGGGACTTCACAGCACTACACAACGTATGCAGGGGTCAGTTAGCATCTGCCAACATGGCCAGGATAAACTAGTTAACCACCATTCTGGGAGATCTGTCACTGACCCTCTACTACCTTGTAGAGACTTAGAATCAATCAGTCAATAAGCCACCGTCTCTAGTCTCTGCCAGGGGCAGGTGTCAGCCAGGCTGAGGTCAGTAAAGATGGAACACGGGGATGAAGGATGGCCAGTAGGCTAAGCACGGTGGAGTGTCCAGGGGGGTAGAGAGCACCTTCTACAGGGCGCCCCCCATCTTCCCCGGGAAGGACGTGCTACCAGGTCATTCCTGCCTGCAAGTCACCCAGCATTGTCACCCCTCCCCTGAATACCAAACGCGCAGACAGCATAAACAATGACAAGGAGCGTCATTCAGGCACCAGTGACAAGCAGGAAAGTTGGGTTCTCAACAAAGGAGGTACACAATGGCGAGTTCCTGTGTGAATAGGGACCGTGTCTGCCTGACTTTGTGCAGCATGCTACACACTGCCAAGTACCTGTGGGCGCATAATAAATACCTTTGAAGGATGATGAATGCCGTCATTACATCTGCCATTATGTGTTTTCGTGAATGAGCCTTCCTTATCAATCTTTAGAACCCCCGTTTCAATAGTATTAATTCAGCTACCTCCGATACCGAGTGCTTTTCTAAATTCTAGTCCTCAAACCTTGTCAAAAAACAATGCGTTTGATTTTTTTGCAATGTCACATGTCAGAATCAAAGAAAATTTGACTTATCTGCCATCTTCTCAAAGGGTTGAGGCGTAAATAGCTCATGAAGAAAATAAAAGAATTATTTTCAAGTTTCCGGTCTGTAGCAATACTTTTAATTTTTCATGTGATGTCGAAGACTTCTTTCAAAATGCTATTTGATATTAGCAATATATGATTTTTGAAAACAAAGAGTCATTGTTTCTACAAGTAGATGCTGGGGGAAAAATAAATACTCGGAGGTTGCTTGTGAACTACAGTGATTTTCATTTTCTTTTAATACTACTTAGATCAAGGTAGTCACAAACCCAACAAACACTTGGATTCAGGCATCTTTTTGTAGATAGGAAAGCATGACGTCCTCTGTTCTTCTGGTCTTTATTATTATTATTTTACCTTTAAGTAGTTTTACAAAGGGCTTTCAATTTAGCATGTCAGTTTATGAGCAGAATGACACGGCGCATTGTCTCCCCTGCCATACTTCCCCCCATCTCTCCCAACCCCAACCATCTCCTCAATTTTCTTAATTCCATATGCACAGATGTTGAATATTATGACTTCATTTTCCTGCCCTTCCTCTCTGCTGGCCATTTTTCCTCAACTTACCTCGTTAGACTTCAACGTCAGTCATCGCATCTTTTTCTGAGAGTATCTTTATTTTTTAAAACATGAATTTAAGAATACATGCCTTGCCAGGCACTGGTGGCTCACACCTGTCATCCTAGCTACTCAGGAGGTTGAGATCTGAAGATCGAGGTTCAAAGCCAGCCCCGGCAGGAAAGTCCGAGAGACTCTTTCTTATCTCCAATAACTCACCAGAAAACTGGAAGTGGTGCTGTGGCTCAAGCAGTAGAGCGCTAGCCTTGAGCTGAAGAGCTGAGGGGCAGTGCGTAGCCCCAGAGTTCAGGCCCCATGACCGAATATATATATATATATATATGCCTTGTATGTGACCTGCCTGTGGGCCGGGGCAAGTGCATGATATCCTCAGTCTAGTGTCACCAGCTGCCCATCCCCTGGGCACAGAGGAGTCTGCAATGGACTGAACATTGCCAGATGGGTGTGAGCTGACCCTCTGCACACTCCACGTGGCTGTACCACCCCCAACTAGAAGGCAGAGGTGTGGAAGTGCTTAGGCCTCTTTTATCCCTTGCAAGGCCCGCCTGGCACAGTGCTGCACTACTGCAGGGTGATGGATTCAAATTGTGACCTTTGACACTTGAGATCTCCATTCATAAACTTGACCTGGCATTCATTTTGGAAACATTAACTCAACACATCGTAGTGCCTAGCATTGGGAAAGCATCTGCCAAGAGTCAAAGAAATAGGAGCGTACATGTGGCAGGGTGAGGGGGGAAGGAAGGAAGGAAGGAAGGAAAGAAGGGGAATGAAGGAAGGTAAAGGAAGGGAAGTGAAGGAAAGGAAAGGAAGATGTAAATATAAAGGGCTTCTGCCAGAAAGAGAGAGAGAGAGAGAGAGAGAGAGAGAGAGAGAGAGAGAGAGAGAGAGAGAGAGAGAGAGAGAGAGAGAGAGAAGAGAGAGAGAGAGAGAGAGAGAGAGAGAGAGAGAGAGAGAGAGAGAGAGAGAGAGAGAGAGAGAGAGAAGTCAGAATAGGAACCCAGAGTGCCTGACTGCAGAATCCATATTGGTAGGACAATATTTAATAGCAACATAAAAATGCAGTTGAGCCAAGCACAGGTGGCTCACACCTGTAATCTCAGCTGCTCAGGAGGCTGAGATCACAAGATCACAGTTTAAAGCCAACCAGAGCAGGAAAGTCCATGAGACTCTTATCGCCAATGAACCACCAAAAAGCCAGAAGTAGAACTGTGCTTCAAATAATAGAGTGATAGCCTTGAGAGAAAAAGCTCAGGGATGGCACTCAAACACTGAGTCCAAGCCCCAAGACCATCACACACACACACACACACACACACACACACACACACACACACACACACACACACACACACACACACCACACACACCACACACACACCACACACACACACCACACACACACACACACCACACATACACCACACACACACACACACACACACACACACACACACACAAGGCAGAAAAAGAAAAAGAAAATAAACCATTGCAGAAAAGAACACAATCTTCTAAAAGGAAATCAGGTGCAAGGGTACATGTGAGCAGTTGACCAACTCCTGTGTGGTCAAGGAAGTTTTTGAAAACTAAGAATTGCTCAATTCTGGGCAGGCCTTCATTGTGTAAGTGAAGATGAAAGAACATTCAAATGGAGGGAGCAGTGTTAAGCTCTAAAAAAAGACTGAAGAACACCAATACAGCACAGGATTCTTGGGGGAGAGAAGATCTGCAGAGCAGACCCTTAGGCCACAGCTAGAGCCTCCCCCCCACTCACAAGCTAGGACACTAGAGTTGTAGGATGGGTGCTGGCAGTGAGGAACAGATAAGGTATAAAATGGGAGAGAGTAAGAACAAGGTCCAGATGTATGCTCAAAGCCCTGGTCTGGTACCAGACAAATGATACAGCCAGTCAAGGGAAGAAGGTAAGGCTGGAATGTTGGTAAATCAAGGCACTGGTGAAGCCTCCCGATAAAGACACCAAACAAGCAACAAGTGCAAAAAAGAGGCGTGGAAACCCCAGGGCCCATCATTTCCACCTGGACACAGGAACCTGGGTACCACTTATGGTGTTCAGGGCAAATCTCCAACACAGTATTAATGAGCCACGCATAGAGCCCCGGATGGGAGCTTCCTCTGTATACAATTCTTCAGGAGTCCAAGTGAGGCTAACAAAAAGAGAAATTAAACACAGTGCTGTGGCTTGCACCTTGACCTACGTGTCAACTTAGAATTTCAAATAAAATTAGAAGATTCTTCTAATAATTATATAGGATGGCAAATAAGGTCCAGGGCAGTCATATGTGGCAAAAAGTGACTAATCGTATTTTGCAAAAAAAGGCAGACGGGGTTGACCCTTCCCAGGGTTATATCGCAGGGAAGTCAGACGGGAAGAAAGGTTACCAGCGGTTAATGTTAAATAGCAATCCATCCACCACACACCCTCCACCGCCCCCCCCCACTCCTCCATATTCATAGGCGGCTACCCTCTATCCATATTCATTACCCTCCAAAGAGTTTAAAAGTAGCTAATGCAAGCTTGGGAGATTTCAGTTCTAATAAAAGTGCTTCCAGTGATGGACGCCATAGGCTGCTCCGGCCAACCTCAAAATTAAAGTAAACTAATAAAAGGAAATAGCAGGTGGTGGGCTGGGATGAGCCCGCGTTCCTTAAAACAGGAGAGCGTGCCTTCTGTCACTGGGCATCAGCCGGGGACCACATAAAGAGGCTTCCCCGGGGACAGATCGGTGTTGGGACCCCAGCTCACCCTCCCACTCAGAACCAAGCAAGCACAGTTCTCTGCCTCTTCCACGTCTCCTCCATCAGGAGTCATAACAGCAGCCTCAAAGGAAGCAACCGACCCCCGAGCCACCGTTCTGACCCTGCATTTCCGGTGGCAGAAGGCCCTGCTCTGTAGGCACTTGCTGGCATTCGGATGAGGTAGGTACCAGGAACCTCGCATTCGAGATGAGAAGAGAAACATCATGTTGTTCTTTGGCCCTTCCTTGGAAGATAGAGGAGTTGGGGATACCAGGACCTGCTCCTTCACGGTCTTCCTCAAGCTCCCAAGCCCTCCAGCTTCCTTGTAGAGCAGAAAGTAGCTCCACAGAGAACAGCAGGGAAGTGGGAGCAGGGCTTTCGAGTTTAATTCAGGCTTCGCTAGGTGCTGGTGACTCCCACCTAACATCCCAGCTACTCAGCGGTCTGGGATCTAAGAATCTCAGTTCAAAGCCAGTCCAGGCCGAAAAGTCCGTGAGACTCATCTACAAGTAACCAGCAAAAAGCCAGGAGTGGAGCTGCAGATTAGGTGGTAGAGCACAAGCCTTGAGTGAAAAAGCCAAGTAGCAACAGGAAGTCCTGATTCCAAGTCCCAGCACCAGCACAAAATTAATGAATTAATCAATTAAATGTAGGCTTCATCCTCCTACACTTACACATAACAGTCCCTGTCTGTATTGCCAAAACCTAGGCTGACTGCAAGACAGTCAAAGCGCTGGCGAATTCAGGAACATCTGGACTCTTACCCAAGACCCTACAGCCCAGAGCCAACTTGGACATTATGTATTTGCTTCCATTTCATGAAGAGGAGACAGGAAAAGTTAAGGGATCTGCTAAAATGTCCCCCTGCCTTGGGAAAGCATCCATGGGGGGTTGTTTACTTGGGAAGGGGTGAAAGGAGGGTCTGGGCTGGAGGAGGGGCCTTGGCTATGTCCTTCCAAGGAGGAAAGGAGGGCGTCCAGGCAGAGTTGGAAGAGAAACTCTTTGTCTTCTGGGCCCTGTGTTCCTGGGCATGTGGGAGATGGTGATGATTTTCAGGGAGGGCAGACTGGGTCCACAGGGGACATGTGGAGGAGGAGGAGGGCCTTGTGATGCCCCAGGGCCTCAGGAGCAGAGGGAGACAGGCTCAGAAGGGGGGGGCAGGAAGCTCACCTCTCTCCAAGGGATGTTTACCTCAGCCAGCTGGGCCAGGGACGAGAGTTTGCCCATCCCCATCCCCATCTGCACCAATGAAGAAGACCTTGCAGCCTTACCAGGGAGGAGTACAACCCATCCCATCCCTGGGAGATGAGCAGAGGCCAGGCCTAGCCATCTTGGTCGGGGAGGGGGGGGGGGTGGGGGGGGTGGGAGGGGGGGGGGCTCTGCAGTGCCCAAGGCTGATCAAACCAGATCAAACCAGATCCCTCACCGCTTGTGCGGAGGTTTGCGGGGAGCTTGAGGCCCAGCTCCGAAAAGCAAGAAGAGCAGGGGAAACAAACACGGAGTCCAACTAAACACGTTTAAAATAACAAAATAAAGAGCACCGGGCTCAGAAGTCAGGACCTACCCGTGTCCTGGGACACTGCAGGGCCCCCCCACCCCCCCCTGGGTCCCCACCAGGCGTGAAGGACTCAACCTTGGGGTCTGCCGCTGGCGCTGGGCGCACCCTCCACCCCCCCACCCCCGCGGACCTGCGTCCACTCCCACCCACCGCCTCCCCTGGCACCCCGAAAACTCTGGAGAAAGGATCTGCTGTGGAAATCAAATCCTGTCCTTTGGGCACTTTTTTTAAAGAGAAAGAGAAGTAGAAGCCGGGGAGGTGAACAGCCTCTGGGCCGGTTCCGGGGTTTCAGGGTTTGGGGGTGTGCGCGCCAGGAGGATAGCCGAAGGTGAGCGGGGAGCTCCGGGGCCAGTCACCCTAACTTCCGCGTTCGCCTTTGCCAACCTGAGCAGGGGGTGGGAAAGGCGACTCCAGAGCTCAGGACGGGGTCGACGGGGTCCCTGTGGGAGTCTCGGCTTCCCCTGAGCGGGAGATGGCCGAGATGGCGGGGCGCAGGGCGCGCGGGGCGCAGCCAGCCGAGCGCGGGGCCCCAACCGCGCTTTTACGCAGCGGCAGCGCGCCCCCGGCCCGCCGTGGCCGGGCGATCGCAGTGCTGCGGGCTGGACGGCGATCCCGCCTCCCCTAACCTTTCAAAGTCATTATTGTTGTCGCTGGAGTGAAATTCTGGAACCCCCGAGCCTTGCCTTGTTCACCGCGCCTTTCGCCTTTCGGGGCGCAGAGAGGACCCACGGAGCCGCCGTGGCTTCCGCTTCAGCCCGGCTTCCTCCCCAGCGCTGCGGGGCGCCCGGGTGTGGAATGGGGTCCCTAGCTCCTCTTCCCGTCCTTCCGTCGGTCCTCCCGTCCTTCCGTCCGTCAGTCCACCACTTACTTGACTTGTCCTGTGGCTTTCTGGACTCCCAGGGGCAGGCTGGTGACGTCTGTGATTCCCGGAGAACTTTGTCTAGAATAGGAATGCTCCAGAACTCTGAAGGCACATAAAAGTTCCGTTTCTAGTCACAAATACATTCGTCAAATTGGAAGAAGTTAATTTTTCAAGATTTTGAACTAAAAAAAAAACAACCCTAAAATGCCAAACGTATCCATCACATAATCAAGTCACTTTGTATAGACAACTGGCAGAGCAGGATGGAAGGATGCGGTGCTGGCTCACACCTGTTGTGCTAGCCACCCAGGTGGCTGAGATCTGGAAAGTCACAGGCATTTCAAAGCCATCCAGCGAAGAAATATCCCGAGACTCCATCCATGGATTAACCAGCAAGAAACTGGGCTGGAGACATGGCTCAAGTGGTAGAGCACCAGCCAAGCAAACCTGCCCAGAAAGAGCATCCATCTGAGGTTCAAGCCCTGGTTTCAGCAAAACAAAACTACTTGTGCCACTGACAAAATAGATGACTTGTAAGTGAATGATGTCAATGGTGTCTTTGGGTTAGGGAGAGCAGGCCAAAACACAATGAGCAGCAGGCCCAGCAACCCCCTTTAATCTTAGCATGTCACCCTTTGGTGGGATGCCACAAAAGGATGTAGATTTAGTGAACCCCTTCCCTCCGCAGCTCCCTCCACAGCTGTGGGAAACACCCCAGAGGCCAGAAAGCTACAAAATGGGTGTAGCCTGGCTTTGAGGGGCATACCTGAGCCAGAGCCACGCCCAGTTTCCACCCAGCGATGCATGCTACCATTTGTAGCACAGGAGACACAAAGTCCAACTCACAGGGGATTGGAGTTCTCCATCCAAGTGTACGGACGGGGGTAAGAGGTGTAGCAGCCTCAGGGAGCACTGGCTGGGAGTGTGGGAGCTGGGACCCTGCAGGAGTGGACACTGCACCTGTGTGACCTCTTGCAGGCTGAAGAATCTCTCTCCTGGCATCACTGGACATGGTTGGCTTTTCTGCATGCTCTGATCCTATCCAGCTGTAAGAACCCATCCCCACCCTGGTGGGGTTCACTTTTTCAGAACCTTTAATGAAATGCCACAGACTTTATTTTTTCCTCTCCTCAATCTTACCTCCCTGGGTGAATCACAGCTACAGAGCAGAGCTCCTCAGAGAGACCCCTCTGGGTGGTGGGCAAACAGGTGTGTAGGCTCTGAGCTCCACAGCAAAGCCACCGTCCTGGATCCCTTGGGCAGTGTTGTTTAAAGAGGTGCAAGTTCCCAGCTTCTTACATGAAAGCTTCATTGCTTCCTCGAAGCCAAGTTGAAATGCCTCAAAAATCTTGGCCTGCCATTATCCTGTAGCTGTTAATTAAGCTTTGAAAACTTTACATTCTGTTTACATGCACCGCGAGAATTGCAAAATAAATCAGAACCAGTGGCAAGCAAGTCGGCATGTTCAATAAATAGAAATGACACAAAATAAAAATCCAAGAAGTCTTTGTCCTCCTGTAATAGACTGACTCACGTTGATATTTCTTTCTAAGTGGGATTATGGGCTTTGAAAGGGAAATGTTTGCTTCTTAAAAGCAAAGTGTCTTTCCCAGCACTGGTGCTCACATCTCTACATGTCTACTCAGGAGGAAGCTGAGAGTTGAGGAATGAGGTTCAGAACCAGCCTGGACAGGAAAGTCCATGAGACTCTTCAATGAAACACCAAATCCTGAAAGTAGAGCTGTGGTTTGACTGGTAAAGCGCTTTTGTGTTCACACAAAAGCTCAGTGAGTGCCCAGACCATGAGTTCAAACCACAGGTCTGGCAAAAAAAGAAAAAAGGGGGGGAGGAAGGAGGAAAGGAAGGAAGGAAGGAAGGAAGGAAGGAAGGAAGGAAGGAAGGAAGGAAAATTAGCTAAGTCTAGAGAATGAGGCCTTGAGCTTGTACCCATGTCTTAAGATTTTGTGATTTTCCACACACAGAGGTCTGAGGTGAATAATTTTTCACCAACAAGGAAAAGAAGGAGAAAGAAAGCACCATGTGTGAAAGACATTCCTTCCCCACTGAGGAAACCAAAATTAAACAGATCTGATTATTCACCGGATTAAACACAGGCAGAGAAAACAAAAATTACAATATGGCTTAACTCGAGTCCCAAAGCAGACTCCAGGTATATGTTTTATGTATATATATATATATATATATATATATATATATATATATATATATACACATATATATGTATATATATATATTTGCTTTAGATTTTTTAAAGCAACTTATGCTAAATTCAGGAGACTGAAAATAACTTCTCTGAAAGAAGTATAAACAAACCCCCCACCACAAGGAGCAACAGCTGATGTGTTCCAAACCTCTAGCCTGAAGGATTTTTATTCTTCAAGATATTCTTCCTAACATTATCACTCAATTTTCAAAATGAGGTCAATGTGCCTTTTTCCTTTTGTAATGATTAATGTTTGGGGAAAAAATGGGATTTAAGAGGACTGGGAAGCCAACCCTACCCATGATACAGCTGGGCAGAGAGCAAAGCTTTCATGACAAAAGTAAGGAGAAGACCATGTGCTTAAATCACAGCAACTCATTTTAAAAAATGCTGTCAAGTGGATCATTCACACAAGCTAGTTCTTAAATATTTTAAGAGAATAAAGACTTCAATCTGATTTCTCAAAATATTTTTCCCTCTTCCTAATTTTCCTATCTGGACGTAACCTAGCTAGAGGTCTTGTCTTAAAATTGGAAAATTATTACCTGCTTTTCAGAACAGATGCAAAAATTCCATCACTGCTAACTCTGTGGCAGTTTGTGCCTTGTTATGAAAATTCTAGGTGAAGAGAAAACAGAAGAAGTAGAAATGAATTCAACAGGAAGCCCCCTCTAAGCATACCTGGCTCAAGTTTTCATGAATGCATTAACTTTGGTGGAAGAAGTTCATAGAGATGGTAGCTGACAAGTATGTAATCCTTCCTTCCTGCCTTCCTGCCTCCTTCCCATCTTTCTTTCTTCCCTCCCTCCCTCTCTTCTTCCTTCCTTCCTCACCCCTTCCTTTCCTCCTACTTCTTCCACTCCCTTCCTCCTTTCTTCCCTCCCTCCTTCCTGTCATTTTTCCTTTCTTCTTCCTTTCTACCTTCCTTCCTTCCTCCCTCTTTTACTCTCTCCCTTCTTCCTTTCTCCCTCCTTCCCTTTTCCCACCTTCCTTTCTTCTTTCCCTCCTTCTTTTATTCTTTCTTTCTCTCCTTCCCTTCCTCTTTTTATCCTTTCCTTCCCTCCTTTCCTTCTTTCCTTTCCTCTTCTAACCTTTCTTCCTTTCCCTCTTTCTTTTGTATTTCTTTCCCTTTAAAAAACTCAGTGAAGGGATGGCACAGGAGCAGTAAGTATGGGCATAGTTTAGAATCAAGAGACTCTCAGCCTACTGAACCTGGGTTTCTGGGCTCGTGGTTTTAGTTGGTCCTGTGGCTAAGCCTGACTCAGTTTCTTCCTCTGGACATGACTGTGTATATAATTGTGTGAAAGAGAAAAGATGCAGCCATAGGTACCAAAGCAGACAGGATATAGATTTTACGTGGATGTGGAACTGGGATCCACATACCAAAGTCTGCCTGGAGCTGTGGATACATACAAGAGAGAAAGAGTAATCTGGACAAACCATAGCCTCAGATGCAGATGGAGATACATTATAGAAAATGTAGTACTGACAGTGATGGTATTTACCTTACCAGCCCAGGCCCAAAGCCACACAGATAAGAAATGCCTGGAAATTAAAATCATTGTAAGCAGAAAGTAGGAGAAATAAAATGTTACTCCATGTGAGCATGCTCAGTACCTTGTTGATGAACTCAGTGACCCCAGTGCTATATGAGCAAGAGTCTGGGGAAGTGTCATCACTGAGGCCTTTGTCCTTCTACTTCTTGTTCATTCCACAGCACGGACGGGGAGCCTTGTAGGTGGAGATGAGTTTGTCATTTACAGATGAGTTTGCCATTTAGGTATGATTTCTAGCAACCAAAACAATTCATAAACTAGGAGCCAGAGGCTGACTCCTATAATCCTAGCTACTCAGAAGGCTGAGATCTGAGGATCACATTTCAAAGCCAACTTGGACAGGAAGGTCTGTGAGAAACTGATCTCCAATTAGCTACCAAAAAAGCCAGAAGTGGAGCTGTGGCTCGAGAGGTAGAGCGCCGTCACTCCCAATATCAGTACTTATGAAATAGGACTAGAATCAGAGATGTGCACGCATCCCTGCCTCTTTCTCCTAGAGAGGCTTTGGATAAGATTTTAGTCTCAGTTCCCACATGTGTGTGTGTGCGCGTGCGTGTGCACACACGCGCGCACACACACACACACACACACACACACTCCACTGGGGACAGGAAACCTGCCCCACTTGTGCACAGAAAGCAACTGTGGTGGCCGTTGCCAATTGAGTGCTCATCTGCCCTAGCTTAGTCTTCATCCGTTGTGCTATGAGGAAGAACCTCAACTTGTAGAAGAGAAAACTGAGGCACAAGGAGGTCAACTTCCTCACCCAGGTCTCAGAGTTGGCAAAGAGCCGAAGCCACAGACAAGCTGGGCGTTGCTGCGATCCTAGCTACCGAAGAAGCTGAGACCTAAAGATCGTGGTTCAAACCCAGCCTGGGCAGGAAAATCCATGAGACTCTTCTCTCCAACTAATCACCTAAAAGCTGGAAGTGTAGCTGTGGTTCAAGTGAAGCCGTAAGTGAAATAGCCAAGCAAAAATGTGAAGCCTAGAGTTCAGGCCCCAATACCAGTGTGTGTGTGACTGCTATAGCTTGGTCCCACTGTGATTGTGTGTGGTTTAATTCAACATTAAGTATAAAAATGCAATGTACTGCAGGCTGGAAAGGTCATGACACGTAATTGTCTCAATTTACAAGGTTTTGGGGGAGTTTTTCCAACTTTCGTCTCCAGTGCCTCTCCTGGGATGTTGGAACTAGAAATGTCCAGCGTGTCTTCCACTTCTGACAGTCTGGGTTCTTGTATAATAAATAAATGATGCTATTGAACAGGATGAAAGTTTGGGGGAAATGAAATTCTCTTTCAGAACATAAAAAATTCATTAGGAGCTGGAAACTGGTGGCTCCTGCCTATAATACTAGCCACTCAGGAGGCTGAGATCTGAGGGCTGAGGTTTGAAACCAGCCTGGGCAGAAAAGTTTGTGAAACTCTTGTCTCCAGTGAAACAGGAAAAAGCCAGAAGTGGAGTTGTAACTCAAGTGGTACAGCACTAGCCTTGAGCAAAAAGCTCAAGGACAGTGCCCAGGTCCTGAGTTCAGGTTCCAGGACTAGCACATACCCAAGAAGTAGAAGCAGAAGAAGGAGGAGGAGGGGGTGAGGAGGAGGAAGAAGAGGAGGAGGGAAAAGGGGCAGAGAGGGGAGGGGGAGGGGGAGACAACTTATTGAGGTATCAAAGTTAGAATTTTCTAACTGTATTGGGAACTGTCCTGGGCTTCAGAATTGCTTAACTCACTCACAGATCCTGAAACCGAGCTGCTCCTGGAGGGGATTGGCTGTGTGACCTTGGGTAAAAACCAATCACATCCCTGTCCTCAACCTCAGGCTCCGCTGCTTCTACAATGGGACTCTAAAACTGCTCATCCCGCCAACTCACCAGACTGGATGGCTAATGGGTAGCACTGCAGCTAGGAGCTCTTGGGATCTGCTGGCGGACTCAGCAAACTGAGGAGGGAGCACGGAACATTCGAGAAAGCCTGTGCTAGGGATTGGTTCTCGTCCATTCCCGGAGCTTTCTTACTTCATCGCCTGGCTCTTTCTGAGTATCTTTTGATTCTGGATGCCTGAAGAGCAAGGAGTCTGCTTAGTTGGCCAGAGAGGCGGTTTCCAGGCCACTTCTGCCTCTCACTCTTCGTCAGTCAAGCGTGACCCCTTCCATCTCCCTTCATCCTGCCCTGGCTTCCATCCCAACTGAGCTAGAACTAGATGAGACCCCCAGCCAGGGAGCAAACTTGCTCTCCATGGAACCTTATTGTGCTTTCATGAAAAATAGTATCTTTGGCCATCTGCACAGGGAAATTAAGAAAGGAAAGAAAAGGACTTGAGCAGACCCCCATCCCCTTTAAGTTTTAGGGGTGCAGTGACTTCTTTGATTTATTTCCTTTGCAAAAGCACAAATCTTTCCTTTTGGCCCTAACTTCTGTCACATGCATATTAGTAACAACAATAATCACAACACCGATGAAGTGGGATTTGAAAACTGAGTTCTTTTCCCCAAGTGTCAGTAGGGAGAGTTGGCTAGAAAGTAGTGCAAATTGCAAATGATATTTTTTCCCTTTGGGGACAGATCTCTGGTCTTCACAAACAAGGTGCTAGGGTAGAAAATGGGCTGGCTTCTCAAAACTTGCCTTTTCTCAACTCAAAAGTTGTTTCAGATGACAAAATGGTATCGGGTCCCCCTTCTTCGGTGCCTGTGTGAACCTGAGAAAGATCTGAGTAGGGTACAATCAATCCATCTCCCAAAAGGAAGTACCTGGGCTGGGAGTGTAGCTTTGTGGTAGAGCACTTGCCTAGCATGCATGAATTCCTGGGTTCAATGCCCAGCACTGCAACTAAAAGAAATCAGCCATACACTGACTATAAGTCATATTTTATAAAGAAAAGGAAGAAAATTTCAGAGTACTCACCTCCAATATACCACCCATCCTGGGAGACAGAGCTATGGCTTCTAGTTTTTCCTACTGAAGAGCATTTCTCTATGAAAAATACATTTCACAACGTAGACAAGAGTCTGTTTCTCAGGACAATAAAATAATGCTTCATTAATTATAGAGACAAAGTTGTATGTTTGTGTGTGTGTGTGTATGTGTGTGTGTGTGTGTATGTGTGTGTGTGTGTGTATAAGAGAGAGAGAGAAAGAGAGAGAGAGAGATCTGTAATTTCCACTTTAAACATTAGGCCTTCTCTTACTGAACATTGTCACAGCAAGCTGGTCACAATCTGACATGCAGACTATTCAGGAAGATAGATTCATTATACAACTTCAGGGGGAAAAAAGAAAAAAAACTTCTTGAATTGCAATTGTCAAATAGTGATTGTTCAGTGAAGGAGTTTTGATGTTCTGAGAGTAGCCATAGAAATCCACCCTACTGCACAAACTTGGGGCAGGGGGGGAATTTCAAAGCAGACTAAAACACTTGATCTTGAAAAGTGCTGTGGGGTGTGTGGTGAGCAGCGTCTACCCAGCCTGGGAGAAGGACTTGACCACCAGGTCCCTGACCTGGGGACCACACAGCATCAACTGATTTGTCCTTTATGTACAATCAAGAGGTAGCATCAGGAAAAAAAAAATAATGTTTGTTGCGTATCTGCTATTTGCATTTGAGATGGAACATTTTCCTATTTATTATGCGGTTAACAAGCAGATAGAGGAAACGAATATTAACTCCGTGATGCTATGCTACTCAGTCGAGTTCACACGGCATTGGATGACTGGGTTTATACACTAATCATGCATTAATCGTAGTTGACTTGTTCCAACCCCAAAGCCTGTAGTTACCTGCCCCTCTCTACCTCCCATATTGCCTCTTTTCTTTCCCTTCCCTCCTTCCCTCCTTCCCTCCTTCCCTCCTTCCTTCCCTCCTTCCCTCCTTCCTTCCTTCCTTCCTTCCTTCCTTTCTTTGTTTCTTTTTCTTTCTTTTATGCCAGTATAGTGCTCAAACTCAGGACCTCACACTCTTGCTTGGCTTTTTCAAGGCTAGCTCTCCCACTTGAGCCACAGCTCCACTTCCAGCTTTTGGGGGGTTAATTGGAGATAAGAGTCTCACTGACTTTCCTGCCCAGGCTGGGTTTGAATATCAATCCTTAGAAATCAGCCTCCTGAAGAGCTAGAATTACAGGCATGAACCAATGTTGTCTGGCTTCTATATTGTTTCTTACCTTAAACCGGGATTATTTTATCTCTCTAGATACAACCATAGCACAGCCAATGCACCATTACAGAAAAAAAAAAAAAAAAAATATATATATATATATATATATATATATATATATATGGCCAAAGGCAAAAGTCCAGTCATAATGCAAATACACACAGTCACACCCAGTCCCAGATTTTCTTGTTCCTGTCATTATTGCATGATCTCATTAGGGTAAAGACTGAGAAAGAACAGCGTGTTCAGAGCCTCGAGACAATGTTCATTGCACTGTGTGATGGCCACTATTTTCTTTTCTTTTTTTTTCCAGGGCTGAGGACCGAACGCGGGGCCTTGTGCGCGCCAGGCGGGCGCCCTTCTCCTGGGCTAAACCCCCAGCCCATGGCCCCGATTTTCTAAGGAAAGATTTGCACAGGTTGATTTTTAAATCTCCAGAAGAAGCTGGGCAGAAGTGTGCAAACCCCACTGGAAGTCCTGGCCCAGGCGTCTGGAACTGGCAGAAGCGCTCGTTGGGGTGACCAGCACCCCTGTGCATGCTGAGGCTCTCACATGCTCGGCTTCTATTTTTTAACCAAGCACCACCTACACCCCACGCTACCCCGACAATCCTCTGCCTTTACTCCCCCAAACACAATGGAAAGCTAATTGAATGTTTTATGCCTTCGAAATATCAAAGAAATGAAAAGAACGTAGGTTTCAACCATATTTCAATAATAAGTGCATTAATTTTTACCTTTTAACTGACACTTGTACTAATTTCCTTAAATGCTCTCTCTGGTTCTTTTTTGATCTGTCTGGCTTTGTTGGGCTGCGATGAAGGCTTACTTCAAATGCAAAAAGATTAGCTCTCTCCTTCTTAATAGCACAATTACAGATTGTGTGATCTCTCTCTCAAGAAAGAGAGCGGGGCAGACTTGAAAAGTCACACGAGTTTATTACAAAAGTGGCAGTAATAATTTTAATTACTTTACTCAACAAAAGATATCAAAATTGCCCTAATTGTCTGGTGGCATTTAGGAATTGTCATGGGTAAAATGAGGGGGGGGGTGGGAGAAGCATTTCATTCGAATAGGGTCATTGTTTTAATAAAGTATCTAGAGACACGTAACCTCAGCCCACATTTGATAAACTCTCAGCTTGTTCAAGTCTTAGGCAAAGGGGAAGAAGTTTCCCAGTGCATAATATTAAAATTCAACTAGGAACGATGACTCTAAGTACTATTTGTGGCTTCCTATTTAAAGCCCAGGAAAAACAAAGAATAAACTCTTTTAATTTTGTCAAACGCGTACAATGTTTAAATTCAGCAGTGACTACAGTTCAAAAGACCAGATGTTGTTGTGTATTTATATAATTATTTTTTGCACAATAGTTTACCACTGGGTAAAAAAAAAATCAAAGTATATTGTGTTTTTATTTTTCTCTGGCATTTCTATGTTTGACAAAAAAAAAAAAACTTGAGGTTGTATGGTATTAAATTAATTCTAATTGTATGAAAGCCAGAGAGAGACAGAAGGGGGGGGGAGAGTAAATGAAGAGACAGTCATATTAGTCTTATACTAAATTAAGTCCAAGAATAAGAAGCAACATTTATCTGAGAATAAAAAGCCCCAACTGTATGAGTTTATTGATGTCAGTGAAGGAGAGGCTGTGGCACTTTTACCCACTGTCAGTCTATTTTAAGGCGAACATTTGTTAAATTCTAATGAACTCCATCACAGAGAAGATTAGTACCTCCCCCTCCCAAGCCTTCCACAATTTAAAAAAAAAAACACAGGATTTTTAAAAGTAGAAGAAAAATACTATGAGAAATAAGCACATTTAAAATAACCCTCTGGAGGCTGCTACATTGTGGGAAAATTAGATGTTTCCAGCAAAAATTGTCTAAAACTACAGGGAGGGTCTGGTTTTTATGATCTATGGACCCTCAGGTAGGAAATTACACGGGTTCTCGTAATGAAGGACTTCTCTGGCAGTAAATTTATTAATTAAAAAAAATAGGCTCTTTCAATAAAAGCTACTTACTGCCCTAAAAGGAGGGATTCTGGAATATAATAATAGAATGCGTGTTCTTATTATACAGTGCATTTTAAACAGCGTCTTAAGATTCTTCAATTTGTATCTTTTTGACTCCGTTGTCTGCGTAGACGAAGAATGCAGACATGTTATTGGAAGGTGAGAGTCCTATATGAAATGAATACTAAATGACTAACAAATCACGAAATGTGCATGGAACTACTCTCACTGCCATTAGCTGGACGTACCAACTCTTTTATCCCATTGACCAAAATTAAAAGAAGGAAAATAAAAGATAAAGGAAAGAAGCATTTTCTTTTCTCTGCAGGCTTGAGAGAGCAGTCACGAACGGGAGAGCCGGGCAAGCCGGTGACACGGCCCGGGGCTCACGCTTCTCCCACAGAGCCCACAGGCCGGAGCTGGTTTCTCACTGTAGAGAGAAAAACCAGCCAGGACCATGGGCCTTCTGCCTGGCCCACGGGCTGCACCCATCCGTGAACTCTAAACGTGGCTTACCACAGCCTCCTGTTCCCTTGTTGCTGGCTCTGGCTTCGCCAGATTCCCGGGATGGAACCGATGTCACAGCATGGCCACGTGGAGAAGGAACGACACCCAGATCTCTGCTGTCTTTGGCGATGCAGTGTTTTATATGCCGGGCATGTAAAAAACAAAACAAAACAAAACTATTCATGTCTGAAAACAATCACCTGCTAAATAAACAGATAGACTGCAGAGGAAAAGCTGAGCTGGACATTGCCCCCTTTGGGGAAAAGAAATGATTCTCTTAAACTGTTTTGAACCATGCTCTCCTGGAATTGGTGACAAATTCTGTCCAGTGCCCTTATCTTCAAAAAGAACCTTTTTATTTTCAAAAGCCCTTTTAGGGTTGAAGTACACTTGGAAGCAAACTTGCCATCTGCTGCTTCCTCCTCCTCCTCCTCCTCTTCTTCTCCTCCTCCTCCTCCTCCTCTTCCTCCGTCCTCCTGCTTCTCCTCTTCCTTCTCGTCTTCCTCTTCCTCTACTTCCTCTATCTCTTCCTCATCTTCTGCCTCTTCCTTTCCTCCCCCTCCTCCTCCCCCTCCCCTTCTTCCTTCCCCTCCTCCTCCCCCTCCCCTTCTTCCTCCTCCTCCTTGCCTCCTCCCCCCCTCCTCCTCCTTCTACTTCTCCTCCTCCTCCTCCTCCTCCTTCTCCTCCTCCTCCTCCTCCTTCTGAGTCATCATTGCTTTCAAGAGGTAATGGGACCTTGGAGGAGCTTTGGTGGCCCTGGACACTTCCTGGCCACCCTCTCAGCATCCATAGCTGCTCCAACCCCGAGCCTGTTCCCCGAGCACACTGTTCCGTTAACAGTTTGTACTTGGAGGGAAAAGATGGCAAAGCAGGCAGTCAGTCCATGCCAACACTAGGAAAGTATGACACCGCCAGCAAGAGACCGTCAGGAGCAGTTGCTAATTTATTTTAAGTGCCCCCAGAGTTTTTTAATTTATCTGGAAAAAATAAATAGATAATTCCAAGGCACTTCCTGCCAACCCAGCCCAGCGCCTGGTCTGCCAGTGGCAGTGAAGGTTTGCTGGTGACAGCCAGTGTTGCCAGAGAGAAATGTCAGAATGCTCACGCCAACAGAGCAGCGAGCGCGCCGGCCGGGAGCCCTGTGCGCGTCGGATGTATCACATTTGCACAGTGTTGACCTTTCCTTTACCCAAATTGGCTGCCGACATCTATGCTAAATAGGAATTTTTTGTTGGTGGTGGGTTTTTTTTTCTCCCTTCTTTAGATAGTATGCAATCGCAAACAGTACCACAGACTTCTCCAAGCCCTGGATTCAGGAGCAAGTCTGGAATGCGATCCACCTAGTTTAGAAATGCATTATCCAAAGTGAGGAGCCCAGTGAATAGTATAGCTTCATAAATATGCAGATTTTGTTTATTGAAACATTTTTTATGACACTTTCTGTTTTCCTAAATTGGGTCATCATTTTAATATAATTGGAATCTGATATGTGTCCTGTTTTCCTTAAGAACCATCTGGTTCATTTTCAACTTTCAGAAACCCAAATTATTTGTGGTAATAATGAGGCTACCTCCTGGTTCCTTTTGAGCCAATATTCAGCTTCGAGGTGTTGGGGGTACAGAAGTTCAAGGCTGGTTTGGGAGCCTCCGTACTCCTCACTTTCAGCAAGCATTTCTAACTAAGATCGGAGACTCAGATAAGATCCAGGCCATGGAAATCTATGGAGGGGAAAAAAAAACACCTGCAGAGAAAAGCTGAGTATGGTCCACTGGACGCCATCTTGGATGGAGAGCAGATGAGCAACAATTGCCTGTGTGGTAGAAGGCAATGTGTGGTTGAGATGTTTCCTTCTCTAACCCCACCATAAGCTCCTGAGGACAGGAATCCTCCAGACTGGTTTAGGTGCACCTTAGAGAGAACATTGAGCATGGAGGGGTGCTTTTTGGTTGATGAGGATTCCAGAACCCCAAACCATAACCAAGTGAAGGGCGGTGCTATTGCTGCATACTAAATTATTCCAAAATCGGGCACTTGAAAGCAATGGATCTTTATCATGCCATGTCTCTGTGGGTCACCAATGCGGGTCACCACTGTGTCCTCTCTTTTAGGGCCCTCCCTAATCCCTGACCACCGAGCATGCCCCTGGGACAGTTTACCCACGGGTGGTCTGCTTCATCTGAATGAGCCAGTGGATGGCCAAGAGGGAAGGAGAACATGGCAGGCATCGCCCTCGGCTGCCTAACCCCAGACATAACATCCTGGCCCTCACTGTACTCCCTTGATCAGGTAACAGCCACTAGACTCCACCCAGACTGTTCAGGAAAGGGCAGTACAGAACATGTGTGTCTTTGGGAGCCACATACAAGCTTCAGTGTATCTCATGTGGAAAAGTCTCAGTACCCTGGGTCAGCTTCCCATAATAAGCCCTATAAAATAGCTGAGTGTACGATGGTGTAAAACGTTCAGTTGAACTGTGCTGGCGGCTCATGCCTATCATCCTAGCTGAGATTTGAGGATCACAGTTTAAAGCCCACCCAGGCAAGAAAATCTGTAAGACTGAGACACTTATCTCCAATTAACCACCAAAAAGTGGAATGTGTCTCTTCAGTGGTAAAGAACCAGCCTTGAGCAAAAAACCCAAGCAAGAACATAGGGTTTTGAGTTCAAACCCCAGTACTGGCACACACGCATGTGCATGTACGTGCACACACACACACACACACACATATGCATGTGCGCACACACATAAACAACCTATTCCCTTGTTTAAAATATAGTAGCCCCCAGTGATGGCCCTTGATAGCTATCTCTGGTTCACCCCACATAGAGATGTGGTGGAGATGAATCCCAAACCCTCACTTAGAAGCCTCAAATCATTTAAAATCTAATCTGTGCATGTTACTAGGATTGGCGAGTGTTTATTGAACCCCCTACTCCTAGTGCTGATCATGGCTGTGTGTCGGTCCACCTCTGTAGACTTCAGGAAATACTAAATGATCTACACAAGGTTTCCCTCTGGAAGAATGCCACCAACAGGCAGACACTCCAGGATCTTCTGGATCTCCAAACTCACTGTCTGTCTTAGTCCGAAGCAATCCAATCCAAACTCACTGTCTGTCTTAGTCCGAAGCAATCCAATCAGACCCTGGCTTGAGACAGTGCTAACACTAAATAAGGAGAGATGCCTCCAAACAGTGGTATGGTGCTTCACGGTGGGTTTAGGAGCTGAACACCAAGGAAGGCATTAAGTCAGCCACAAACAGGAAGGAGATGGAGGTGTGGGTAGGTAGTTGGCTGATAGTTGAAGATAAGCTAGAAATCCCTTCTTCTTTCTGCAACAGAAAGCTCCAGTCAAGATCCTACACCAAACATCACCTTGACAATGACAATAAAAGAGATTTTTTTTAATGGTAGAATTACTTAGATGTACTCATTACCTTGCTCGTGTGATTGTAACCCCTCTGTACGGTATTTCACAATAAAAACCTTATTTAAAAGAAGAATTACTTAACTCATATAATTTAGTAGTAGGCAAACTATACTTCAGATTGTTTCACTCTACTGACCATGATCTCTACTACTTTGTATTACCACAAATACAATTATACAATAAACATTGAATCTGACATTGAAAAAAAAAAGCGAAAGATTCCTACAGAAGTCAGGAGGACGCCATCCCCACCCACAACCACGAATCACTTTTCATATCCAACAAACATTTCCTGAGCACCACCCAAGAGCCAGGCAGTACACGGAGAAAGCGCTCTACCCTCTGGCTTTTCAGTTTATCCAAAGTGAATTTATTTCTCGAGAAAAATTCACATTCCTGTCTTGAAAGACTAGTTACATCCTTCCCAAGTAGAGAAAGTAATCAGGAAAAAATAAATGTTATTGAAGAAACAAAAGCATCTGGTTCGAAAGAGATAGCATCTCCTGATGTAGCCTTCAAGGGTAGGATCAAGCTCTTTACCCATCAGTGGAAGGTGCCAAGTGCTGGAAACTTGACAGAAACTCTAAGAAAATGGTTGACCAAGAAACATTCCTGCCCCATGCCTCTGTGATCTATCCTGGTAACACTGAGGCAGAGGCCCTTGTCTATGCTCCTATTTCAGGTTCAGCTGGAACATATGTGTGTCCTGCTGTCTTAATTATGGAGATGTCACACACCCACTGCTTGGTTAGAGTTGGACTCAAGAAAGTCAAGGAAGAAACAGGTCTACGTGCAAGTGAGACAGATAGATCTCCCACCATTGCTCAATGCCACCAAACTGGCAGGTGGGAGTCAAGATTTGAATTCAGATCTGTCAGACCTCAGGTCAGGCTGTCTTCACTGTCCCACAGACCTCGTGACTGTGAACATGGCCTCAGTTCACTGTGCCAGGGAGAGGGAGGTAGATCACCTAGATGGGTAACTTCACATCTTCTCCAGGTAGAATCCAGTTTGGCCATACCAAAGAGGATATTTCACTGATGAAACAACACCCAAAAGTCATTGTTCTCCTGCGATCACACAGATGCAATCCCCAAATGCTTTACCTTGCAATATTTCAGTGCATCTTTTAGGTAATTGTGTTTCTCTGTTAGGTATTCTAGAAGGGAGAAATCAAGAGACAACCGAGGAAGGGAAAGGGTTAAACATTTTATTATTCTTGCTGCGTTGGTAGTAAATTGTGTAATAGTTTTCATGTCTTAATTACTTAAATTTTATATTGAGCTATAGTGATATTATCTCTCTTTTTGTCTCCACACAATTGTATTTTATAATAGCTTTTATTAGAACCTACATGAATGGAATTTAAAATGAACGCATCATTTTGGTTACTTGTGCAGTATAGAAAAGAAAGCATGTCTCTGATATTTGGCATGAAAAGTACTTTCCTTTGTACTTTGTGACACGAACAAGTTATATTATGTGGGGACAATTTTTTTAATGGAATGGTAACTAAGGGAGACTTCAAATCTCTGTTATTTTTTTGCTGCTTTTGGTAACTTCCTGGAGAAAAGGGTATAGAGTGTTCCATGGGCTGAGATAAAGTCCTCCACAAAAGTCACTGAACTATATAATAAAATGAAAATTTATATGTAGAGAGATATACAAATATATCTATGTATGTGCTTAATCTGAGGTTTTCTCTTAGAAAAAAATGGATGTGGTAGGAGAATTGTCAGAAAACCAAGTGTGAAATTACAAGATTGTGTTTCATCTCAAAGTAGCAGCTGTACTTACTTTTTTAATCCCATAGCTAATTTTTTTTCCTGTGATACAGATGACCTGTATCAAATCCTGTTCCAGCCCCCTTACAAAGATTGAGATTTTCCAACATGGAGTTTTCCAAGAGCCCCAGTAACTTGTGTTCAAAGAAATGTCTCCAGGGCTCTGCTCAGAGCAGGAAATGGTGGTGGTGTTCTTGTTTGGTCCGGGGTTTTATTTTTTAAACAAGTCGAGTGCAGTCTGTAAATCAAAAAGTCTCTTGCGATACAAATACAAGGGGGGGGGGGATCTCAACAAAGGATGTGGCGGGCACTCGAGTGATGACTATGGAAATCAATGTGGAGAAATATTAAGGATGTGTATTTAATATTGTTGTGTTTATTGCTTCATTTATAAAAGTCAACCAGCTAGAGACGGTGAATGAATAAACTCCTCCTGGATATGTTAGACAGTGTAAGGTGCGCCTTAACTCTTACTGCTCCCAAGGCGGTTCACCTAGACCTCTGCTTTGTGCTGAGAACACGCGCCTTCCCGCCAGGTGCTTCCTGTGTATCCTCACACCTTCAAACACTGCCTTCCTCCCCAGCTCAGAGCTGCCTCCGCCAGGAAGCCCCTGGAATTCCTGGACAGAATGATTCCTGCCCTCCTTGGGCTCTCTTGCCAGCGCGATTCCAGATCCTGTACTGTTTGGGGCAGCCCTGTCCCTCCATCACCTGGGCTTGCTTTGCCTAGAGGGGGACCTTATTTTCCAAGTTTACCTTCTTGGCACCTGGCCTGTCTCCAGGCTCAGACTGGAGGCTGGAAGACAAGGAGGTTGGAAGACAAGGCTGGTACAAGGGCCAGGGATGAGACCAGTGCCCCAGGCACTCCAAAAATAGTCTCAGACCTAGCAGTGGATATCTTATCTCTGAACCTTAGGACATTTGCAATCCGAGTCAGTAAGTAAGGCGCGAACAATGGGAGAGACGTGTAAGGTGGTGAATTCAGATTGACTAGACAACTTAAAGGATTTGACCTGATATATTGACTTAGAGCTGGGCCCAAACACAATTCTGGGGGAAAGACATGATTTCTGTGTAAGAGTTGTCATGTATGGTATTTCACACAAAAAGAAGGGAGGCTGGGAGGGCAGAAAGAAGAGAAAAGGAAGGTAAAAGAAAGGAGGAAGGAGGAATGAAGGAAAGAGGGAGGGAGGGAGGGTGAAGAAGGAAGAGAATGAAAAAAGGAGGAAGGGAAGAGGAGAGGAAGGGAGACAGGAAGGAAAGGAATGGAGAAAGGGACAAAATGTGAGAGGGAAGAGGAGAGGGAGGAAAGGAGAGAAAAGAAAGAGAGAAGGAAGGAAGGAAGGAAAGAAGGAAGGAAGGAAGGAAGGAAGGAAGGAAGGAAGGAAGGAAGGAAGGAAGGAAGGAAGGGGAAAGAAGAAGGAAGAAAGGGAAAGAGGAAGGAGGGAGGGAGGAAGAAAGAAAGGAAAAAAGAAGAAGAGAGGCAAAGATTTTAGATGAGAGGTGAAAACAGTGCCCACGTGGATGTGTATATTATGTGTGCATGTAAACAAGTGTGTGATAATGCATCTGTGTGGGCATGCATGCTTGTGTGTTATGTGTCTGTGAGTACATTGATTATAGTGTGTATTGTATAGGTGTGTTTACCACATCACTGTATGCATGGCTGTTGCATTATGTACCTCTGTATATGTGTGTATGAAGATTGTAAATGTATATTGTATTGTACAGTGTGTGTCATAATTCCTATGTGTGCTTGGTCTCTTGCATGTGTGTATAGTTATCGAATATGTCTACAACATGCATGTACTCATGATTGTTGCACATGTGTGTCTTTTGCACATGAGTAAAAAGCTACGTGAAAGCATCATGAGACCTTGAGTTCAAGCCCCAGTACTGGCATCAGTGTGTGTTCCTGTCTTATTGCATTATTTATGAGTGCATGTTTGTTGTAGTATGTATGTGTGTTTATGTATTCATGTCTGTAGGTATATGTGTTTAGCGCATGCATGTGCATGTATGTGTGAAGATGTGTTTATTGCATGCACATGTGTGCATGGGCACTTGTTAGATGTGTGTTTTTTGCAGCTGTTTATGCATGATTTTGCTGAATGTGTGTGCTTATTATGTGTGTGCCTTGTGTGTATTCATGTGGGGTTATTGTGTGTTCGTTGCATGTGTGTTTTGTAACATGTGGGTTCATCACACCTGTGTGTGTGTGTGTGTGTGTGTTGCACAATGAGGAGGAGAAGCTCAATGACTTTCCAAACATGCAGGGCTGCAGCATCCTGTCTGGAAGTTCCGGTTCCGTGGTGAGTTGCCCTCTGCTGCCTCCTGGGTTGTACGGGTGGCGTTCAGGGGCTGGCATGCCTCCCTACACGTCCATGGGGCCCTGGCACGTGGTGGAGGGTGGAGAGGATGATGGGGCGAAGGCTGTGGAGCCCTCAGTGCCTTTCAGCTGCATGTGAAGAGGTTTAAACGTCCCCCGCACACCCTTCTAATACTTCAAACGAGCCTCGTTTTCCAGACAAGGGGGCCGAGGTTTGAAGGAGCGAGCTAGCTTTCTCAAGGCCAGCCGTGGAAGAGCTGGGTTCAGCTCCTGACCCCTGGCTGCCACGTCTGAGCAGGTGGGGCACCGCCTACCCCCAGGCAGTGCTTGAGCGCTGGTGTGCAGACACTGCGTTCTGCCAGGCCAGGATTGCCTCCAGACTGGATGTGCTGCTCAGCTGGGCCCAGGATGCTGGGATGGAGGCCAGAGTCCGAGCATGCTCCACGGGGGCTGAGGTCCCCGCGAGGCCCCGTCTGCCTCCCAGGCACTCGGAGAGCTGATGAAGCCGATGAAGCCCCACACCACGGCGCTTAAAACCTCGCCCATTAGTTCTATTCAGAGCCTTTATGTGTTTGAAAATATTCCTCTTCATTATTCATATTGTGCCACAAGAATGATATATTTGAAGAAATCATCATGAATAAAGTGGCCAATTTAGCAGTGAGATTTACTGGGAAAATACTAGGGAAAAAAAAAATAGTCAGCCACCACATTTTCTGAGAGGAAATGAAAATGGTTTGGGGCCCTTAATAGAACAGTGCTTATAGCTGTGGATCCTTTTCAGTAGTGTGTACTACAACAATCCTCAGACAAAGACAGAAAAAGAATTCCTTTTAATAATGCTAAAAGAGGAAATAAAGTGGCTTTGATTCCAATCAAAGCTAGTTTCAGAGGGAGAAATGACCCCTCCCCACATCTAACACGTGTGGACTTTACACGCAGGGCTGCTAGCCGGGCTCTGGTGCTCACGCCGGCAATCCTAGCTACTCAGGACACTGAGATCCAAAGATTGTGAGTTCAAAGCCAGCCTGAGAAGACAAATCCAAGAGACTCTTCTTTCCACTTAACCAGCAAAAAGACAGGAGTTGTAACTCAAGTGGTAGAGTACTAGCTTTGAAGAAAAACAAACCAAAACAAAACAAACTTAAGGACAACACCCAGGCCCTAAGTTCAAATCCCAGTACTGGTGAGCACAAGTAGAAGAGACTTGCTAGTAATCTTTCAGGTGAGTGTTTCTGGCTTGGGGGCAGATGGCTGGTCCAGGGGTCCCCCTCCTCCATGCCCTCCCGCCTTCCCTGAGGAAGCAGGAGGAAGCAGAGACACTGGGCCCCAGAGCTCCCCGGGGGAGGAGTCAGAGCACAGCCACTGTGAGAAGGGACAGCTCATCCTGAGCGCAGGAACAGGCCCTCAGGTTCCTACCTGAGTACCAGCAACCCTCAGGCAGGCTCTATTATTACCCACGTCTTTCAGATTATAAAACTGCCTCCTGGTCACTTGCTCCTGGAAAGCTCAAGGCCATAAGAGATGGTAGGGGAGCGAGACTACTCAGAGGGGCCTTAAAGGTCATTCAGGTCAGGTCATGTGATATCAAGGGCAGGGATCAGGGACTGTCAGGCCCTAGGAACTTGGAAAGAAAGTGAGTCCGTGACTACAGAAGGTCTCACAGGCCTGGTGAGAGAGTTAGGTGTGATTCCAACACTCCAAGAACTTGAAAATCAACTCGAAAGCCAGACAGGGCTGGGATCATTCTAATTCTTCCCTGCAAAAACGGCTGCTGGGCTCGCACTCCAAGTCGGAGCTCTTCCACCGATCGGCCCCACTTTTCCCTCGGAGAACAGCTTCTCCCCGCGGCTCAGATTTATTTAAGTTCACCATTAACATGCAAGCTGGATTCTGCTCTACCATCTCCATAGCGATGAGTGTCCTCAAAGAAAACGGAGCCAATTTTAATGATTAAATTATCTTTATTTTCGGTTCTTCTATCTTGACATTTCCTCACACTTTATTCTACTTCCGCTAATGTAAGTGTACTTCGCCAATGAGGGACGAAGCTCCCCGCCCTCCCCCCAGGGACAAGGCCAGCTGGGAGAGGTCCTCGTCTGGGACACGGCTGGCTTCCAACGCGGTCTTTCCAGCATGCTTTCACTGTCACCGTTTCAAGTGGCAATGTGTAACCCCAACGTGGAGAGAAGAACCTTCCAACCCGGATGAGCACTGTGTGTGAGTTGCCATGTTGGGTGGGGAGGCGTGGCTAAGCAGAGCCGGGCAGGGGCTGACCGGGGACCCTCCGGGGGGAAGGGAGAGGGGGGCCTGAGGTCAGGTCGGAGCCTGCTAGTGGGGCTCAGCAGGGCCATGGTGGGCCTGCACCAGACACCAACTCACACTGGTGTTCTCACTCTTGGGAACTATGATCCTCTCTTCTCCCAGACGAGGCCAGCAGCCCAGAAGCCTCGGGTGGAATTACATGAATTACATCAACAAAGCCCAAACCAGGAAGCTCACAAACACTGGAAATTTTAAAAAGAACTTGAATGATTGACTTGCTCAAAACTTTCAGAGAAAAGGGTAGAAAGCCTTGCCTGGCTCCAAGAGCCAATGGCCTAGCTGGGCAGCTCAGGGACCAGGCACCATCACATGGGGGGGGGAGGGGCATTTCCCACTACCATCTGTCAGTCAGGACACCGGGGTGCGCAGAGGATCGGTCACCCAGCTCCCAAACCCCAAAACAGCACAGCCTTATTCTTCCATGGGGTTATTTTTAAAATGTACTCATCAGATGTATTTATACTCTGCATCTTTCCATTAAAAAAAAGAAGATTGGAGGCATTTAAATAAAGAAACTTGACTTTGACAAACAAAGCATCCGTGGCTGCGAGTTTAGAAGCAGGTTCTGAGTTTCCTCGTGGCCAAAGCAAAAAGAGAAAGTTGGTGTTCCATCCACTTGCACAAAGCCAGTGCCCCAGGGAAGAAGGCCATTCCTCTCGTTCAGAACCGAATGACAGATCCCCAGTCAGATGTGCAGCAGAAACACAGAAACAGCAGCAGATGGTTTGTAGAAACCTTATCTACAATCTAAAGACAGGACATTTCAAGCTATGTGTGAGAGAAAATGGGGGCGGTGGTCCACACATGGGAATCTCCCGGGTTTCCCGTGTGCCTCTGTTTTTCCATGGTACACTCTGGTAACAGATAAAGTATGGTGAAACACCACATTGTCTTCCAGACCCTGCCAGGAGGTGGGGGGAGGGGGTGGGGGCTGAGCAAAGGAGAAGTAAGAGACCAGATATCCTTGAGAAATGAGTACCTGATACCAGGGGGAAAACTTGAACACAGATCCAATCCAGGGAGATGCACAGGAGCCTAGCAGACTCAGGACATGGGGCAGCATGTTGGCTCTGGCCACGGAGACTGGCAGATGCCTGGTTTTCTTACATGCAAACCCCTCCAGAATGATCTGGAAGGTCCAACTCTTGCCCTGCCCCCTTGAGAGACCCCCAAAGGAAGACACCTGTCAGCTGCCGCTGCTCCTGCCCATCTTCCAGGAGGAAGTTGGAAGGGACCCCAAGCCCCTTTTCTGTCTTGTCCAGGGACAGACATGTGTCCCTCCGCAGGAATGTCACACCAGCAATAAATGAGCATCACGCAGGGCAGAGGCAGAGGTCCTGGCGGTGGTGTTGGCTCCAGCCTTGTCACAATCACCTTCACGTACTGTATCGGACATGAACACCCGGGAACGAAGCCATAAAGAAAAGAGTTCAGGAAGCCAAATCTGCATTTTCCAGGATCAGGGAGGGGGTGAGTGGAGATTGGATCTAACCCACATATAATTACATTGTTCGTCGCCAGGTTATTTTCCCGGCGGTGATTAGAACCATCTATCTTCCTAACGGGAAGATAATCTGATCAGTTACCAATTAGCATTTTTTCCCTGTGTGTTTGTGGGGACTAAGTGACCCGATGAGCAATCAGATGAACGCGTCCGGCTTCCCTTCTCCCGCCACCCCTGGAGATCATGGTGTGCCCAGCGGTAGCCACCGCCACGGAGGGGAGGGACATGGCGCTATTCCACCAGGGGGCCCTGGCTGGCGCTGGGGACAGCACAGCCTCCCCGACACTGGCCAGGTTCAGCGCTTGAGGCTCTCAGATAGACTGCGGGAATGACTGTCTTGTCTGTCCTGTTCTTCTATGAATGTGTCTGAGTTCTTGTTCAAGTAGCAGAAATGTATTCCTTCTCCCTGATGCAACAGAGATAAAGAGAGACAGACAGAGACAGACAGTCATGCAGATAGACAGACACAGAGAGAACGAGGGACAGAGTAAGGGAGGACAACAAGAGAAAAAGAAGACAGTGAGAATCTTTCTGGGAAGAAGGTTGTAGAGCCACGGGAGAAAACAAGGTATCTGCCCACGGGCAAGGGCCACGTCACCAGCCACCACATCCACAGCTGGCCTCCAGCTTGTGAACAACCACCTGAGCCACGCCAGGCCCTGGCTGTCCCATCAGACAGGAAGACAAGGAGCCGGACACGTGGGTCCCCAGCGGCGAAGGAGGGGGCCGAGGGAGGCGGCACCCAGCGCAGACGTCTTAGTGAATCAGCACCCAAGCTAAGCCGTCTGAAAGGGAGGAAACGGCGGGATGCTGGTGCAGTGGTACCCTGGGTCAGGCTGGCTTTGTGACCTTGGCATTGACCCCTGTAGAGAGACACCGCTGGAGGAGCCCCAGTGTCCCAGTGACCTCCACAGGGTGAACTGTCTCCTCACTCCAGTCACAGCTGACTTCCCAGATCCTGAGTCACAAAATCCTGGATGGCAAGGAGCAGAAGGTGGAGGCCCGGGGGGGGGGGGGGAGAAGGGGGAAGGGGGCGCAGGGGGGCGGGGGGAGGGGGGAGAGAACAGGGGATGGGGAGGGTTGTTCCAAATGCAACCCCAGCTACCTTCCTTAGTGCAGGAGGGCAAATTGCCTTAAAAATCAGCAAAGAAGATTAAATGCACTCACTGGAGAGCTGAGGGACAGCGGGTGTGACTTTTCCTGCTACAAAAGCAAGGCCACTCAGCGGGAGCAGGAGGCCAGCTCATAGTAGGTACGCAATAAATCTTCCCCGCGTCAGGACGCTCGGTTCTGTTGTCTGCGCTCTTCTGATTATGGAGAGAAATAAATGGGCACCTCTCTACTCCATTCACTCTAAAGCGCACGACAAACAAAATAAAGAAATAAAGAAATAAGAGCATCACATATCATTGAGGAAAAGAGATAAGGCTTTCCTCTCCGAATGGATTCAGGCTTCTATTTATGTAGAGAAGTAATCAGACCATCAAAGCGGCGGAAGGAAGTGTGAGGTGTTAAGACAAATGAATTTAAAAACACACAATACCAGTCTCTGATCTTGCTTTCCCGGGCAGTGAAATATTTCAGAAGATTAAAAAAAAATGGTTATGTAACACCCAGAATCCACATAGTCAAAAAGATTTGTAACTCAATGTTTGCCTACCCAGGTACCAAATGAAAGAGTTTCATCTAGGTTTTGATCCTGGCAAATTTTTTTTAAACGATATAAAATATATTGAAATATTTAAATTGCTTGTCAAATGTAAACTCACCCGTGTCCTGACACTTTTAAAATATAATGTGGCTTCAAACATCGTTTCTCCTGATCGGATTTTTTTAAGTTGTTTTATAATGCATTAATAGTGAAGATCAGAATCTGAAAGACTACTGTATTTGTAATATTCGCTTTATTTTTTTTCCCCTCATCCCCCCTGTAATTTCCAGAATGTAATTCTGCCCCCTAGCTGGTTAAAATGTGTCTGACATCAGAGAAAAATGGGGAAACTTCTCCTGGTCTCCCAGCACTGGGGTGACAAAAGCTCCTATTTTGCAAGGCTGATACTTGTGTTGGAGAACCACAGCCCTCCCCCAGAAGCTCCACTCCCCCCTCCCCCATTGGTTCAGACTCTGTTTGTTGGAAACAAGTGCAAGCATTTCTCTTCATGCAATCAAGGAACCTGGGAAGAGGGAGATGCATTTCAGAGCGGCCCAGCCTGGGACCCCTCCCCGGAGCTTCACCATTAATGAGGTATCGATTACCCGGCTATGATAATCCTATCCCTCACTGGAGACCAGCCCAGCACGGAAAGTTAATAAAGACCACCGCCATCCCGGCATGCAGGCCAAGCGAGCCAAGGCACTCATAGTTATTTTTCTTAATGTGAGTGTGTTTGCCTTTTCCATTAAGTTTTCTAAAATTTATTCCAGCTTTGGCCCTGCACGGCCAGCATCTCGGGGCTTTGTGCTTGCTGGCTGCACAAGCCTCTGCCACCCCAGGCCCAGGAGGAGTAACTGGGAAGAAACCGGACACCCAGCAGCGATCGAGGCCATTGGCTGCCTGGTCCTCCTGCTTTGGTGCTCTTCCTCCATCAGTCTTGCGCAGGGGTCGGAGAGGGGAGGAGAAATCCACGACTCTTGTCTGACAAAGGTCTCTGCAAAGAAGTCAGGAAATGATATGGGGTAGGGGATCAGAGGTGTCAGCGGCCCAGCTCCAGGGGCGGACTGGGAAGAGAGGTCTGCAGGACATTGGACTCCAGACATGGTTTCAGATGGACTCTTGACAGCAGACTTTACCAGACAGATGAGGTGCTGTACCTTAACTCCAGGTATAAAAATTGCCCAGCGGTGGTCTGAGGGGACTCAGCAGGATGGAGGGTGCAGAAGATGAGCTTCAAAACCTGGAAGGTTTGCTTGGAGTCCCTCCTCCATCCCTGCCAAGGCTGTGACTTCAAAGCCCACTGGATTTCTCAGAACCACCTCCCATCACCCTGGGAATTTGCAAAGTCAAGGCCAAGAATAAAAAGGGCCGGCACTGGTGCTCGTGTCTGCAATCCTAGCTACTCAAGAAGCTGAGATCTGAGGATCATGGTTCAAAGTCCATGAGACTCTTATCAATAAACCACTAAAAATCTGGAAGTGGCTGGTGCTGTGGCTTAAGTGGTAGAGTGCTCGTCTTGAGCTGAAGAGCACAGGGACAGCACCCAAGCCCAGAGTTCAACAACAACAACAAAAAGGAATAAAAAGGTGCCAATATTCCTGGACACGCAGGCACATTCTTGTGTCCCAGCAGCTGGCACCCAACCAAAGAGAAAGCTTTGTTTCTCCAAGAAGTAGAATGGTGGCAAATTTTTTTCTGTAAAAGTTTAATTATTTCAGCTGTGAAGACCAATGGGCAAATTCAATAATATCATGGAAGCCAGGCACTAGTGACTCACACCTACAATTCCAACTACTCAAGAGGCTGAGATCTGGAGGATCCAAGTTTGAAACCAGCCAGGACAGGAAAGTCCATGAGACTCCATTTCCAACTAACCAGCAAAAAGCTGGGCTGGTGGTATGACTCAGGTGGAAGAGTACTAGCGGAGAGCAAGAAAGCTGAGTAAAAGCAGGAGACTTTGAACTCAAGTCCCAATGCCGACATAAAAACAAAACTTGAAAAAGTAAAACAATTACAATTTTTTCACACAGCACTACATGTAAGAAGAGTGGAAATCTTTTCTGAGTTATAGATTACTTGAGAATGATTCCTGTTATCAGATCACTTGCAAAAGTCTATCGTAAAAAGTACCCTGAGCTTAAAAGCTGTGCAAAATACGTGTAGCCTGGATCTGCAGAAAGACTATGATTTAGCAGCCCTTGGTCTGAGGAAAGAGGCCAATTTACACAGCTTCCTGCACCAGGGGCCTCTCTGCTATGACCTCTGGTGGCCTTGGAGTTTTTTACCTTCCTTTCTTCTGGGCTGCAGTACTGGGACTGAAGTCCGGTCTCCAGTGTGCTGGCATTGGGCGCTGGGCCTGTAGGGAGATATCTGTGTGTGAGGGGGGAGCCATCGAGAACGGCATTAGCTACTTGGGAGGCTGAGTAAGGGAGGATCATGGTTCAAGGCCAGCCTGGGCAGAAAAGTTTAAAAGACTCTAGTTCTTTTTTAATGCAAAAATCAGGGTTGGAAGAAGTGGCATTGTGGCTCAAGCGGTAGAGTGCTAGCCTTGAGCTGCAGAGCTGAGGGACAGTGCCCAGGCCCAGAGTTCAGACCCTACAACCAAGAAAAAAAAAACAGGGCTGGAAATAAATAAATAAATAAATAAATAAATAAATGAAAGCAGCCTCTGGGGTCCAGGAGACTGCTTCTCACTAGACAACCTTGATCTTGCACCTCCCAGCTTCCAGCACTGTGAGAAGGTAATGTTGATGGTCCGCAATGAAGTGATCCACGGCTAGGCCGTGTGCTGCCCTGACTGTAACAGTGGCCACGCTGCTCTGTTGGGGACCTACGGCAGGCTGGCTTGAAAACCATGCAAGGAAAGCAACCAGAACGAAGCCTTGATTAGCATTTGGAATCTCAGCAGCCAACCGCTGGAAGGGCCGGAAGTCTGGTGTCATCCGGGGGCTACCTCAAGTTCTTTCCATGTATCCCATGAGGCGGTTCTGTGAAGGCTGGCAGCTCTTCCTGCAGACGCAGTGCAGAGCCTGAGTCCTCTCCCCAAGGCCTTGCCATTCCCACCCTCCTTCTTCCCGTGCACCCACCTGGACCATGGCAGCCCAGCCTCCGCCCTGGCCCTGCAGATGGTTTTCCTTCAGCAGCCAGGGGGTGGTCTGCTTCTCCTGCAAACCTGCCTCACTCACAGACACAGAGAGAAGGTCACGTCACAATGCAGCTTCTCAGGCCAGAACAGACCCAACAGAACATAAGTATATAATAATACTAAGAATACTACAAACATACTGTAATTACTAATGTATATTAATTGGGCGGGTGAATGGGTAGGACAGTGACATTCCATACATGCACAGGACGCTTTGGTTATACTCTCCAAGTGACTTCCCTCACCCTTCCCTCTCTCCCCTTCTCTGCATCCTTTCCCTTTCTCTGGGAGTCTTGCTACTACTTTCAGCTCGTCTCTTCCTTTCTATATATGAGAGAACACAGTTGATACCATGCTTTCTCCGTCTGGCTTATGTCCCTTAACATGATGCCCTTTAAGTCCATCCTTTTTTTTTTCTGCAAATGACATCATTTTGCCCTTCTTTATGACTGAGCAGCATTGCACTCTGTGTGTGTGTGTGTGTGTGTGTGTGTGTGTGTGTGTGTGTGTGTGTGTGTGTGTGTGTGTGTTCTGTATGTTCCTTATCTGTTCATCACTTGGTAAGCACCGGGGCTGACTCCATCACTTGGCTGTGGTGACTAGTGTCCCCCGGGTCCTGGCTGTTTGAGAGCCTCTTTGACATACTGACAGTAGTGGTGTAGCAGGATCACAGGGTAATTCTATTGTTGGTTTTCAAGAAACCTCCATACTATTTTTCAGAGTGACTATACTAATTTTACAGCCTCGCCAGTACATCATTGCCAGCACTTGTTATTGGGGTGTTTGATGTTTTGTGTTGTGGGGTCCTTTCTGACTAGAGTGAGACTGGAGTGAGATGGAATCTGAAGACTGTTTCTGATGTTCAATTCCCTGGTGGTTAAAGATATTAAAGAGGTTTTGTGTGTATTTATTAGCCCTATGTACTTCTTCTGAGAAGTGTCTCTTTGGATCATTTGCCCATTTGTTGCTTGGGTTTCTTTCTCTTTTGTTGTTATTTTTTATATTCTTTATATATTCTATATATTAGTCCAGAATGGCAGGTAGATGCAGCAAATGCTTTGTCCATTTCTCTCTGTTGACTGTTTCCTTTCAGGCACAGAAGCTTTATAATCTGAAGACAAACCTATAGACAGAATCATACTCAATTTAAAAAGACCAAAAGCATTTCAGTGAATATCAGGAAGAGGTCGGTGGGGGGATGGAGGGAGGCGGACGGCAGTGTGGGGCATCTACTAGCATCAATGTCGTTCCTCGTTGTAATTGAAATCTTAGTCAAAACAATTAGTCAAGAGCAAGAGAAAAAAAAAGGATTAAAAGAGGCAAAGAGGAAGTCAAATTACTCGTTTGTAGTTGATATGACTTTGTGTTTAGAAACCCCTAAAGATTTCAGTAAATGACTAAGAAATGATAAGCAAATTGAGAAAAATAGTAGGATAAGAAATCAACATTCAAAAGTCAGTTGCTTTCCCATTCACTAAAAAGAAACACACTGAGAACGAAATCAGGAATAAAACTCATTTAAAATAGCCCCTCCCCTCCAGCCCAAAAAAAGAAGAAGAAAAATAAGAGTGTCACAGACTTGGCTGGGCACCAGTGGTTCACACCTGTAATCCTAGCTACTCAGGAGGCTGAGATCTGAGGATCCTGGTTCAAATCCAGCCAGGGCAGGAAAGTCTGTGAGATTCTTACATCCAATAAACCCCAGAAAATCATAAGTGGTGCTGTGGCTCAAGTGGTAGAGCGCCTGCCTTGAGCTGAAAAGCTCAGGGACAGCGCCCAGGCCCAGAGTTCAAGCCCCAAGTCTGACAAAAATTAATTAATTAATTAAATAGCTCCCAAAACAAGAAAGTAATCCATGTATAAGCATAACCTAAGCAGGTGAAAGAGCTCTGCCATGCCAGTTATAAAACACTGACGGAAGTTGAAGAAGGTGCTAGAAGATGAAGAGACCTCCTGCACTCATGGATAGGGAAAATTAATATTATCAAAATGGCCATATCACCATAAGCAATCTACAGATGCAACACAGTCGCCATCAAAATACCAGTAACAACCTCCACAGGACTGGAAATAGCACTCCTAAGATTTATTTAGGAGCAGGAAAGACTGAAGCAAGCAAGGCTGTCCTGAGCCATGTGAGCAGTGTGGGAGGGCACCATCACAATATCTGATTTCAAAATACACGGTAAAGTCACAGTAACAAAAATGGCATGGTACTGGCACAGAAACAGACTCACAGTCCTCTGGGCTATTACAAACACACCCAGCATGCACCTGCCTCAGACCATTTGCATTTGCTTTCCCCTCTCCTGGAAGGTTCTTCCCTTGTCTCTTACCTTATTCTACACACCATTCACACATCACCTAACCAAAGAAGCCATAGTACCACCTCCCTACACTGAAGTCAGGCACACATGGCTCTCCTTACCTTCCTGACTTTGTCTACTGCTCTCCTAGCCACCTGTCATCCTCCAAACACTTTCATTTGTTCCTTGCCAGACTCTCCTCCACTGGAAAGGAACAGCCATGAGTATGAAGAGATTCATGCAACCTGGAGCTATGCTTGACACAGAGCAGCAGCTCTCGATGTACAGAAGAGAGAGAGAATGGGGAGGGAGAGAAAGAGAGAAGGAGAGAGAAAGAAGAGAAAACAGGAGGAAGGGAGGAAGGAAGAGAGGGAGGCAGGAGGGAAGGAGGGAGGGAAGGAGGGCAAGAAGGAAAGTGTTTCTAAGCTACTTGCAATTCATCTTTCCTTGCATCTTGTCTAACTTCTGAAACATGCCAACTTTTTATTAATGATTCTCTCTGTAACACTTTCCTTTGTTCTGATTTCTCCAACTCCCTCCAACTTTGCATGCCCCACATTTCCAGTTAGATGGAAGTACACTCACTTCCAAAACTTCTCCTTACAATCTTGTTGTCTCAAACATCCCAAGGTTGTATAATAACCAAATGTCTTTGTTCTCCTGACGAGAGTATGCATCAAGAATCAAAGAGGCAGGAGGAAAAGGAACGTTCCAGGCTATTACTGTAACAATCCAATTACAATGCCTATCAAACTTAACTTCACAGGTTATAGCTCCTAATTGCCTGACAAAAATTGACACTTCAGTCGCAACAGCATAATATAATCAGAGTCCAAATTAAATTTGATCGTGGGCAGAAAAACGATGCTATCATTCGAAGGCATGGAAAAGGAGATCAACTAGCATGATACCAGAGATCAGAAATGAAAATTATTCATTAATGGCAATGCGTTTCTGATAATGGAAACGACACACTTCAGACGGCTTCGTAAAAACACTATTAATTAAAAAGATGATAGACTTAACAAGCCATAGAAACCAGAGGACTCTTTTTTTTTTTTTTGGGTGTGCTTGTTAGGGCGAAGGATAACAATGCACTTTCCTGAGAGTGTTTTGCAGACACATGAGCCGAGCTTGCTGGCCATTGCGCTGTGAAGCGACATTCTCCTGGGGACCATATTCTAGGACTATAAAGAGAGAGAGAGGGAGAGGGAGAGGGAAAGGGAGTCTTTGGCCATAATATGGTTTGCAGTAAGTGCAATAGTGCTGGCTATAAAGCAGAAGGGCCCAATTCATAAAAGAAATGCACAGGGGAGTTTTGCATACAATAAAAGGGGAAAAAATGGTTAGAGAAGCCAGGGAGGGGGCTGCACATGCGCACAAGCGTGTGTGCGCATGCGTGCAGACTTGGCTTTTTCTGTCCTGGCCAGGCCTCGTGGATTTCTAGTTTAGGAGATGGGAATGCACAGAAGGGTTATACAGTCTAAAAGGGTGTCTGAGGGTTAGGGCCAGATATCTGAAGTCCCTGTATTTGGTTGGTGGTTTGTTTTTAAAATCACAGAGGAGAATTACATTCTGTAAAACATAAATAAATCAAAGGAGCTATATGTTGGCTAGCCACACATTCAATCATTTTTTTTAATGGGGAATTTGCAATGTGCTAAGCAAGCCACATGCTGGCATTAGGCTGCTGAGCCAACCAACCGCACGTACTATCTAATTCGAGGGAATATTTGGTCAAGTGCTCATGCTGATGACAGTTGCGGGAAGTTTGGACACTTGGGGACAGGGTTCCTCAGAGGAAGTGGCTTTGAACATGAGAGCTGAATGATAAGGGATCCCGACCAAGGAAAATGTGCTGGCCCAGGAAATGGAGTAGCAGCCATGGGAGGAACCTTGGGCTCAGCACACCGAGGACCCCTGCAAAAGTATGGACTGGAGGCGTCCACAGGAGGACACACACTGCTCGCCAGCTCAGCGTATCCCAGCTTCAAATATAAGGCGTCTCAGGCCTCTTTCTCCTGCTGACGAAGGAGGAGATATGGTAGCCCAAGATCTCTTTCTCTTCCTGTCACTCTCTTTCCCTCTCTCTATATCTCTTTTACACCTATACACACATACACACATGAGGTACACACACAGAGACGCACACTGGTGGACCCATATACCCACACATGCACGTACACAAGGACACACAAACATACACTGAGATGCACACACACAGACACACTTCCAGGGACACATGCACACATCCACATGTGAGAACTCACACATGCCATGCTGGCCTCGTAACCGCTGAGATCAACCCAAGGGAAGCAGACAAGATCTCAGCCATTTCTGAAGCATGTTCTAGCCTCCCGGTGATTCCACCAGTTCTGTCCCCTCGGTCAGAAGGATCAGGCCTCCCTGAGCCCACCTGCCCCGGCAAAACACAAGTGACAACGAAGCCCCTGTGCTCACCATCAGGGCTGTACAGCCGGGCAGGGACTTGTCTTTGCCTCTGTAACTCACCATGCCTTTTGGTCTCATGTTGAGGTCCCCAGCCTTGCCTGTGTTCAGCAGGCAGATGACAGTGCCAGCAGAGGAGCCAGGCAGCAATTCTCAGCCCCTGAGCATGACCCAGCGTGGTAAAAAGAGTCAGGGCTTGGACCTGAAGGAAGAAGGAGCCAAATGGCAACGCAATGCTTCAGAGAGTCTGAGGCCAAGCAGAGAGCCTGCCAAAGAGGTTGACCAGCAATCCTTCTCAGCTAGTTCACAAAGCCACCTGAAACCCCCAGACTCAGTAATATGGGTTCTATAGGGGAAACCAAGGAATACCAGCAAGCCCAAGAACACCAGCAAGTCAAAAGCAAAGTCCTATAAATCCCTATAGCTTTGTTTAGACCAGGCTCACATCAGTCAACCAGTATTCTATTTGGAGCCAAACAACGTGACCTAAAATTCCTTAAGGTATACTAGCTGTTTTAGTTCCACAATTTTGACTTCTATCTTCTCCTCTGTTGTCCCCTGGTCTCTCCCTCTTTTAACGTTTCTCTCTTAATTTCTCATTTTCTTCCCTCTCTCTTTCTCCTTTCCCCTCTTTCTCTCCTTCTCAATGTTTAACAGCATAAAGTTGTCAAATAACCTGTGTCTCAATCCTTTTGTGCCATTACACCCACCTACCTGAGGATGGATACTTGAAAGAACAGAGGGTTCTGGAAAACTGGAAAGCACAAGATGCAGGGATGGGTATCCATCCAGGGATTCCTGGCCGGGTCATCCTACTGAGGGAATGGAGGGGAGGGGAGGGATAGAGGAGAGGGAGGGAGCCCAATTCATCCTTCTATCAGAAACCTACTGGCCTGGGGCTTCGTGGAGCAAGGCCTGGCACCTGGGCACTCACTGGTGCATTTCCACAGAGTGGTGTAGACACTAGATTCACTCTTGGGCCTGGGCTTGCAAATGATGGTGAGATCTATGGGTTTGCAGATGGGAGTGGCCAGCAAGCCTGGCAGGAAGTAGATAATCCTCCAGGTCCTGTACTGGCCTCTACTTCATGGCTGTTCCCTCCATGCCACCGGGGCCTCTCCCAGCCCTGTGCGGAGACTGTCAGTATGGAAACCAGTCGGCCCTGCACTACAGGGCTTCTGCACTACATCTCCCGGGCCTACACATCCCGCGCATTCCACACAAGCAGCTGTGGGATAGAGTGACAGCCACGTGCCAACCCTCATGGAGTCCGTGTCACAGATGAGAACACTGACGCTCAGAGAAGCAAAGGAAAAGTCCCGCAGCCAACAGGGGTGGAGGCAGACTTCAAAGCCAGGAGTGCTCTTCCTCCAAGCCCAGGCGCTCCTGAAGGATAGCAGCTATGTAGCTGCTACCGTCATGTCTCTCCTCTCCTCTTCCCCTTCCCCTTGTCTCTGCTCCTGCTCTCTCTCTTCCCCCATGGCCTCCTGCCTTCAGACACAATCCTTCCCACTCCTGCTCCTCTCTGATGGTGTCTTCTCCCGTACTCCCCTATACCTTCAGGGACCCTGGCTGCAGCTCCAGCCGACACTTGGCCTGGCCTAGGGTAGCCCAACTCTGGCTGGTAGACCTCATAATGAATTTGTGGCGTGGCCTCCACAACAAACAGAGTGAGCGTTCCCATGTGGTGATCCCAAGTGCTACCCAGATGGTCCAAGGAGACGAGGGCCTCTGGAACAGAGATAGCGCCGGGTCCATTCCAGAACAGTGTAGACTCTTCTAGATAGGGACTCAATATCCTACAGCCCAATGCACACCCAAGCCTGCTTTTGACTCATGCTGCTGCTTCTGTGACATGAACTTTTTGTGCATTTGATAAATAGTTGCAATAAGTATTTGCAATAATTATACTCCAGGGTGGGCCAGGCATGACTGATGGGCAGCACTTGCCCGCGTGGGTCTTCTGTTCTTAGTGGTTAGAGAGGTGACAAACCCATAAAGAGAGACCATGTGGTAAATCCTCTGAGAGATGAATAGATGATGAGCTGGAAGGTGGTTGGGTGTGGGGTGGAGGAGAGGGCAGAGTGGCTGCAGACAGACCAGCAGAATAGACCCCAGATCACAGCACTTCCTACAGGAGTAGATTCTGGATGCAGCCTGACCATCAGGTGACACAGGAGAGTTAGAGACCCAAGGCCCAGGGGGAGAAGAGACATGGGGAATGAGACCATCTCAGACAGCCTTCCCACCCTTCAGTTACTTCCCATTTGCTCCTTTTTGCAGGTTGTTTCCTCCTTGGAGTTCTTCTAAGTTTCATGGAGGGATTTGCAGTGTGCTGTCCTTCCTCTACCCCTGTCTTCAACACTGACAGAACGAGGGAAGGAATAAATGAAGCCCAAACACCAGAAAAGGAATGTCTCTTAGGGGTGGGTTGGGACACCCTAGGCCTGGTTGAGGCAGACATTTGTCTCTGACAAATCCAGGGTTCTGGATTCTCTTTCCTCCTCCCTTTATTGGGCAGCATTGAGAACGAAGGCAGGGCTGAGCACATGTGAGCTGCAGCAGCTCGCTATTATTCCCGCACACATATTTCCTGTTCCAGGTGGAGCTGCTCATCCAAGATCGCACCCGGCATACGTTCACAAAGAAGGCAATTGCCCCCCTGGCTGTCCCTACAAGGGTAGACGTGAAATAAACACCTGGCAGGTTCCAAAAGAGCTGAATGCTCCCCTGGCAGCCGGTGGGCCTCGAGTGCTGGAAGCAAGTATTTCTATTCCTCGCCCGCACAGTGGTATCTGGAAGGTTCCGCATTGTGTGGGTGATGTTTCTTGGTCCTAAAATCTGGGAGGGTTGCTACACCTGTGTTTAAATGAAAATGAGAGCTTGGCAGCAGGTGCCTCAGCTTTGTGATTGCAAAAATTAAAACTGGAGGAGCGTCATGCCTGCCTATGGGCTGTGGAGAGCAAACACCAGGGGTGTCTCTGAGAGCCTCGCTCAGGAGCGTGAGGTCCGGGGTGGAGCAGGACCCAGCTGCAGCTGCAGCCAGGATAACTTCAGGAAGGGGTGACCTGCTAAACGTGTAAGTGGGTGCTAGAAAATCATGAGAAGAGAGTTACATAACAAGAGGTATGGAACGTTGACATTTGCCGTAATTACAACCAAGGAGAAAGTGCAAGTGAAAATAGTGGCCTCGATTGTATTTTACTGTAATTACTCTCAGCCAATGAGAAAGTACAAGAGAAAAAAAAACTGATTTTGAGGATAATTTGAAGGTTCCAGATCTTAAATGTGAGAGAAAGAGTAAGCTATGAACCAGAACAAGGTTTATTGGACACGGATCTAAGTTGAGAGCGAGTAGCCTTGATATTTAAAAAAAAAAAAAAAGCTCTTAGATAAATTAAAAAAGGAAAGATGAACATTTCCCCTCTGTGGGAAAACAAACAAATGACATGAACAGGAAATTCACAGTGGAAAAATCGGAATGAGTGATAATCTTTTGAGGGAAAGAAACAGATTCTCTGTCATGTAATCAGACAGCAAAGATCAAACGAGAGGCCATGCCACCACTATTCAGATTGTCAAAAGTTTGGGTTTGGGTTTGTTGTTCTTTTTTCTTTATTTGAGTGGAGATACTCAATGTTGACATCATGAGACAGAACAGTCTCCAATTTCTCCTGAACCCTTAATTTTATGACAATGCTCATGATGGGTCAAATAACAAGCTTCCAAGAATGCTCATATTCCGATGACTGGAACCCGCGAACATGTTACATTATACACCCAACATCTCTCAGTAGTGGAAGTAATTATATCTTCTAATCAGCTGGCTCCCACTGGAGTGGTTATCCAATAGATGGGTGTGATCTTCACAGTCCTCAAGAGTAAAAAAGGAAGACAGAATGTTCAATGTCAGGGTGAGGTACTATAGGAAGATTTGGACCAGCCACACCTGGTTTTGAGAAAGGAAGATGGGGCTACAGGCCAAGGAATGTGGGTGGTCTCCTACAGCCAGAAAAGCAAGGACATAGATTTTCCCCAGAACTTCTAAATGGAACATAGTCCAACCAACACCTTAATTTTAACCCATTAAGACTAATTTTAGCTATCCATCTTTCTAATATGTATTATTTGAAACTATCCAATTTGTGATCATTTGTTAAATAAATTAGAGAAAAGTAATACAATAACCTTTCTTCTAAAAAGGTAATTGCCCACACACTGATCCTCTTGGAAATATTTATAAGTGCAACCATAGATACATATTCAATGATATTCATAATAGTGTGATGTATACAAGTGAAATTTTGGGACTGGCTTCACTTGCATGAAGTGAAGAACTGAGAAGTGTGTACATCTGACTTATTTGTTGTCTTGCTAACTTTTTGCCCAGGCTGACCTTGAACCACAACCTTCCAGCTCTTCACCTCCCACACAGCTGGGATTATAGACATTCATTTCCACCACAGACTCTACTACCTAGGTCTTTGACATATCTAACCATGATAGCTGGGTTGGCAGGGCTGCCAATGACTTTATTTTGCTTTTTGTCCTTGTCTATGCTTTCTAAGCATCCACCATAAAGCTTATATTATCGAAGCAGTTTTGAAAAAATACTACAGAGCACATTCATAGAATGAGATGGCATGTTAATACTTTTTTTAAAAAAAAGAATCAATGGTGGAAGGATATTGGAGTTGGGAATATTAATGATATATTACCAACTGATAGTGTGTCTTGATGACTAGTTGGTTTAACGGTGCATGCTCACTCGCACAGAACGGAAGGTTGTCTGGAAACCCTGCCATCCACCGTGGGTGGGGACCTCCTGGGCCATTCCCACCCTCTGGATCCACTTCCTGTCCCAGGAAGCAAGCGCACATCTCTAGTAGTTGCTAGTTCTTCAAAAAGTCCTGGTTGCAGGCCCTGGAAGTGGTGACAACTGCCAACCTGGTAGATAGGTCTCTGGCCACACCCTCCGCTGCACCAACCCAGCAGAGGCCAAGGGACAGAGATGGAGCCAAGCACTTATGGGGATGGATCTGCCTTCTGCATGCGGCTGCCGGCTGCTGCTCCTGTGGCAGTCTGCTCTGCCTGGCACCTCGGGCTGAGCTCACTTTGCAGAGCAGTGGCTGGGGATGGTGGAGGCCACCTCCCATGCTGTGACCTCTGAACCCCCAGCATGAGTGCCCCAGCCTCTCTCAGATCTCCCCCTGCCCCGGAGAAGCCCTTCAGCCTGGGCCTGGAGAGGCCTGGGAGGAAAGGCTGAGCTCTGGTCTTTGGAGGTAAGATGGCTCTTCCTATCCTCACTTCCAGCCTGTGCTTCTCTGCCCTCACGGCCCCTGAGGTCTCTGATGCCCTCTAATCCCCAGGCTTCTCTGAGGTACATAGGGAGTATGTGAGGCTGTAAGAGTCCAGTCCAGGCCCAGACCACACAGAGCTCCAGGAAATCTCTAAGGCCGAAGAGACCGAGAAGAACCCAGCTGTGGCCCTGCTGACGGCGGGTGATGTGCCAGCTGCAGCCTGGAACGTGAGATTTCTGCACTGCCTCTGGACCATGCAGAACCTGTGCTTATCTGCTCATGCTGCGGGCAGGGCAGGGCCAGGGTCTTCCTCAGGGCCCAGGACATGGAACCACCTCTTCCTAACCAAGCAGAGCCCCGCCAGCTGCTCATTCACCATCCCCGAAGACTCAGAGGCCACCTGATGCCAAAAGGACTTGGCGGTCCTAACACAAACATGGAAGGGGCCACGTTGATCTGGCATGAACGGCCTGGAGGGCATTGGGAGACCCTCCCAGGAACCACAGCGACCAACGCTCCACCTCCACGTGGGAACATCTCCAGAAGGCTGGGCTTAGAAGTTCCTACACTGAGTTGCGGGAGCAGGGAATACCACATGGCCCCAGTCTTCTCAACATGGGCATAAGGAATGTTCCAGAACTTCCTGGGGGTGACCTGACCACCTCATCCCTGGGCCACGACCCTAGACCGTGACACATGGCATAAGACCATACCTCCACGTGTGAGAGTGATATGAAGACCAGCCACCCTTTGTAAGAGGACAAAGGTTGCCAAGTCCTCGGCCAGCGGCCAGCTGAGGGCTCCAACCTGTGACACCAGGCTGGGCCACTTCCTGCCCTCAAGATGCTCCCAGGTCATAAAGGGACAATGGGTTGTTTGGTTTTGGTTTTTTTAATAGACAAAAAAGGTTTAAGATGCTGGGAATTGCAGTGGAGACCCAGAGCAGAGCTGACAGTGACTATGTGAACATTTGGCAGGTATATCTTTCTTCCAGAGATTTCACAGGGTGAGCCAAAGTTAATTTGTAATTAAAAGCAATTATCTTGCACATCCTCACCTCTGGTCCTCTTTCTGTCTCTCTGTCTCTGTCTCTGTCTCTGTCTCTGTCTCTGTCTCTGTCTCTGTCTCTGTCTCTCTCTCTCTCTCTCTCTCTCTCTCTCTCTCCCTCTCTCTCTCTTCCTCTCCCTCTCTCTCTCTTCTTCTCTCTCTCTCTCTCTTGTCCCCCAGCCTAGAAGGCCACCATTCCCAATGGCAGAGCACCAGCATTTAAAAAGCAAAACAAAATAAGGCGACTCTTGGGGTGCATCTAAATCATGAACCCAGTGATGAGCACAAGAGGGGCGTGGAACCCCTTACCCTCACTGCCCATGTTACTCGCATTTTCCAACCACATTTTTCTATTTTATTGTAAAGATGCTGTAGAGGAGTTATAGTTACATGAGTAATGAGTACATTTCTTGCCTAGCATTGTTACCTCCACCTTTGTTTTTCTCCTACTATCCCTTCCCTCCCCGCCTCTCCTACTCCCCCCCACCCCCCACCCCGCCCCATCCCAGTTATAAAATTCATTTGCAACTTAGTGTCTTGTGAGTATCATTGTTGCAATGGGTCATCCTGTGTCCTTGTTTCAGCATTTTGTTATTCCCCTTCCCCTCCTCAAATTAGATAAATATATACACAAGATGCAGGGTACAAAATCAAATACTGACAACAGGGGATAGAACATAGGGGGAAGAACATACAAAAGAAACAAAAGTAAATCACATAATACATTAAAGACAACAACAACAACAAAGAAAAACCTCTTGTGTCCTTATCTTGGGTTCATTTCACTTAGCCAATCACATTCTTTTAAGGATTATTTTTTCTAAAGAAGGACCCAAGGTAGGTATCCTTAGAAAGAGTACTCCTTCACACCTCTATGACCTGGGGTTTGTCCCTTTAGCCTCTTAGTAGCCTAGATTTTTTTTTAGTCTATCAATTCTGGGTGATATTATTAACCTCGTAAGGGCAAAGGTGACAATTAAGTTGAGAAATAACTCCTAGCCCACAGTCTCTAGAAAAGAAAAGCTAGACATATCCTTGCTCATTAGTCTACACTCATTCTTGAAGAACTTGCAGTCTAAATAACATCAAGACACAGGTCCTGTCTCTCTATACATATCTTCCAGATAACCATATTTTGAAAGTCTCTCAAAGAATCCTGAAGATGGCTGACCTCGCACTGTACAGCAAAACACCTTACCATACTATTCCTACCTCACTCTGCCCTCAGCCTTCCGTCTTCCCTCCTACTTTCTTATGACCACTTAAACCCGATCACCACAGGCATCTATCTTGTTTTTTCTGCACTCCCCCTGACTGCCTGACCTTACGTGGATTTTTGTAGTACTTTCCTCCCACTTCTGCATAAGGTCCTCTCCTGGCCAACAAACGTTCATTCCTCTTCATCAGCTTTCCACTCATTATCCTGCCCAATCTACAGGGGGCCCTAGAGCAACCTGCAAGAATGTGAGTCTTCCCAAGAAGGCTGAGGTCCTCAACATAGTTTTGCACTTATGGGATCTGCTCTGCTAGACAGTTGCCATTTGAATCATTTTACAGAGATGCTATCAACAAGGCCGTCAAGCTCCAGGGGTCATCTGGTTTCTACCCTAAATAGTTCTAAATGGGCCACATGCACTCCATAAAGACCATCCGTTCTACTTGGCATAATGCAAGAAATAGCCAGAAGGTATCATCTCAGGATTCCCCTGCAAAGCCTTGTGGAATTTGCAAGCCTCACTGGGAGAGAAGCAAAGAAAGAGCCAAAGCTGGGCATGGTGGTGCATGTCTGTAATAACAACAGGCAAAAGCAAGAAGGTGAAGAGTTCCAGTCCAGCCTGGGCCACAGACAAAGATCTGTTGGGAAATAAAGAGATAGAAACCAGAAGTAGGAACTAGAGGAGGAGACAGAAGGAAGGAAGGAAGGAAGGAAGGAAGGAAGGAAGGAAGGAAGGAAGGAAGGAAGGAAGGAAGGAAGGAAGGAAGGAAGGACATATCCTTTGCCTCCAAAGCCATCCATCTCCTCCATTCTTGCTGCCTCGCTCAGAGTGATTTGCCAACAAAAATATGTCTCCCCGAAAGGGAGACTGTCGTTCTACAGCCACACAGAAGTAAAGAGAGAATGAAGAAAGCACATATCCAGAAGAAGGGCTTGCTTGTTACTCCGCACTCTATTTTAATCAAAAGTTCCAGTTCCTGCTAGAATAGCCCCAATGGGTGTTTTCAAGGTCTCTGTTTTGTCCTCAATATCACAGTGCAGTAAAGAGAACATTCAAACCCCTTCTAGAATACTCTAGACAATTCTACACTGCTCTTGAAGATTCTAGAATGTTCAAGAAGAAAGACTATATCCAGCCCAACTTCCCACAAACCTTTGTTAGATCAAGCCTTTTGTGTTTGAAACTGGCTTGAGAACCACAGAAACCTCTGGGCCCTGAGGCACAAGCTCAGAGCATCACCTCATTTGGATGTGAGCCTCAGCCATCACCAGCTTGCTCCAAGAAAGGCCCATCCCTCAGCAAGCCACGCAGAGGGTCCCCAGGTGCCCATTAGCATTTAATGTGATTCTTTATGGTAAATGATGGCTGAGTTCCACTCATTCAGAATGGAACTAGGTCTGGTTTGCTCATGGAATAGGATGCATTAGTGAGATTAAAGGGGGCCAGTACATGTCACTGGAGCTGCTACAGACAATAATGACAGCAGGATACCATTGTTCCCAAACCATGAATCATGTCTCAATTCAACGGTGCTGTTGCACAAAGGTATTGGGGGGTCACAGTTTTGGACAATCCAGACAGGTTTCCCAACAGCCAGCCAGCCCTGAGTCATGAGGTAGGTTAGACTAATGCACTTGGATCCAAGCAAGCTTAGATTTGTGCCTTCTATGGAGATGCAAATGACACTAAGAAGTCAAGAAGAAAGTAAATCATCACAGTGAGAGGAAACAGGGAGAACACCTGCTATATTCTAGAAACTGAATTAGACTGAAGAACTAATGTCCCAAATTTCTCCAAACTGCATGCTCCTCTAAATTTCGTTGGATTCCAATTTCAAAGAAATGAAGCTGGACATGGTAGTTCACACCTGTCACCCCAGGTATTTGAGAGGTGGAAAGGGAAAGGATGATAGCTCAAGGCAAAAAGTTATCAAGACTGTGTCTCAACAAACAAGTCTGTTGTGGTGGTGTAAATCTGTAATCCTAGCCTTAAGTGCAAAGGGCAGAGCACACAATGACCTGGCTGACACAAGTGTCATGAAAGAAATAAGCTCAGTGGAAAACTACTGTTCATTGGGGGAGGGGGGTCATCACTCTATTGCCTTTCCAATGTGTTTCCATTTTTACCTTTACATTTACAAACTCTTAACTAAAAATGGCAAAGTAATACTTGGGAATGGCAAGAAACAGAAATATAAATAGATCTGAAAGACACTGACAAAACGACTGCAGTCACAGGCTTCCAGAAGTTTCTAAAGCAGAAGGATACAGAATTCTTTAAGTGCCAAAGTCCCTCCATCATTTTGTTTGGTGATGATGGACATGATGGTGCTGTTGGGGGCAGGAGGTGATGGTGGTGGTGATGTTGGTATAATGATTGCAAAGACCAATGATGAGGATCATGATGATGGTAGTGATAATAGTGGTGCTGCTGCTGGTGTTAGTGCTGGAGGCTATGGTGGTGTTGTGCTAATGATTATATGATACCTGTAATGATTGGTACGGTGGAAAGTGATAGTAATGATGGTGATGGTGATAATAGTGTTGGTGGTGATGGTGACGGTGGTGATGGTTGATGGTGAGGAGAGTGTGATGATGATGTTAGTCATGTGATCATAGTCGTCATTGGTGCTGACAATGGTGACGATGGTAATGATGGTGGAGGTAGTAATGATGGAGATGATGGTGGTGGGAATAGTAGTGGTAGTGCTGGTGTTGCTGGTGGAGGCGATGTGATAATGGTGATGACTGCAAGAGGATCATGATGATGGTAGTGATGGCAATGGTGGTGGTGGGGGGTTGAATAGGATAATGGTGATGATTGGTAGAGGTGAATGACCATGGCAGTGACAATGGTGGTGATAATAATACTAATGGTGATAGTGAGATAGTTAGACTGCATGGTGGATGAAATAAATTACAGGTGATAGAGTAGCACAAAACTGATGTTTAGATGGAAGGAGAAAGACAGTGATTGCTCTTAACACAAGCACTTAACCAAGCATTTTGGCAATGGAGGTACAGGTATATACATCTATGCTGAATTGGGGACCATGAGTCCCAAGTGCCCACACTTCATGAGCAGCTCATTTCTGTCTGTGAAATGAGAAATCTACACCGCTGAATTGCTAAGCATCTTTCTGCTCTAATAGTTTCCAAACAGCCTAAGCCTTATCAGCCTCTCAGAAGTTATAGGCACAGTCTAACAGTGAATATCTAACAGGGTCTTCTGTTGCAAAAGGATTTCCATGAGTGTTATTTTTAAATTAATGGGATGCATGTTTCAGTGTTCACAATAAATATATGAATATAAACAAGAGAAAAAAAACATGTAAATATATAATTATATTATGCACCTTATATAAATGTCATATAAATTCGGAGAGGGCAGAAATCAACCATGACTACCGATAATCCTGAATAAATAACACGTTATGCTTAGCTGTTTCTTGAAGCACAAGGTTGCATTATGGAAAATGACTTCTAACATCCCTGCTTCTCCGTTTCTCTTTGTGTAGGTCTTAGTTAGCTACAGTGACTGTTGCTTCATTTCGCAGTAGTGAAACAAATGTCATTTCAATGGAATAGTACAGAAAATGTCAATTGGCCAGGTAGTTTGGATTCGTAAAAAATCTGTCCAAGAAACAGGCCAACATAATAGGACTCAACTAGGGGCTGGCTGGAGAAGACGGTGGATCCCTAGAGGACCCCAGGAGGAAAACAAGATGGTACCCATTTGCATCAAAATGGAAGTCAGCTTCCTCCCGTCCTTACAGAGTTCAGTGACCTGCAGAGGAAACCAGATAAAGACCAGCCATAAAGCTCACTGGGCTTCCCTTACAAGCAGGAAGTTGGAGCCTAAGGATATAAGAAGCTATGCTAAAACAAGAATTCTCCTAGCTTGTTTGCAAGACTCAAAAAGTTTCAAGAAAACCTGGGGAAGCCAAACCAGGAAGCTGCACTTCTGGGTTCTTCCAAGGGCCACCTGGGAAAAGAAGCAGACCACCAATAACTAAGAAATGGGAGAATGGTTTGGCATGGGGAGTTCGTACGTGAGGTTTCAGAGTCTGCATATTCAATGTTTACTCTCTGAAGGACGCTGTGGGGAATCTTCTGTCTATTCCACATCTCAACATGAGACCCTGGCAGTGGTGCTACCGCTGTTCAGACTCACCAGATCTAGAGAAGGAAAATGGCAGCCAGAGTGGGGGCCATCTTGGTCTTCAGTTTTGTGTGAGTGTGTGGTCAAAAAGTGATCAACAAAGGGCAACAGTTACCTGGCATTCTGGGGATACCATGCCAAACAGCTGATCTAAGAAGGCGAAGGTAATATCTAGAGGAGATTGCTGTGGGCTGAATGTTTGTAATACCCCAAAATCAAGTATGGAAACCCTCCCTCTCCTCAGGGTGATGGTTTTTAGAGGTGAAGCCTTAAATAGACATGGTAGAGGAGGTCACAGGATAGGGCATAGAGAAATTAGTGTTTTATGAGGAGAGAGCTCCCCCATCTGAGGACACAGCCGGAGGTGCTTATATGCAAGTCAGGAAGAGAGCTCTGGCCCCGATGAGCTGAAAATATGGGCAGCCTACCTCCACACCTGGAAGAAAGGTTGTTGAAACCACACAGGCCCCAAAAGTTTATTATAGCAGACTAAGATAAATGCTATGATATAGCAGACCAATTCTCACCAGCTAAACAGTGGGGGTCATGATGAGGGGGTGGTGGTATGCGTAATGGCAGTGACAATGATGGTAATGGTGATGATGATGGTGGTGATGAGAGTTACAGTGTGGGTTAATGAATATTGTAGCAAATTAAAACATAGCTCCCAGTATCCCCAAATGTCACCTTTAGTTGGAAACAGGGCCTTTGCAGATTCTAAAGTCAAGATCGGGTCATTAGGTGGCCTTCACCCTGATGTCCTTATCACAGGGGGAATCTGGGCACTGGAGCCGGGGAAAACAGGGGAATCATGCAGGCAGAGTTGGGGTGATAGGTCTCCAAATCAACGGATGCCAAGCAGTGCTAGAAACTACCAGAAGCTGAGCTAGCACCATGGCACACAAGCTTCTAGAAGGAATCAGCCTGTGCAGCCCATGATGCCTTGGTTTCAGATATTTAGCATCCAGCACTGAGAAGTTGCATTGCTATTATCTAGAGTGCTATGTGTATGGACTGCTGTTGCCACACCCCCTTGCTGACAATGGCAACGGCTGTGAGCATGCCTGTACTACATGCCAATCCAGCCAAAGGAAGGCTGCACTCAGAAAGCATCAAAGTAGATCAAGAGGAACCCACCAATTCAAGAGAGAGCAGGTTTGCTGCTGCTCTGCCACCACCACCACCCAGATTACCTTGGGGAAGTGGTCCTAGCCTGGCTTCCTCATCTCTAGAACTTACTAACTCAGTGGAGATGCCACTGGCTACAATTACAGGAGATCCTGTATGTGAGTCCTGGTTCCTGGTAAAAAAAAAAACCTACTGTTATAGATTATTCTAGACTTTCCAGTTTACAAACCCTCTGCAGAGATGCTCTCCAATCTCAAACATCTAGTCCTCAGCTAACCACACTTAGCATAACCCCCTCCATACCCATACATCTCTACAGAAACATGGAAACAGCAGTTTCCTAGGCCTCTTTTGATGCCTCCAATGTTGCACACACACACACACACACACACCCCTCAGTTATAACTCCATGCTCTTTTCCTACCACTTGGGGCTTTGCTGGAGAAAACATGAGCTCCTCTTTAGCCATTTAATATGTAGATTTTATATCCTAAACAAAGATAACACTAATGAATTCACAGTCAACCTTTTCAGCCCTGTGATAGAAAAAGATTTTCAGTCACTTTAGCCCAAGCTACATCTGCACCCAGGGTCACCCAAAGAAAAGGACAACACATTAATCTTTGTCCTCCTTGTGTGGAGCAACCTCTCAAATAATCCATAGCGGTGGCACAGAGCGAAACTCAAAACCTTAAAACGCCATCTATCTGGTCCCCAATTAAAACATAATCTTTTTAAGCTGCCAATATCCAGTGACCAGAATCAATAGAGGGGAAGGTTCTGAATGGCATTTCTCAGTGATCTTCTCCACCAGGGATAGATTGTTGCTGTCATGCCCAGAGCTAGGGGGAAGCAGGCCTGCTAGGAAACCAGTGGGTGGAGGGTAGGACTGCAAATAAACTGGTGTCATCCCTCTGAGTGACTGATATGGAAATCATATTTTATGATTATAACCATGGAGATGATCATTTAAAACACTTCCTGCAAAAGCCCCGTATATTCCTCAGGAAATGAAGTAAGTACCCATCTAAGCATGGGCTGTGCATCTTGGAAGTGCCTCTCTGTGCTGGGTGCTCTCCTGAGAAGGGGTGCAACACGGCTGCTCCCAGGGCCCTCGGTGTTCCTCCTGTGCCCCTTTTGGTGAGCAGGAAGACAGGAGGATGAGCCATGACTGGGTTGCTGCTCGGATGAGTGTCTGAGCAGCAGACATGGGGACCTCACTGCAACTTGGGAGGCCAGTTGCCTTGGCTCTGACCTGTGACCCTCCTGGGAACTTTCTACTGGACAGACAGAAGCAACCTCTCAGTCTAGCCACATCTTTGCCCTACAGTTGAGCTGGAGAAAATGTTGTTCCCTCTCTGTTTGCAGCCATGATCTCTGCTGGCAGGGCCGACCTTGGCTGTGTTCTGCCTGCCTGATGTAGAAAATCCACACTGTCTGTGGACCCACACTCCCGCCTTGGCCAGCTCTTCAACTTTGCCTCTCCTCCCACTTTGGACATCATCCAGAACATGGGGGCGGTGCTGGAAAGCAGTGGGTGGGCATCTACTGTGAGCCTGACTGACAGACTGCTACAAAAAGCAGGGGTGCGGGGTGACTAGGATGTGGGGGTCCAGGAAGAAGAACACTCTTCCCAGCGATGAGCCTCCTGCTTTCTACACTCTAATATGTCTGCTCCTGGTAGGTAGGTTCTGGGTGTTTCTAGTAGGTAGGTTATGGGTGTTTCTGGTAGCTGGGTTCTAGGTGTTTCTGATAGGTGGGTTCTGGATGTTTCTGGTAGGTGGTTCTGGGTGTTCTTGGTAGGTGGTTCTGGATGTTTCTGGTAGGTGGTTCTGGATGTTTCTGGTAGGTGGTTCTGGGTGTTCTTGGTAGGTGGTTCTGGATGTTCCTGGTAGGTGGTTCTGGGTGTTTCTGGTAGGTGGGTTCTGGGTGTTTCTAGTAGGTGGGTTCTGGGTGTTTCTGGTAGGTGGTTCTGGGTGTTTCTGGTAGGTGGTTCTGTGTGCTCTTGATAGGTGGGTTCTGGATGTTTCTGGTAGGTGGGTTCTGAATGTTCCTGGTAGGTGGTTTTGGGTATATCTGTTAGATGGTTCTGGGTGTTTCTGGTAGGCAGTTCTGGATGTTCCTGGTAGGTGGTTCTGGATGTTCCTGGTAGGCAGTTCTGGATGTTCCTGATAGGTGGTTCTGGATGTTCCTGGTAGGTGGTTCTGGATGTTCCTGGTAGGTGGTTCTGGGTATATCTGTTAGATGGTTCTGGGTGTTCCTGTTAGGTGGTTCTGGGTGTTTCTGGTAGGTGGTTCTGGATGTTCCTGGTAGGTGGTTCTAGGTATATCTGTTAGATGGTTCTGGATGTTCCTGGTAGGTGGTTCTGGGTGTTTCTGGTAGGTGGTTCTGGGTATATCTGTTAGATGGTTCTGGGTGTTCTTGGTAGGTGGTTCTGGATGTTCCTGGTAGGCGGTTCTGGATGTTCCTGGTAGGTGGTTCTGGATGTTTCTGGTAGGTGGGTTCTAGACCTCAGAGTTGGCGAATATGAAAGTGGAGTGGGAACCTGAGGGAGGAGCAGGAAGGCTGTTAGAGAATGTCACAGTGAATGAAGATGAAGCCCCTGGAGAGAGCTGAACCAGCAGGAGAGAGAGTGGGGCGGGTAGAGGAGGGGCATGGTGGGCCTTGTGAGTGGGGGAAGGTTCAGGTCTCTTCCTTAGCTGATGACCACAGAGTCTCAGAAGAAAAGTGAGGTACAAGGGGTCAGGGAGAAACAACATGAAACACGAGGCTTTGTGGGGAACCAGGCATCAGATCTTAGGAAAAGCAGAAGTCCCAAATTAGTGTCATTTTTCCTGGCTCTGGTTATTCAGGTTGCCAATATCTTTGATTGGGATCCTTTTCCTATAGATTCAGAAACCACACAAGTTTGGCCACAGAGGATATTCCAGCTATGACAGGGGACCTAAGGGCAGCTCAGGACAGAGACCAATGGCCGTGCGGTGGGAGCAGGGGAGAGTGTGCTGGAGGGAAGGGTAGGGCACACAGGGAGTGCGGCAGATGTCCACACCCATGGCTCACCCACGGTCACCAGGCAAAGTGGCCCAGGCAGAGCCCAACCCCAGACCTACTCACTCTGAGAACTCTTTCTTCCTCTCTACTTCTTCCTTCTCCTTCCCTTCCCCCTGTCCTTTCCCTCCTCCTCCCTTCCCCTCTCTGCCCCTCCCCTTTCTTCTTCTCCTCCCTTCCCTTCCTCTCTGCCCCTCCCCTTTCTTCTCCTCCCTTCCCTTCCCCAATTATCCTCTGCCCTCTCCTCTGTCCTCCCTTCCCCTTCCCTCTCCCCTCTCCCCCTCTCCTCTCTTCCTCTCCCCTCCCACCCACTCTCCTCTCCCTCCCACTCTCCCCTACCCCGTTCCCTTCTCTCTACTTTCTTCTTCTCTCCTCCCTTCCTCTCTTTCCTCTCCCTCTCCTCTTCCATCCTCTCCTCACTTCCTTCCTTTCTTCCTTTTTCTCCTCTTTCTTTTTCTGTGCCACAATTGGAACATAGTGTCTTACACCTGCCAAACAAATGTTCTACCCTAGCTTGAGACATCTTCTTGTTGCCTTTGACAACCTACCTGCTCTCAAGGACCACAATACTTTCTACAAATGCTAGAGGGGTTGGGGTCCTCTAAAAGATAAGGCTACACACAGTCATTGAGTCATTTTCCATAGGTGAGAACCTTTAACAACTGAGGTCTGGCCCATGGGGAGGGCTGGGATGGGCTGGCTTGGAAGTCCGAGCAGGGATGCAAATATCATGCAGATTTTAGAGAGAAGGGGCTCATAGAGAGCAGGAGTGGGGACACTATAATAGGCAAAGCCCCGAGTGCCAAGAGACGGGAAATGCCTGCCAGGAGTGTGCCTTGTTGGGAGGAGGCTCAGACACGAGCCAGGGACATGACCCTGGTGCTTGCACAGAGCTCAGGGGCATGGCTCAGAAAGTGGAGTACTTGCCTACCCAGAACGCTTACTCAGAAAGCATGAGACCCTGGGATCAATCCCCAGTACTAATTTATTTTAAAGTCAAAGGAGAATTGTACATTTACATTGAATGCACTGTGGTTTTCATCCTGACCCTCCATACAGACTCTGATAAAGGTCTGCTTCTGACCCACCTACCATCATAGATCTTTATAAGTCAAGCTCGAGGACTTAATATAACAGTGACCTTTGATGCTTTCAAACCAGAGCCTTCCTATGCAGAACTTCCCATCTTGAAGTAGGATAGTCATTGAATCATTAAGGTGTACCTAAGTTCCAGAAACGTACAGCTGGATGATGAAGAAATGTTCTTCTCATAAACCTCTCCATTTTCCCTGTGCCCAAATCACACTAAAATTATTTTTGAAGTAATTTATACTTATATAAGCATGGTGTCAGGGTCAATAAACATTGGTGACATGTTAGCATCTTATTTCTTAGATCACCAAATCAGTTTCAAAAACTGTACTTTTTCACTTCCATGGAACATAGTTTAGTACATTCATGATAAAAAAAAATCAGAAAGCTACACTTATAATTGTGTAATGAGACAGCAAATCATGTTTGATTCTTATGGGGGGAAAATACAAAAATGAATTACATGAGACATGGGAAATCCAGATCTCTTCTTTTTCATGATCTTACTCCTATAATTTAGTTACCCACAGTCAACTGTGGTCTGAAAATGAAAATAGAAAATTCCAGAAATGAACAATCCATAGATTTTTAAACCAAGCACTGCTCTGGGTAGTAGGGTGAAAATTTTCTCTGTTCCACCCCATCCCTACTCCAGCTGGGACATGAATCAGTCTTTTGTCCAGTGTATGCTGCCCACCAGAGAGCCACTTAGTACCTGCCATGTTGCAGTATCACAGTTCTGGCATTCAAGTCACCCTTATTTTAACTTAATTTGGGCCCCCAAGCACAGGTGGTGATGCTGATAGTTGTTGTTACTTTGTATTGCTATAAGTATGTTCTGATTTTATCACAACTGTTGTTTCTTACTGTACCTAATTTACAAATAATCATTACCATAAGGTGTGTGGCTGTATGTACCAAAATGAGAATGGATACAGTAAAAGCATAGGATACACAGAGTCAGGATTACCCACAGTCTCAGGTGCACACTGGAGCTCTGGGAACACTGCCCCCAAACAGGGAGGACCAAATTAGCCATAGTTTAATTTTGTGAAGAGCCCAGACATCCTTCAGAAGATCACTTCAAGGAAGGCTGGCTGAACACCAAGCTAAGTTGTCCCCTGTGGTATGAGAAGACAAGGAAAGGTCAAGTGGGACAAGACACTCCTAAGTACTCAGGTCTGCCTGGCCTGGGCACCATCCTCTCTCACCTCACTACCATTGGTGCCATGACCCTTTGCCAGGTGACTTGCCAAGGGAGAGTCAATTCAGGCATTTGTGACTGGCTACTGTTCAAGAATGTCACTAGATATCATTGTTCTTCCTTTGTGGTTCCGTTGGCACTGTCCTCAAGGAAGACAATAGCCAGCAGTGACCACAGAGACAATCTCAGCCCCAACCACAGCCAGAGCAAATGGCTTCCTGGGCTGTCTTCTGAGGTATATGAACTTCATTGCCAGACACCCTGTACAAATCCCTCTGGCTCCCTTGGCACAATCTGGCTCACATTTTGCGTTGTTCTGAACTAAACAAGGCAACTGGGGTTCATCCTCAGGCTGGGACTTTAGATGGGCAGATCAAGTGGCCTCTGCTATAGCCACTCAGCTGGAGGGTATAAGAGAGGCTTCAGGGATGATAAATCACCAGAAGCTTATGATAAAGATGTCACATAAGCAGTTATTGCTGTGTGTGCTGCTAATATACTCCAAAGTGACCAACTATGCCATCAAGGGCATTTTAAATATTATTGTCTTGCCTACACATAGACATAGCAGACATTCTTGCATCTTAAAGTGACTACACCCCCCCACACACACACAAGGGCAATATTGTCAGCACAGAAGACCAAGCAGAAGAAAAATTATGAGAGGTGGAGGAAGAGATTGAGGAAAGGCTGCACTCAGACACCAGCAATGAGAATAAACATAACTGATTGCAAACAATAGGAACTGTGGCTCATAATCAAAAGACCAAACCTAAGAATTCATGGGATCGAAGGAGGTAAAACACTAACGAAGACATGCAATGCAAGGATGGTCCAACTACATAGATCAATGACTATAATACAACATACACACTGAATCAAGAACAAAAACCACATGATCATCTTAATAGATGCAGAAAATACTTTTGGTAAAAGCCAACATTCTTTCATAATAAAATCTCTGAATACACTAGAAATAAAAGGAAATGTACCTCAACATTAGAAAGGCTACATAAGACAACCCAATTCCTAACACTGTACTAAATGGAGAAAAACTGACACTATTTTCTTTAAAATCCTGGAGTAAGACAAGGATGCTTGCTCTCTCCATAGTATTCAATATATTGCCACAAAAATTCTGAGTCAGAACAATAAGGCTAGAGAAAGAAATAAAAGAGATTCAAATAGGAAAGAACAGAGTCAAATTATACCATTTTAGACATGATATCATCTTATAACTAAAAGACTCTAAAACCTCTACCAAAAATCTCTTGGAGCTCAGAAACACTTTCAATGCTGTAGCAGGAAACACAATACCAAAAATGTAATAGGTTTTCTATACATCAACAACAAACAGACTGGGAAAGAAATCAGGAAAGCAATCCATCCACAATAACCTAAAAAAATATTTTTGGGGGCTGGGAAGGTGGCTCAGTGGTAAAGTGTTTGCCTTGCATGCATAAGCAGAAAAAGAATTAGTACTGTGGCTCAAGTGGTAGAGTGCTGCTAGTCCTGAGCTGAAGCGCTGAAGGATAGTCCCCAGGCCCAGAGTTCAGGCCCCACAACCAACAAAAAATAAATAAATAACTTGGAATGAATGAAACTAAAGAGGTGAAATAGGCTGGGCACAGGTGGATCATGCCTGTAATCCTAGCTACTCAGGAGACTGAGATCTGAGGATCATGGTTCAGAGTCATCCTGGGCAGGAAAGTCCATGAGACTCTTATCTCTGATGAATCATCAGAAAACTGGAAGTGGTGCTGTGGCACAAGTGGTAGAGCTCTTTCCTTGAGCTAAGAGCTGAGGGACAGCACCCAGGCCCAGAGTTCAAGCCCCACGGCTAACCAAAAAAAAAGTGAAATAGCTCTTTTACTGGAACTGTATCACAGAGGAAATAAATTGAAGAAGATTCCAAAAGATGTAAAGACCACCCGTGTTCATGGATTGATAATTTCTTTTTTTTGGTCAGTTGTAAGGCTTGAACTCAGGGCCTGGGTGCTGTCCTTGAGCCTCTTTGTGTTCAAGGCTAGTACTCTATCACTTGAGCCACAGTGCTATGTCTGGCTTTTGAGTTGTTTATTGGAGATGAGTCTCATGGAGACTTTACTTCCCCTGTTGGCTTAAAACTTCAATCTTCAGATCTCAGGCTTCTGAGTAACTAGGATTACAGGTGTGAGCCACCAGTGCCCAGCTGACAACTTCTTTATTAGAAAACAAAATGGCTATAGTACCAAAATCTATATATTCAGTATGAGTCCTATCAAAAATAACTTCCTCACGTAGGTAGGAAAAAAATCAATCCTACAGTTCACACTGAAACACAACAGACCTTGAATAGTCAAAGCACTTAAGCAAAACAAGCAATGCTGGGAGTAACACAAACCTGGCTTCAAATTATGCTGTAGAGCCATAGTAACCAAAGCAGCATGGAACTGGCATAAAAACACACAGAAAAAGAGGATAGAGGAGAAGAGTAGAAGAACCATAAATAAGCCCACACAGTTACTGTCAACTCAGTTATAATAAAGATTCCAAAGATATACAACGGAGAAAAGACAACTTCTTTGACAAATGGGGCTGAGATACGCACATGTACAGACTGAAACTGGCCCCTGTCCCTACCTCCACACTAATGTCAACTCCAGGTGGACTAAAAGTATAAAAGTATACTTTATAGTCCCAAAAGTATAAAACAAATACAGGAAAACCTAGAGAAATACTGCAAGATACCAGCATCAGTCCTGAAGAGGACTCAGGAAGCTCAGGAAAGAAGAGCAAGGATTGATAAATGGGATTGAATCAAACCAAAAACCTTCCGCACAACAAAGAAGACAGTCACTAGAATGAAGAAGTCCTGTGGAGGGGGGTATTAGTGGGATGGGTAAGGCAAAGAGAGAGGGTAAAGTGGGGTCAGTGAGGTAGAAGAACTTTATAGGGTTATATGAAAATAGAACAATGAAACAAGTGGAGAAGTAAGGGAAAATGATAGGATGAATTTAATCAGGGAATATTGCGTGTATGTATAAAAATACCACCACAAACCCCCTCGTACAATCAATATATGAATGTATATGCATATGTATAACACGCGCGTATGTGCACGTGCGTGCATGAGCACCGATCCTGTAGCTTGAACTTAGGGTGCTGTCCCTGCTTTTGGGCTCAAGGCTAGCACTCTACCACTTTGAGCCTCAGCTCCATTTTCAGCTTTTTTGGTAGTTAATTGGAGATAAGAGTCTCACAGAACTTTCCTGTCCAGGCTGGCTTTGAACCACAATCCTCAGATCTCCTGAGCAGCTAGGATGATGGGTGTGAACCACCAGTGCTAGGCAAAAATATTTTTAATAGAATAACAGGAATGTAAAACCGCTTCTGTTGGGGATAGATACCAGCAGGGGGAACACAGTCTCAAGTATCTTATACACATGTATAATAGAATGACACCTGCTGAGTGTTCCTAGAAGAGGGAGGGGGTGAAGAGGAGTGAAAAAAAATGGGTTGGAGGGGACTCATTGCTTGCAGATACGGTAACATCACACTGAAACACTACACAGCTAGTATATGCTAATAAAGTATGGGAAAATAGACATTTGAATCCTGCTACACTAAATATGTACTTGTATATGATATAAAGTATGGGTACCTTGCCATAGTTGGTATCATTGGAAATGTAAGCATCTTTCACAACTCATTTGTAAGTGGGCAAATTCTTTTTTATTATTACTTTGATTCAGCGCAATCTTTATTGGAGCTCACTAGGTACAAGTGTGATTGAGGTAGGTCACCTGCACATCTCATTTAATTCTCATGCTGCCTTGTTTATTTAAAAGACTTAACACTGAGGCTTATGAGAGCATCTTAAATCCCCTCAGATACCCAGCACTTTAGTCTGCTCTGGAGTACAATGCTGCTATGATCAAGGTCCCATGCCTCATCTAACTGAACTCGACTCACAAGTTCAATGTCTGTACCCCAAAAGTCATGCACTAGAAGCTTCCTCCCCAAGGTTAGATGGTAAAGGGATTTGGAGGTGGGACCTAGGGGGGTAGTTGGACCCCAGTGACCCATAAGTTGAGAAGTATAACTTTGTTACAAAATGACTTTCTTTCTGCCATGCACCATTTGTTTGTGGCACTCTGTGCCACCTTGGGACACTTCAGACTGTCCCACCAATAACAATGTCCTCACCAGAGATGAGCTTTTGCTTTAGCCATTCCATACTCCAGAGCTGTGAGAGTCTTTATAAATGTCCCCAGAGTTCTATTACAGCAACAGGACACTAACCACAATAGCTGACTTAAAATTAGTGAGCACCTTCTGAATTCCAGCCAGGAACTGAGTTCACTAGGAAATACTATTTGCCATATTTGGGTATTATTAGAAATGAATATGATTTTTGCAAATTTTATTTGGGAAAAAAACTATTTCACTACATAAATGTATTTTATATATTATGTTAATATTATTTATATTATATACACATGCATTTATATATTTTTATATTTATATAACATTTTATATATTTGTTAAATATTATAGTATGTACTGTATTAATTATTATTTATTATATCTTATTGTATTGTTATATATTATAACATATATGAAGTTTTTATATATTATATATAATTACATTATATATGACTTTCATATATATATATATGTAGAGAAAGAGAAAGAACTTTTGACTACAGTTTCTAGGTAGAAAAGATCCCTAGAAATGTAGTTAGAATGAGAGGGGGAGGTATCTGGAGCTCCCTTGTCAAGTCGTGTGCTGAGCAGGTGTCATCTGGGGATGGATAAGTTTCCCTTTCCGACTCGGCTGTGCCCCTCGGAGCGGCAGTGTGCCCTCTAGCCTGGTATGTGAGGTGAAGAACCATCTTGGACACTCTTCTTCAAATGGACAAGGCCTCACTGGAAATGGCAGTAAGCCCTGGTAGAATGACACACTTTCTCTGAGGGTGATGTAGATGATTTTACGTGAACACATGCCCTCTTTGACAAATACACAATGCCAGGTCAATGGGGTTCTTCGTCAGGAGTGAGCCCACACACTTTCCAGGGATAGCTCGGGAGTGGCCCACATAGGACAGACCCTGAACTAAGAGTCCTGAGCTTTGCAGCAGCAGGCTTCTCCACCTCCAGCGCACGCAATGGAAAAGGACAGTGAATTATGCTAGAAGAAAAGCAGACACTCTTCCGTACCTTTCACATCCGTTAGCAAACGTTGCCCTGCTTCTGATTGTTTTGATTTCAGGTCATTCTGCAGCTTCCTGGCACCCTGCAGATACAACTCTGAGCAGAGCTGCTACCTTGGAAAACATTTGATAAATTCTATTCACACCTGAGTCAGGATGTTTCTCTCAATGCCCAGTCTAGATTGCCAAATGCCTCCCCTAGTTTTATTTTGAAACAGAAGCACCTGAGAGCTCTGCTATTAATTTCAACTATTTAAAGAAAGGCACCTCCGGCATGGTAGGGAGGGGTAGGCTATGAATGACAGCCAGTTTGGTGCACGGTCTCTTTCTATACAGAAGGAACAGTGTAAGAACAGTATACTTGGCGATATTCAGGCGGCATATTTGACTTGAGCACACTGTTCCTGATGGTGTTTCCAGCTGCAGTTTGCAACAAAGGACCATGCAATCCTGGGTGCAAAACCTATGATCTTTACTATTTATTCTGTTAGAGAAAAGATTGAGTATACATACAGGACCTGGAATGGAGTACCCCAACGTAATAATCACACAGAGTAGCTAAAATTTAAACGAAGTAGGAGATAAGCAAGAATGGTCCGGATACCTCACACCCTCAAATAAATAAATAAATGTCCTGTATTATTAAGACACTGTCAGATTTGCATTTTCTTGAATTTTTTAAATCTATATTGGACTGTTTAAAAATTAACAAGCAAGCAAAACAAACTCATAATAGAACACATCCTAAAAATTTCTGATGACCCTTGAGAGCCCCCAGACGAAAGTCCCTTGTGACTCAGGCTGGTCTGCCTCATTGGACACCTGTTCTCTAATGACAAAGGTAAACATGACCTTGAAGCGAGCTGTGTAATGGTGTCAGCCTCTAAATACACACACGTGGCCCCTCCCAGCCTCCCCACCTCACCAGCAAAGGTCGCCCCTCAAAGTCAGCCAGTAACTTACAGTAATGGATTTCAAAGTCAAGAATCTAATGCAAATCTAAGTGTTTGCTTATTCGCTCTCTGAAGCCCGGACAGATTAAGTTTGGAAGTATTTGGAAGTATTATGTAGATAGATGATATCTGCATAATCTAATACAGATGACTTCTAGAATCTGTGGGGTGCATGCCGGTGGGCCAAGCCTTGCCAATAACATTAATAAAGTATGTGTTTCTGTTAGAATTTGTGTGTGTGTGTGTGTGTGTTTAATTTTATTTAATTGCTGGGACAATGCTGAAGGGTTTTAAATACCGTTGTTTTTTGGCAGGAAAGCGACCAGTCCCAGAGTAAGAGATCTTCCTCCCTCTTACGTTTATGTAACAGGATTGACTTTGTGAAAGGACATTTAAGAATGGCGTGATTTACATCCCCAGAGAGCTTAATACATCATCTGCACGAGGTTATGCTTGTTTACAAATTTCATTGTAAAACGTGCAGCGGACTGGTAATTCCATCAGCACCCACATTTTCCCTGCCTCCATTCAGATCTCAAGCCCAATCTTCACACACAGGCCTGACTCCAAGAAAATGAAGTCTGCGTCTCTTCTCCCGACCAGACAGTGGACACGATCCTAGCCCCTATTTCCATGTGCTTACCCAGGGCCCAGACAGGGTTTTCCTTAGCTTGTGTCCTTTGGAGGAGCCATCAGAAAAGATTAAACCCTTAAAAAGTTAAGCTTCTAATGTGAGCCAGCTTCTCTACACACAGCATATGGGTTGGTGGGGGTGTGCGGGGTGAAGAGGGGGACATCTCACACACTCGCGCCGTGGAGACATTGCCACTTACTCCCAGATCCATAGCTTAGCTCCTGTGTGGCCTTGGGTTTGTTGACCTCTCTGATCTTCCCTTTCTGCTAGTATGTACTTCACCAGTGCCAGAACCTTGCACTGGAACTTGCCCCCGAGCTCCTGCGGGTACACTGGTGTGACAAGGACCGCCAACTCATATGCACAAGGAGGCCAGGGTTCAGGTCCACAGGAAACCCTGGGGGTTCGCGTACCCACCCCCAGCACTCACCCCAGGCAGATCCCAGACGACGGGTTGTCTGCAGACAGAGGCAGCCATGCCAGACAGGGAAGAGTGTCAGGACAAAATTCAAGGGGGAAAATCCCAAAGGGGAGTGGCAGGGCAGCAGTGGCCGGCAGTGGTTGTTTAGAGCCCAGGTATGAGATCTGGAAGGACTGGGCACGGAACTGGGCCAGCGCTCGGGCAAAGGGGAGAGCAGCCATCAGTGCTCCAGGGCAGGGCAAAGAACAGGCCACGGCCAGGGCAGAACGCAGTGCAGTGGGCTAGAGCAGAGCAGGGCTCCAGTGACATGGAACCCTGAGCACCTCCTGGCAGAGCATGGCTTTGCTCGAAGGGCAATGAAAAGCCACTGCAGGGATTCAGGCTGGAATGACGTTGTAGGAAAGTGAATGAATATGGATGAGGGAAAGGGCCTTCACAGAACTTTTCAAAAGCTTTGTGCCATGCTGGACACCAGTGGCTCTCGCCTGTAATCCTGACTACTCAGGAGGCTGAGATCTGAGGATCACAGTTCAAAGACAGCCCAGGCAGGAAAGTCTGTGAGACTCTTATCCCCAATTATCCACTAGAAAACCAGAAGTGGCACTTGGCTCAAGTGGTAGAGCACTTGCCATGAGCTGAAATGCTGAGAGATAGTGCCCAGGCCCAGAGTTCAAGCCCCACGACTCTCTCTCTCTCTCTCTCTCTCTCTCTCTCTCTCTCTCTCTCTCACACACACACACACACACACACACACACAAGCTTTGGGCCAATGAACACACAGGCACATGCACACATACACAGACATATGCACACCCACCTGCATGCGCTCACAAGTACACACACACTGCACATGCATACACACAGGCACACACATACATATATACTCAGATATGCACAAGCATATGCATACATGCACACAACCTGTACATGCACACAATTGCACACATGCATTTGTACATTCAACATGCACTCATGACACATATGTACAGTTGCATTCATGCATGTTCACATGCATGCTCACCTGCACACATTCACACAGGTGAATGCACATTCGACCTACATACACTTGCATGCATGCATGTGTGTATTTGCACACACACCTTTGCAATGCACATAAATGCATTCATGCACATGTTCATATACATACACACTTGAATATTCACATGGGTATACTGTACGTGTGTGCATGCACTACACACACTCTGGCAGGCAGGTGTGCCTATTTGCACACGCATGCATGAGTACACATATATGCATGCATACCCACGTGCACAGGAGCCATGTGTTTACCATCCTGTTCCTTCAGTGCAAGGTCTGGGGCCTCTGCAATTGCCTGAGGGACTCAGCCAGGCTCATTCAGGATGCTGAGCAACACCATCTAGAAGGAAGAACAGGAACGAGACAACATTGGTCACAGCTTCTCTGGGCAAGAGCACACAGCTGTCAGCACCCCGCTGTCATTTTACATGTGCCATTTAATGACCATGTCCAAGTTACCAGGCAGCTCGTGGGTGAGCCCTGCAGGACAGGCTGCCAATGTCCTGGAGGCACTGAGGAGCACCTGTGGCCCAGGACCCAGCCTCCAGACAGACACCACACACGGGTGCGAATCACCAACAGCAGACACAGGCAGTTGGTGTCAAGGAGAGAAAAATGAGGACCAGCCTGTGTTCTGACCCAGCTCCCGATACAGTCATTTGTCACCAGTGGGTGCTTCCTGAGCAGCGTGTGGATGATCGGCCAACGGGGCCTGCATTTCGCTCTGACCCTCTCAACATCTCGCCCTCTGTGCCGTCCTGCAGTATTAATCAAAGGCAGGAAATTAATAGCATCCCCCTCCCCAGCCACGTGGCCCTGAGAACCATCGCCCAAGCTGAGCAGTGAGGCTCTGTGCTTGTCCTCTGCGTGTACTGAGAGGAGGACATGCTCTGAGTCCCCCAATGGGACCCAGTGGGGCAGAAGGGCTTTCTCGATCCATCACCTCCCCGAGAAGACCTCCCGATTTCATCCAGACCAGTTCCAATCCTTCTCACTGCACGTGCTTTTCCTTAGGGCCTCTGCCGCATCTTCTGAAACAACCAGCTCTTTTCCAGGCATTAGATCCAGGAAAGAGGCCTAAGATCAGGATCCAGAACTTAGGCGTTCAGATGTCACTACCCAGTGGTGAACTCCCAGACATCCTTCAACACCTAGAAGCCACATGAATGGAAGAACCAGGACAGCTTCATTTCCGAGTTCCAAAATTTCAGCAGAGATTCCTGGCACCAAGTAAGATCCGACACGCAAGCTGCGCTCTTTAGACCGTCCCTCTTCTCTGAGCGTGTGCAAGGGACATGGGGCCCCTGCCCTCTGCAGACGGAGGCTGTGTCTGATTTTGACCCATCCATTCCCACAGTAGCGATGATCCCTAAGTGCTGATCGTGGAAGGCCTGGGTAAAAGGTGAACCCCTCTTTCTTTTCCTCTCATTCAAGCTCTGTGAGTCCTAGTCACCCCGGGAATAAAGGCTACACAGCCTTTGCCTGGGGAGGCAGGCAGAAGGAGTCTGGCTTTTTCACTGAATTTTCACAGAGCCTTCCAGGTTGACAAATCTTCTGATCTGCCAAGGAGGAAAAGCAAGGCCCCAGAACGACTGCCTGATAGAGCTTCTTCTATTTGAATCCAAGATTGTCTGTGCCCAAAGCCCAGTGCATAGGACTTCCTTCGAAAGAGAGTCAGGAATGCAATATGGACTTAATAAATAAGGTGCAAGTCAAAAAGTCTACACTGTGATTATGGAAAGAAAGGGATGGCTAATTTACATCCTTGGAATTTTCAAAGGCCTATTTTATCCATTGTGAAGGAGCTACGACCCAGAGAGGTTGAGTACCTTGCCCAAGGTCACACAGATGATTCATGGAGCATCCCAAGTCTGTCTGAGGTGAGGCAGTCAGAATTGATTCTTGACAGATGCCAGTCGCTCACACCTGTAAGCCTAGCCACTCAGGGGGCTGAGATCTGAGGATTGTCATTTGAGGCTAGCTGCAGCAGAAACGTCTGTGAGACTCTTATCTCCAATGAACCACCAAAAAGCCAGCAGTGGATCTGTGGCTCAAATAGTAGAGTGCCAGCCTTGAGTGAAAAAGCCAGGTAGGAGCATAAGGCCCTGAGTTCAAGCCCAGCACCACCACAAAAGTAAGTAAAGAGCTCGGAATCCACAGGTAGAGGAAATCAAGCATCTGAGGACAGGTGTGAAGAAGCCCCAGAGCGGACGAGCGAGGGGCCTTCGTGGTGTCTGGTGTGGACGGATCCGTGCTTCCCCAGACCAACACTGAAGGTCTTTAGTGAGCGACCCTAGAGGAACCTACGATCTTCAAGTTCCCCAACAATACCTTTCAGCCAGGCCCGGCTCCCCACACTGCCAGGACGGAACTTTCCAGGATCTCAAGCTCTCTACCTTGTCTTCAGACTTCTTTCCTGTGACATCTCTTTCCCACCACAGAGACCATTTCCAGGAGTTCTGGTCCTCATGCCTCCTTCTTCCCTTTTCCTTTCCCTGAGGAAGTGCTGCTCGGTCTCCATCTCACTCTCGGCTGCTTGTCCCCTAGCCCTAGTCCATTTCAGGGTCCTCCTGCTCTTTCCTGTACACACTGCTGTCACATCCAAGCCTCCTCCTCTACTTTTCAGTGGACTTCCGGAAGCTGGCACCTTGTCTATCTCTTAACAGCTTCCCTGTCTCCTGTGGAATGGGGCCTTTACACTTGCTGTAAAGGTGAGGGTCTGTTTTCCCACTCAGCATTGTGTGGATCGTCGATTTTTCAAGATAGCTCGCGCCTCACATTTTTAATGGGTGTGTAATATTCCACCCCACTCTACATCCATTTATAGGGTGGCTGTTGCATGCAGGCCCTGGGCTAGGTCCAAAGAGGCAGAAGAAAAGCGTGTGTGTCTGCAGCCCACCGATAGAGCAACACCCCATCACCCACCAGCCTGGGGCTCACCGAATACAAGCAGGATGTGCGAAGGCATTCGTTTAGTGGATGAGCAAACAGACAGAACTTGTCCAGAGGCTGTTCTGCCTGCCAGGTCCTCATGGAGTCCTGCCCAGGACCTGGCGTCTAGACTCAAGGCTTGAGGGTCTTTCTAGTACATTCCTCTTTTCGGGTAACAACAAAGGAATGTGGTGGTGTTTTTTTTTTCATTAGTTTGACTTCCACAGAGTTCTAAATCAAACCAAAGCATTCAAATTTTAAAGGTTTGATCAGCTGAGAAATAAGGATATTAAATATGATTAAATATGATTGCATTTGAGGGTGAAGCCTGCTCTTCCATTTCTTGCTTTGATTAAAAAAAGCTATCTGGGCTGTGAGGTAGAAAACTTCAATGCGACAAGAAAAAAAAATTAGCCTGTGAGTCTGCTGTCATTCCGACTTTTTGTAAGAAAATAGTATTGTTTAAGATGGGTTTGTCACCACATCAAAAACACATGAGCCGGTATCTATCCACAGTTAATACCTTCTCTCCCCCTTAATTGCTCAAAATAAGTGCAGTTGCAAGAATGAAAAAGTTATTCCTATAATTCTTTGGGGGACACAGAAAGGCTCTTCTTTTTATTTCATGGCGCTTAGACCATTCGTTCTGATGCCTTAGCTGAAATTTAATTGGTGCAATATTGAAGTTTAAATAGTAATAAAGTTTTCTTGTCCTCAGGTTACGAAGGGGAAATTACCCATAACGTTGTTTGGATTGTAATATTGGAGCGGCTTCCTGCTCCATCTTTTCCTGACATGACTGCTGTGAATGTCTGCATTGTCCACAGGACTCTTCCCGGAGGAGCAGAGCTCGGCCAAGCAGGCTGATCCTGGAAGACTTTTCTGAATCGTTGGGACCCACAAGGATCAAACTAGGACTCCCCAGTTAGGGTGCAGGGAAGGTCTGTACAGCAATTGGCAGTGTCATCATGAGAGAGGAGTAAGTGCCAGAAAGAATTAAAAGGGGGGAGAGAGAGAAAGAGCGAGAACTCCTCTGTAATAGCTCGCTTATCTCCACCTCCTAATTGAAGAGTTGGCTGGGGCTCAAAATGTGGCCTTCACCCACCTCGGCCCTGGAGATACCGCTGCATCACTAGGGGCAGGGGAGGGGATGGAGGGGGATGATCAATCACAAATTAGCCTTTCATTAGCCGAGCTGGAGAGTGCTATGGAAATGTCTAAAAGAGGGAGTCAGAGCTGTAGGAATGGAGTCTGTGGAAAATCCTTCAAAGACCTGCAGCCTACAGAACCCCCCCCCAAATCAGAACCCAGGTGTCCTTGGGAAAACCAGGACTGGACTTCACTCACAGCTACCACTGAACCTGCACTGGGTGCCAGAAAATTGCTCAACCCTGGGAGCTTGTCATGGCTGATATCCTTGGCTATGATGGTGAGCTGTGCTATCTCTGGGCCCCTCTCATGTGACAAGATGGCTGCTAGATTGATTACAAATGCAGAGTCAAGGTTAGATTTCAATTTGGGATAAATAACAGATGACTTACAGTATAAGTATGACCCATGCCAAATTGGAGATACATATATGTATATATGTGCATGTATATATATATATATACATATACCACAAATCATGTCATTGATCTGAAATTCCCATTTAACTAGGTGTCCTGTATTTTATCTGTCAGATCTAGGCTGGAGGCAAACTGGAGTATCAGGCGTTTATTCGGTCCTAGAGTCCTCACACTGTCCCTCTTAAGACCTGTAGAAGCAAGGTACCAGTGGCTCAGGCTTGTAATCCTAGCTACAAAGGAGGCTGAGATCTGAGGATCAAGGTTGGAAGCCAACCCAGGTAGAAGAGTCCATGAGATGCTGATCTGGAGCTGTGGCTCAAGTGGCAGAATGCCAGCCTTGAGTGAAAATGTTGTGACAGCACCCACACTTTGAATTCAAGGCCCAGGACCAACACAAACACACACACACACACACACACACACACACACACACACACACACACACACACACAGGAATACATAGGGGAGGAGAGGGAAGCAGAGAGAGAATATAAGAGAATGAGAATAAAAAAGAATAAGAGAGAACTCCACATAATGCCTATGTGGTTTGAAATATTGACAATTAGCCCTTCTTTTCACTTACAGGCTTCCCTTAATGTGGAAATGCGTTTGGATGATACAGAAGAAGAAAGGCGGACCAACACAAATGCAATATTCAATGCATGTAAGTGAGAATGGAGCTGGGTAACTTGAAGGGAGGGGTGGGGCTGGACGAGGCGAGCAGGATGAAAGGGCAACTCTGGACTCGCACTAACACGTTGGATTGAAACCCCTCTGCACAACTACTTAACGATCAAAATAAATACATAAATACTGTTTCTAAAAACAATCTGATGGCTTTCCAGGCTCCATAGCTCTGACACAGAGCCGTGGGCTCCAGGCTTTGTTCTACATGACAATCTTCAAACTCTTGGCTACTAAGCCTCCTAAATGACGAAAGCATTCGCTTGATTTATTTAAAGCTTGGCTTGCCCAACTGGTCTCTAGAGATCAGGCATCTCATATTCGTGGGGTCTAGGTACTAGAGGAAAAGCAGCCATTCTAAGACCCTTGCCTTTGAACCAAAGCTAAAAAGCACTTTCTCAGAGGGAAGCAATCAGAAAGTTCTACAAGGAGGGCATCCTGTTGGTATCACTGGTAAAATAACGTCCATGGCTCTTTCAAATGAGTCTATCAGGTCAGTGCCCGGCCCCCAGCCATAGTCACCTGGCTCCGTTCTTCAAGGTGGGGAGGGCTGGTGTGGGGAGGCTGCCTGAGCTCTTCCGGGAAGTGATGAATCTGGACCCCCATTCGGCCTTCCAGCCTCCCTCAGTAACCACGTGCTCACGCAGAGTTCACACAACCAAACAGAACTATCAGAACTGACTCTGGGCCAGGCACCAGCGGCTCACGTCTGTAATCCTAGCTACTCAGGAAGGTGAGGTCTGAGGATCACGGTTCCAAGCCAGCATTAACTCACAGCAAGGTCACGTGATCTGGGAGAGGTCACTACTCCGAAGCTACTTTGGAGACTGTGGCGAGAGGAGCGCTGTGATTGCGGGCAGTCTGGGACCGACCCGGTAATGCACAGTGATACTTCCACATCTGCCTCAGGCCTGTGGTATTCTTTCAAGTTCATTTGCTTCTGGGAAAAAAAAAAAGAGTCAAGAGATAGGCGAAGTTTTAATGGAACAAATGCTATGAAGTGCATATTAATTACGGCTAAGACTTGAGTCTTTTAGCGAAATACATATTTATAAACCTTTGTGGAGCAAAGATCATTTACCTAAGTAGTGCAAGACAGCTTTGGAGCCTCCGTCCTAATCTGCCAGGTAAATATCCAGCTGTAATTGGTTATTTAATCCTCCCTCTTCCTCAGTAGGTTGGAAAGGCCCCCGTAAGACTGTTTTATTTCACAGAGAAAATTTGTTACTGTCTATAAAAATGTCAATAGAGATCTATACAGTAAAGCAATTACAGAAGAGCCAGGCACTGGTGGCTCACGCCTGTAATCCTAGCTACTCAGGAGGTTGAGATCCAAGGATCGAAGTTCAAAGCCAACCTGGGAAAGAAAGTCCCTGGGACTCTTATCTCCAATTAACCACCGAAAAGCCTGAAGTGGAACTGTGGTACTGTGGAACTGTGGCAAAGCATCAGCCTTGAGTGAAAAAGCTAAGGGACAATGGCCCAGCTCCTAAGTTCAAGCCCCAGAATTGCACAAAAGAGAAAAGAAGAAAGGAGGATGTACAGAAGGAAGGAAGGACGGAAGGAAGGACGGAAGGAAGGAAGCAGACTCCTCTGTGCCCCTGCTCCAATAAAGACCATAACAGATACAATGGCTCAGACCGAAGTGGGGGTCCTGGACCCTACCCCCCCAAAGACCCCGGCCACCCTCCTCCGAGGCCCTTCTGAGGGCCTGGTCTATGAAACCAAAAGCAGCCTTGGTTTGAAACCATCTAGGAAGGCTGGCCTATCAGCGTCCTTTCTGACAGAAAGGCCCCCTGTGTGGGGGCGGGGGGTGGGGAAGACCCCCTGACTTGCCATACCTTTTGTTTTCAAAATTAAAGTCCCCACTTCTCTTCCACGTGAAACACAGTCAGTCACAGAAAAGCTTAGATGCTCTGGGTCAAAGACCAGCCATATAAAGCAAGAGGTTCAAAGTTGAGCTGGGAGCCCAACTGTCGGTCAGTCCAACCCAGGTAGAAGGAACACAGGCACAGTGCTGTGTGGGAAATGGACTCCAGTCAAAGAAAGGAGCTGATGTCCATCAAACTCAGACTCAGAACCACACCAGGCACTGGTGTTCTCTCATTACAGATAGAGAAACTGAGCCACGGCACCCATTGTCCTGGAACCCCCAAGTAGGGAGGCTGTAGAGCATTGGACCACTGCTCCTTGCTGCATGACAATCCTGTCTCTTCAAGTCTCACCTTGTAGAGGAAATACGGTAACTCCTGCTTCTCCAGGATCACCAGGAAATGAACAGTTTTACCAAGGAAATTCTCCAGGTAGCTGCAATATACACCTTTGAGCCCCCGAAACACTTGAAGGTTTTTAATTATTTTAATGGAAACATTCTGTCTGATCTTAAAACAACCCATTCAGTGTGATTAACCTTGTCTCCCTGGCTCCAGGCCTTGAGCACTTACAACAGTTTGGGGGCAGGCTGGGTTCTCCCAGTGACAGATTGACACCCAGATGTTCCAGCCGCCGGCCAGCCACTGCCTGGGCCTGTGTCACAGCGGCCTCAGCCTTGCCTGGCCTCCCCGGAGCCTTCTTCCCTCTGACCTTACTCCCTGCACACAGACTGCCCCTTCCCAAAGCTGGCTGGCTAGGTACGCCCACCCAGCCAGGAAGTCTCCGTGGCTTTTTGTCACCTGCCCACGGTAGCATTGGCACCCTGGCATCCACATACTCCCCACTTCCCACCCCTTGTGGCAACCTGTCACGCCACCATCCGTGCCTTTTCCCAGCATGCTCTGGTGATGCCAAGCTCCACATGACTTCTTCTCACAGATGGCATGCATCTAGGCCCTGGCTCAGCAGTTCTCACAGTGGGTACTGACCAGCCCTGGGGTACCTCGAGGCCTCTAGAGGGGTCCTCGGGTCTTTGCTTCTCCTGTGTGGAAAGCTAGATTACACGGGGAACCAGAGAAATCAGCAGCAATGCAGGACTAGGCTATGTTTTATAGCTGAAGTTTTGTTTTGGAAACAGAAGCTAGGGTGTTGTTATTGTTGTTTTTTTAAGTGTTTGTATAACTTACTTATGTCCATGTGTAATGGTTTTGTTGTTATTTTTAATGAAATTGTAAATATGTTTATGACTTCTCAGTTCTATTAAAGTCCAGTACAGTGAATATTAACAGCTGTCACCTACACACAGAAGATACATGAGGCCCAAAGTCATTTCTTTGAGGTACCACAACTTGAACCCAGAGCCTCAGGCTTTCTCGGCTTGCTTATTTAACTAGTGCCTAACTCAACTTGAGCCATACCTCCTGTCTAGCATCTTTCTGGTTAACTGGAGATAGGATCTCCAGGGCTTTTCTGCCCTTGGCTGACTTCAAATCTAGATCCTCAGTCTCACTCTCCTGAGTAGCTAGGATCACAGGTGTGAGCCATCGGCACCTGCTTTCCACAGAGCTATTTAAGAGGAGGACATCTAGGGGTGTAGCTCAGTGGCAAAGCGCGTGCCTAGTATGAGTAGGGCCCTGAGTTGGGCCTCCGTGCATGTGCACATGCACGCGCACACACACACAATCTTTAAGCAAGGAAAAGATTCCTAGGACCAGCTAGTCTGAGGCCAGCTCATTGGGTCTTGGATGCCTCTTCCTTCCCCAACTTTCCTGTCCCTTTCTCAGAGCCAGGCTCAGGAGCCGCCACCTCCAGGCAGACACTCCAGGTTGAGACAGGCACCTGCTATCTGTCCCTTCCCTCTGCCATCCCCCGCCTAGAACCGTATGACACATGGCCTTGTCCTGTGCTAGGGACTGGAATAGGCCATGTCATTCTAATATTGGGACACACTGGACTTGGTCCCTGGTATGCAGACGGTTCTTAATGAATGCAGGTTCAGCTTCATGAATTGCATTATGCAGTCACTACTGTGAGTTCCTCTAATTTACCCACATTGAGTAAATCCCTGAAGGGTTTGTAATTGTCTCTGGGGGAATAAACATAATACAAACTTGCAAACTTCAAAGCATCTCTGTGGGCTGCCAGTCCCTTCCTTCCTCCCTCCCCGGGCCCTCCGGGGTCTCCAGTTTGCAGGACATCTCAGTACAACTGAACCTCAGCCTCCCCTGCCCGTTGGAGCCAGTGCCCAGGCTCAGTCACCTGCCGGTGTCTTCTCAATACTAGGGGCCTCTCTCTGGTACCATCAGCAATGCTGCCTGCTGATTCATCTGGGCTGAGAACCTCAAAGAACAGATTTCTAAGACCAGGGTGTATTCATTATCTACAATCACCACAACAAATTCTCGTGTGCTGATGGACTTACACAACAGAAATGTATTCTTGGGACTGTTCTGGAAGCCGGAGCCTGAAAGGTCCCGTCAAAGACTTCAGGGATAGACCTTCCGCACCTCTATCCAGCGACTCTGGGTAGTGGTTGGCTTTGACTGTGCTGCTGTAATCTGTGTGACCTCATCTCAAGGTTGACCTGCTTTCTGGTTGATATGTCCCCTCCTCTACTCATAAGGACGCCAGATCATCAGACTTGAGATCCTTGATGATCCACTAGGAGCTCATTTTACCTCCACAAAGATGATACAGCCACATAAGGCCCCATTTTGAGGTACTGGGGCTTAGACTTCAAAATATCTTTTGTTTTGGCGGGGGTTGAGGGAGTGCATAGTTAATTCCAGTACATGGTGGAAACAGAGGTTGTAAGTGGAGACCAGAAATCACCAATGAAGTGCATGGGTTATGGTGTTTTTCTTTCAGCTCCAGAAAGATCAATTGATCATGCTTGAGTTCGTGGGAAAGCTTTGGAGCAACTGGGATTTTTAGAAGGTTCTGATAGATGAAAAGAGTATAGTTTTACTAGAGAAAAGGAGAAGAGAAGTTTTGGATGCAAACTGAAATTGTGTTACTCAGAAGCTATGTGATTTGGACCAAATTGAACCTCAAGTTTCTTTATGCAAAATAGGGACAACTGCAATTCCCGGACAATTCAATAAATCCCGTAGCATGCTTGTTATAACACTGGGTGCACAGCAAGCGAGCCCTCAATAAATGGAAGCCTGTATTATTGTTACCATGACTTATTATTTTATGGATTTTTCCAATGCTATAGAAAATCGTCTCTGGTATGATAGCAGTTTGGAAATGCCACATGGAGAAATCATGCTGTATATGGAGGGTGTTTTACGGGCAGTTCCAGATAAATAAAACTAGGTGCCTCGTGAACACTGCCTACAGTCTCTCCCCAGGTATTGCTGTCGGATGCCTTGTGGAGGCGGGGTGTAGAAAACAAAGCTCACTATGTTGTTCTTCCTTTGCCTCAATTTATAAGACTTCTGGGGTTCCAGCAACTGCTCCAGAGGAGGAGAGGAAGGAGCTGTCCATATGTACCAGGTTCTCTGTTGGAGGTGTCAGGCCTCTATCTCTAGCAAATGCATCATGAACACCAGCTACCTGTGGGATGTTGCCAGGAACCCAGGACTCAGCAGGTAAGAGAAGGATGCATCCTGCATGCAGGGGAAACGGAGTCCTAAATGAACATACCAGTGAAGAGATCGCGCTATATGAGAAGAGGAAGGTGCCTTCCCTGCATTCCTGTAACAGCACACGAATCTTTATTCCCGCTTCGGAATGACAGGCAGGGCTGGGACACCAAGAGCTGAGGACCCAAAGGGATGCAGAGACCACGTAGATTCGGGCCCCAAATGACACCATGGTCGGGTGTCTCTCAGACCACCGTGTCCCTGTCCTTCTCACCACCCTTCAGAGCTCTTCGGAGCGAGAAGGGGCTCAGGATGCCGCAGCCGCTGACCTGCAGTGTCAGGTGACCTTGCTCCAGTTTCCCAGTATCTCTGATTGTTTGTCTGCTCTGTTTTGGAGAGGGAAAAGAGAAATGCATGCAAAGTGCTTAGCCCAGTCCCCCTCACCTGGGAGAGGCACAGAAATCAGCAGGTGTAACAGTCATTGGAGTAACTGCTGTATCACTGCTGAGGGGTCGAGACTGGAGGAGCTGTATCCAAGGATGACGAGCCAGGAGCCCGTCGAAAGCCCCACTCGGTGAAACACGTCCGGTCCCACCACCGCCTCTGCTGAGCTGCCTGGGTTCTCTGAGCTCTCCTTAACATTACAGGAAGAAAGGAAGGTGACGCTAGCTCACCCACTTTCCATGACTGCAAGCTTGGGGGAACTGGATTGTGAATGGATACATGCATGAATGAATGAATGGAAACCCAGGTCCACATCTCCTTGGAAGATGGATCACAAATTGCAGCGTTAGAGATGAGAGCACTGGAACTTCCCCCAGGGGCCCTGGACGGCCCCTTCTCAGTCACTGAAGGACTCTGGACATTTAACCACTGACCTCTAGATTCCAAGCCCCCAGATGTGGGGCTCCTGAAGACCAGTCCTGGCTCCTTCCTCCTACCTGCTCCCGCCGTGACCTCCCTTCCGGTCCCTGCCTCATGGGCATGTCTGCCATCTCCACTTGCTCTTGATCCTTGACCCATGGCTTGACCCTGGGCAATCTCAATCAGACAGGGTTCTGTGTCCCCCACACCAGCTTCCGGCGCCCTCTGTCTGGCAAGGCTTGGATCCGTGCTTTTGTCTTCAGATGAGACCAGCTCCTGGGGTCCCCGCATGCTAGGCAAGCACTCCACCACTGAGCTCAATGCTCAGCCTTTATTCTCTTAAGGCAAGAGCTCATGATGTAGCTTGGGCTAGCTCCAGACTCCCAGGCCTCTTGCCTCTGCCTCTCGAGTGCTGGAATTCCAAGCAGCACTGCAATGCCCAGCTACAGCCATCCTTACCAAGAGAGGACCCAATCATATGACCACTGAGGCTGTTTTGAAAGAAGTGTTCCACGTGGCCACCCCTCAGTTGGTGTGCTCTGAATCTATTATTATTCCAACCTTTCTTGGGCGTCTCACGTTGTAAGCCTTGGGCTAGATTCCAGGCACACAGAAGCAGGCAAAGTCATGAAGCACAATACTCAGAAACCCAGGATCTCAGGCCAGATTCACTCGAGTTCAAATCCCCACCCCTCTGCTTACCAGCTCTGGCCAGCCCTGAGTAGTTTAATTAAACCCTCCAAGCCTCGGCTCTCTGATCGTTAGCGGAGCTAATAAGAACCTTTCACACAGGGTTGTTAGTGGCACATAACAAGAAAATGGGCCATAAGCACTCAACTAATAAAAACCCTTATTAATATGAGAACACAGTCCCTGTCCTCCAGAGGATTAGAAAAGTAGCCCAAGAAGCAGATAGCTATGGTTTGCCTTCAAAATGAGATGGGAAAGAGGACAGGTTTGGAAAGGGGAGGGTTACCAAGGATCTTCTGTGGAAAGTGGCCCACTTCAATCCATCCTGGTGAGGGCGTCTCCGGTCTCTATAGACCAGACACAGAATGATAAAGACAGTGTTCTGTCTCAGGCTTGGAAAGTGGGTGTCGTTAGGGCTGGGGTGGACAAGGAATGGCTGGGAGGTTACAACTCTGCACGGGCCAAGGGGGAAGTGGGGTGGGGAATCAGAGCATCCCGAAGCCTGGACAGTTCCAACAAAATGAACTGAGGCTGGCTACAGTTCATAGCTCTGAACATGGACCTGCAGAACATTCCAGAAGGTGAAGCCAGGGGCATTGCTTCTCCTGTTGTTATTCCCTAGAGCTAAGATCACAGCCCAGCCCAGAGGCAGAGGCCTTGGACAATGGAAGAAGTGGACATGTGACCCAGGTCTTAGAACCCTGGCCCGAGGACAAACACCCGGCTTCAGTCACCGTGGACCACTGCCACTCCAGAGCGGCCTCTAGAGACTGCTCCGTAACAGTGCAGTCTCAGGAGGGGAAGCAGGGATGGCTGGAGCCCCTCTCAGGAGCCCAGGCAGTGGGAAAGGCAGCTGAGTCTTGACCACCAGTCTTTAGAAATGACACAAACCAACCAGAGGGAAGGAGGGCACGTTCAAAACGGTGGAAAGAGACAGACAGGAGAGCCACCAGACAGCCAGTGGACTGTCTTCCATGCCTCTTGTAGGAGATGGGTGGAGGGCAAACATATTCTCGGGGTCTGAGGTGGGGCAGGTAGGGTAGAGACAGTGACTCCTCTCCATATCAGAACTCAGAGCTGCCCAACAGCTGCACGTGCTTTGAGAATGCTCTTCTGCTGCTGTGACAAATAAACAAGACGCTTCCCCCAGACCCTTCTCTGCCTCCCCCTCCCCCTCTCCCACATTTAAGGGCCCTGGTGATTACACTGAGCCACTGGCTAATCAGGGATAATCTCCTTGATTGGGGGGGGGTCAGCTGATTAGCAGCCTAAGTTCCGTTGTACCTTAATTACCTCTCTGCCACAGGTTCCAGGGATTAGGCAGTGGGCATCTTTAGGGGCTCTTATTTGGCAACTGCATTGAGTGTTTCATCAATGATGCTCACAGAGCTGTGGTTGGCAGCAGGAGAGCCAAAGGCTGGCTGGCCTGAGCATCTGTGTGCTCAGTCGCAGTGGTACCTGCCTACCTACAGGCCCAGCTCTGCCCTGGCCTCCACCCATCAGCATCACGGTTAACAGAGAGCTGGGACACACTGGGATCAGGGTTGTACAGGGCTCCTGTACAAGAAAGACCTGGGGGGAGCAGCCACGGGCAGGGAACCCCTGTGTGTGGAAAAGAGCTCAGCAGTGTCTACACCAGTGCGCAAGGGGCTGCCACCTCCTCAGCAGGTAAACCCACACTGTGCAAACGGCAATGATGGGAAAATCCAAACTCTAAAGTCCTCAGGAACTTTAGAGGTCTCAGGAGGGAGGGAGGGAGGGAAGAAGCCCAGCAACCACACCTGGTACAGCTGCATAAAGTTCTTACCAGCCTTCGAAGAAACCTTGTAAGGAGAACATCTTACCACCCCTGCCTTGCAGAGGATACATATGATCCTCCTAAAACATGGTTAAAATGAGCCAGGTGCCTGTAATCCTCGCTACTCAGGAGATTGAGATCTGAGAATCGAGGCTCCCAGCCAAGCCCGGACAGAAACGTCCATGAGACTGGCTCAGCTCCAATTAATGACCAAAAAGCCAGAGTGGAGGTGGGGCTCAGGTGGTAGAGTACTGAAAAAACCAAAGGACCTTGAGTTCAAGCCCAAGGACCGTCACAAAGGAAAAAAATAATGTTAACATGATTGAGCCAGCAAAGGGAGGAATTGGAATCAAATCCTGGTCCTTTGGTTGCAAGACTTTGCTTTTCATAACACACTTCCAGCCATGCAAGACAGTGGCTGGTCTCCTGTGTGGCCTCATGAGGCAGAGCGGGCCCTGGGCCATAAGTTCAGTCTCCTTACCTCCCACCTAGGGCCCTGCTATACTACTGTCCTGCCCCAAGAGCCACCCTAAATAACCTGAGCATGTTAACTTCTGCTCCACAAGGAAAATCTGGATACTCCAGACAGACAGCAATGTAAATCATCCACCATCACGCGATAGTATCATCTCCAGTATAACTCTCCGATTTTCTAGATACTAGGGAGGTGTTGCTTCACAGAGAATGAAAACTGCTCTGCTTGTAGTAAGTCTGATATTATAGCTTACTTTTTAATTTGTTAGACAAAGGTGTTTTCTGATCTGGTTACCAATTCTTCAACTACACCCTTTATACTTGCAAACGGATGTAGCACAGTTTATTAAAACACTCATTTTCAGACACTTGTTGTTTGTGGGGGTGTGGGGTTGTACGTAATTGTAATGTTACAATCAAGCCCAGGTAGATAAAAAGCACACATATTCTTCAAAGGGTCCACAGGACCCATTTCTGGAAACAGAGCGGATGGCCAAACTGACATCCCTGGTACGTAGTAACAAAAGCCTACCAGAGGGGGCGCCCAATCCCACCAGGTGCCATTACACACTGTTTCCCCTGTTTCACATTTCATGGATTTCTTTTCCAATGACTTAAGCATGAGCAAACATTTTCTTGGAAGACCACACAATCCTATTGCATCAGCTGCATCTACAGACAATAATGCAAAAATAAGTGATCTGGCAGTGTGCCCGTAAAACTTTATGTGTGCCCACTGAAATTTACATCGTGAGGTATTACTCTGCTTTTGAATTTCTTTTCAACCACTTAAATATTCTTATCGCATGCAAAAACAAAGGGGTGGAGAAGCTGATGATGTAACCCACTAGTGAAGAGTTTGCCAAGCATGTGCCAGGGCCTGCGTTCAAATCCAGCACCACAAAAACAAAATAGCCCTTTGACCTAAAGGCTTTAGTTTACCTGCCTTCTGATTTAACTAAGGCCTCCCTGCACTATGCCTTTAAATTGTCAAAAGGGGCCTTTTCCTAAGTGTGTAAAAGCTTCCTACCTCCGCTCAAAATTAAAATTATCTGTTCCTCTGCTTGTTGGCCAGTCCTGGGGCTTGAACTCTGGGCCTGGGCTCTGTCCCTGAGCTTCCTTTGCTCAAGGTTAGCACTCTACCATTTGAACCATAGTACCACTTCTGGCATTTTCTGTGACTAATTGGAAATAAGAGTCTTATGGACTCTCCTGTCCAGGCCAGCATCTAACTGCAACCTTCAGATCTCAGCTTCCTGTGCAGGTAGGATTACAGGTCATGAGCCACCAGTACCCAGCTTGTTTATTTGATTTTTAAAATGCCAGCTGGGCCCACAGTCCACACAGTCAGGGAGGTGGAAATCTCTGCAAGTGACTTAAGCTCAGCTTGAACTGCCTTCCCATAAGTCACAAACTGGACTTCCTTCTGCCCAGCCCAGGGGGGACCCCAGGGCTGCTGAGAAGCTACAAGTTCTGATAAGAGGAGATGGACAGCACCATCCAATGGTCTCTGATCCCCATACCTGCTGCAGATGTGCTGACCTCAAGCTCCTGCTCTAGATGTTCTCAGGGTTCCCTGCCAACTGCCCAGGAAGAACAGAGAGAAGGTTTCTCTAAGCTACCAGACCACATGAATCAACTCAGGGGCTCTATAGCTGGGACATATTCTCTCTCTCTCTCTCTCTCTCTCTCTCTCTCTCTCTCTCTCTCTCTCTCTCTCTCACACACACACACACACACACACACACACACACACACACACACACACACACACACACACACACACACACACACACTTCCGCCCTGCTCGGCCCTACAGCCAGCCCAGTCCTGGGCATGAAACCCACACCAATCCCTAGCCAGCCACTCTCCTCAGGCCTTCCCACTCTTCGCTTTTCCTTGCAGATTTCAAGGTGATGGCCATCAAAATAGAGACGATTCTTAGCATTTGTTAATACCCACTTGACCCACAAAGGAAAATTCACCAGCGTTCCACAGCTTCTAATTTAAAAACCATTAGACCGTTCCGCTTGGCAGACCAGATCTAAATATTCTTAAAGGGGTGGTTTAATTTAATGATTACCTTAGCAAGCCCCTTTTAGAATGATGATCCGCCAAATTCGGGGGATTTGTTTTGGAATCTGATCCAATAAGTGGCTTTGTACAAAGAGCAGCAGAACAGAATCTGATTTGGTTCAGAACGCAGCGAAAATCATGGAAATTACTTTGCATATTTAATCACTGTGGGACATGAGTACAAACTACTTTCTAGAGATTACCTTAGGGGGGAAAAAGAGCGAGAAAAGGGGAAAAAAGAAAAAAGAAGAAAAGCTCCAGGCTTTGCAGCCAGCATCCTAAGCACTTTGATTTACAAGGAATAATTTAGATTTTATAGAACACTCCGTGTTTCAGAGACTTCAACCTACTCGGCCACTGGCAGAGGACACATTTTACACAGCGGCCATAAAAGAAACTGCAGGGAAGGAAGCTGGGGAGAGAGATCCCTTGGTCAGACCTTAAGGTGGCCTCAGTTTCCCTCCTTTTCCCACCTAGGGATGGGTGAGAAACTAGAGATTCTCAAGGCGATGTTGAGAAGGTGGTTGCCCTTCTGTCTTCTCCACCCACCGTAACACAGAGTAAGCAGAGAGCCCCCTAGCTCTGCCAGCATTGCCTTCCTGAGCACAGAGGCTTTGGCTGGTGCTTGGCCTCTCTCCCTGGAGACCTGAGAATCTCATGGTTGTAATACTTCATCTCCAGATGGAGTTCTCTTCTTATTTACCCTTTATCTCCTCTGAGCTTCCCCTGAGCTAGCTCAGCTCTTTGCTGGTTATTTTGGAAAGGGGGTCTCTCAGACTCTTCTTCCCACGATGGCCTCCAACTACCTTCCTTCACATCCTAGCCTCCTGAATAACTAGGATTACAGGCAGGACCCACTGATACCAGTCTTCCTGGTCTTTATTCTTCACGACACATCCTACAATATTTCTTATTGATTTATTGTTGCTCTCTCCCTTCTGTTAGGGTAAAGGTGGCATTTAGTCTGCTCTATTTGTGCCTGCCTCCATTACATTCTTCCAGGGAAGACTGAATAGGGCCACTTCCCTGTAAGTGTCTAACAAAGAAAAAGAGTATGAATCAAAAAAAAAATAAATAAAAAGGTGCGGCATATTGACTTGGGGGTAGGAGAGGACCCCAGCAGTATCCTTTCTAAGCCTGTCCTACATCTGCAAAATGGGGCCATGCTCACGTCCCAGAATCAGTGTGATGATTTAAGATGAGGCATGCACCAGACTGGGCCCGGTGTCGTCTGCATGTAGCATGTAGTCAGGAACTCGGACCTGGCACCTTGGTTTCACAGATGTCATGATTAATTTTGTGTGAAAACTGAACTGGTCTACAGGGTGCCCCGTCGGCTGGGGAGCTATCAACTCAGGAAGAAATGAGCATTTGACTAGGTGGGCTCAACAAAGCACATGGCCCTCTCACCTGTTGAAGTCTTGACTAGAACAAGAAAGCCTGAGGGAGACTCAAATTGCTCTGCCTGAGAACTTGAGCTGGGACTTTTCCCTGCCCCTGTCCTGGCCACTTCCTAGTTCTCAAAGCTGCAAATTTGATCAAGGACTACCACCTGGACTCTCTCGGAACCTTGAACTACACCATCGGCCCTCCTGCACCTCCAGCTTGGCACATTATAATCGTAAGACCCAGTAATAAATCACTTACATAATTGTGTGGTCATGTGATCTCTACCTAGACATGTGAATATGTAGAAGTACATACGCACGTGTATATAATTGGCTCTGGGTCTCTGGAGACTCTTCCCAACACAACAGGCAGGGAAGCAGCCATAATGACGGTGACACGTGGGCCCCCACCGAGCTGTCAAGGGACTTTCACCCTCTCGTCTTCTCAGAGTTTCCTTCCTGATTAACAGCCTCCTGCTGGGAAAGTCTGGGCTTTGTTCTGCCAGAAATCAGGAAATAGATGGAGACTTTTAACAGCTCTCCAAAAAGCAAGTGCTCGGTTGTTCCCAAGTCCCAACAGCTGGCAGCCCATTCCACCAGACAACACAGTGGTACAGGCATAGCCAAATCCATGTGCAAATCCGTTGCAAAAATCTGTGTGAGCTGGTGATAGGGGAGGGAGTGTGCTTGGGTTCAAGTGTTTCTGAAAGGGTCCTAGAGACCCAGTGTTCAAACGTGTGTGTGTGTGTGTGTGTGTGTGTGTGTGTGTTTAAGGAACAGAATACACATACACACAAATACACAAATCTTATACCTACCTCTGAGCTCTTCTTCATGGCTTGTGGATTCCTCAAACCGTCACAAACCTGACAGCCTGGAAGTTCTCAGATAATGCGCAACCCTGTACAAGTGTGTGTATACTAGGGGTTGAACTCAGGGCCTGAGCACTGTCCCTGAGTTTTTTTTGTCCCCAGCTGGTACTCTTCCACTTGAGCCACAGCTCCACTTTTGGCTTTTTGCTGGTTCCTCAGAGATAAGAACTTCATGGACTTCCCTTTCCAAGCTAGCTTCAAACCAGAAGCCTCAGATCTTAGCCTCCTGAGTAGCTAGGATTACAGATGTGAGCCATTGGCACCTAGCATGTGTGATCTTTCTTTCCAATAGGGATGGGCACATCATTTTCTTTAATTCTGCTATCAAATAACTGTTTAAGTGACAGGACAATTCGTCAATCAACTACAAAGTTGAGAGGAACCTTGATACCCAGCATCTAACCTGACCTCAGGTGGTCCCAGGACCACAGGAGTGCGCAACATGCTGGCCCTTCTGTACTTCTCTCCAGAACCCAGTCCTGTGCTAGTACAGCATCATCAGCATCAAATCTGTGTGACTCAACTGCCTCCCTGCCTGTTACATAGTGTGCTGAGCTCTTCATATGCTGGGGAAACATCTGCTGGCTAGCTGGACAGATTGCCCGGGGATGGGAGAGTGGAAGGTGGGGTGTGAGGCAGTTGTGCTATTACGTCTGCTGTTGTGATAAGTATTCTGATCCACAGGTTTATATTTAAAAACAACTATTCTTTAGAAAGGTTCAGCAACTGCCCAAAAGCTACACAGTTGTTAGGAGATAGGGGGTAAAACTCTGCCCGGACAGGGTTAGGCTTCACTGTCAAAGCTCCTCCCTCTCCCTGCCTGCACACACCATCTTCTGCTTTGCACTTGACCTTGAAGTCACCTCAAGGCCCCTGGGCTGGCCTCCCTGGCGGCCAGTATGAGAACCTTCTGCCTTGTATGTGTTGGGGGGGAGGGGAGCGCTTCCTCTAGTACTGGCCATTCCCAGGGAAAGGTTTTCTTGAAACCTGAATTCAAAAAAAAAAAAAAATTAGCTTGTCAATTACCCCGGGTGGCTGTGTAAAAGAATTACTTCAACAGTCGTGGTGAAAAGGAAACTTTATTTGCACCACTTTCCAGTAAAAGCTAATTCAGAATACCTCCACTTAACAGTTACTTTCCACTGAAATACTGAATTCCTCGGGGAGTCTTTTAGGGATTTGAAAGTCTCTTTATTTATAAATGATTCACGCTGCATTTTCAGAAAAACCTACAATTAGTGTGGGTAGCACACAGGCTCCTTGGGGAAAGGTAAAAGAAAAAAAAAAGGAGGAGAAAAGAAAATACGCACGCATTCTTTACCCCTTATTGGTTCAGCCATTGTTTTCCAGTGAACTATAAAGAGAATGGGGAGGGGCAGGGAGGGGGGCAGGAAGGGGGGAGGGTGGGGAAACAGGAGATATTCTGTCTGACCTTTGATGGGATTTGTGCTGCTGTTCTGGGGCCAACTCAATCTACAAAACCCTCTTCCCTGCAAGCATGCACGTTCCATCCTGCATGTGCTAGCTAGGCCCATGGAAGCTTCCGGAGGTGAAAGCCACTTCCTCCAGACCCCATCTCAACTGCATTGAAAATGAGCCTTCAGGAGAGTCTCCCATGGCTCAAACAGCTCCCCCAAAGAGAGTCCCTGGGCTCAAGATCTGAAGTCTCTATCACGGACAGAGCGTGCACACTGGTGGATTTCTCTGTCAATGTCTCACACACACATACACACACACACACACACACACACACACACACACACATCCTAGGTGGGGTTTCACACTCACCTTGCTGAGCTCTGTCATTCCTTCACTCAGTACCCTCTCCATGTCATGGGTGAGGCAGTGTCTGACTCCTGAAGGGCACCATTCTGTAGGAAAGATGCATACAGAATAGCCCAGCAGCAGAGAGCAGGCTGAAGACCATGACACAGCAAGACCACGGCCGGCAGAGGAGACAAGCGGGGCTCAGGGGTCAGGGAGGACTTCCTGCACGAAGCCACGTGGGGCCGAAAGGTGTAGGGTGGAGGGGCACAAAGGGACAGGAGGCTGGGCTGGAGCTCAGGTCCCTGCTGTCCACTCCGTCCAGCCAGAGGACACCACTAGACATAGAACCCCAAGAGCCTCAGGGGATCCTGGGTGGCCATCTAACCGGAGGAACTGGCCCCTGAGTGGCACTGATGATCCCCGGCATAGTGACCACTGGGACGGACAGGGGGGACTCGGGTGAGGAAGGAGACTCCAGGTGTGGCTGGAGATGGTGCCCTGTGTTTCTTGTTGGAATTTGACTTTGTCGGTGCTTGCTTATGACCGGCAGGACGGCAGCATGGGGGGAGGGCACTGGTGTTCGGCCCCTCTGGACATGGAGACAGCGGATCTCAGAGGAGTTCAAAATCTTCAAAAGACAAGGACAGGCAGCAGCCCCCATGGCTGAGCAGCTGTGAGCCCAAGGACAGCACCCTCTCCCCTGCCAGCACTGTCTGGCCCTGTCGCTTGCCCTGGCTCTCCTGGGAGCCTATGGGAGTCATCAGTCCCCACCTTCACCGAATGTCTCTGAGCAGGCACTGTGGAAGCCAGAGCAGGAGGTGACAGCTCCTGCCCCTTGGTGAGAGGAGGGAGAGGAAGGAAGATCACAGAGGAGAAGAGAGGAGGGAGGAGAGGGGAGGGGAAAGAAAGAGGAAAGGGGAGAGGAAGAGTGGAGAGGAGAGGAGAGGAGAGGAGAGGAGGATGGACACCATCTGCAAAACTGCAAAAATCATTTCAAGAAGTCAACCTGGTAGCACCTTGATCCTGGCCTTCCAGTAGTGAGACATGGCTTTCTGTTGTTTGTAAGCTTCCCAATCTATGGTGTTTTGTTACAGCAGATCAGACAAAGATACTTGCTGTTGCTGTTTGAGGGCCAATGATCCTTGTGACTGGAGGAACTGCAGATGCAGAGGTAGACATAGAGTGAACATGTGGTGGTGGTGAGTCTGCGTTGATAGAGGAGACTTTGTTAACACTAAGAACTTCCATCATTTGAGACATAGTTTGAAGAGAAAGAAGAGACATCGCAGACAGACCAGGAGATAATATTTGTAAAGTATATACGTAGTAAGGGACTCATTTTGAAAAATATATGAAGAACTCTAAATCTTAATAAGAAAAAGAACAACATAAATTAAAAAGAAGAGAGAGATGACCTGGCTCAAAGAGTTACCTCACTAATGATGAACCCACGGCCAGTGAGCATATGGAAAGATGACAAGTACATGTCTGCCAGAAAGCAGAAATGGACAAGGAGGAGCCACTACAGGACTAGTGGAGCAACCAGATAACAGAACATCCACACTGGACTCTGGCAAGGTGTGGAATAACAGGGACCCTCCTTACACTGGTACCAAGAATGCAAAATGGCCAACAGTCCGGTAGTTCCCTACAGAACTAACTGTATTCTAGCCACACAGAAACGTGTCCTCAGATATTCACGCAAAGGAGTTCAAATTTTACACCCACCCAAAGTCCTGTCTTTATAGCAACTCTATTCAGCACTGCCAAAACTTGGAAGCATCCAAGATGTCCTTTATGAATGAATGGGTAAACAAATGTGGCACGTTCACACAACAGAACATTATTCAATGCTATAAAGAAATGAGCTATCAAGCCATGAAAAGTACATGGAGAACTTTCCAATGCATCTTGCTAAGTGAAAAAAGTCAACAGTGAAGACTATTTTGTGATGCTACATCAGTGGATAGAGCTCCTCATACATTCGGGAGGGGGGAACCTTTCTTCTGCCAACGGCCCTTTGTGTATTTGTAACATCATTCACAGATCACACAAGTTGATGGACACAAGCAGACAACAAAAGGCTTAGGTCTGTCCTGTCATGCACCCAACGATTTCAAGAGCCTTACACATCCCAGGAGCTTCAGGCTCCCCATCCCTCACTAAACTCACAGGATTTATATCACGAATAGTGAATTCTAATGCAAAGCATGGACTCTGAGAGAGAAAGTATTAGTAAAAAACCATGGATTGTCTGAGGAGACTGGCAATGGGGAGTGGAGGATGGGACTATATACATGTAATGCAGAGGGCATAAGGTCTTTCTGGATTTCCCACTAGCTTGGCTTTAATATTAAAACTTCGTGTGTGTGTGTGTGTGTGTGTGTGTGTGTGTGTGTGTGTGTGTGTGTGTGTGTGTGTGTGTGTGTGTGTGCGTGTGTGTGTAGGTTCAAAGCCAAACCAGGCAAGAGGTAAGTCCATGAGATTCTGATGTCCAACTAACCACCAAAGAGCCAGAAGTGGTGCTGTGGCTCAAGTAGCAGAGCGCTAGCCTTGAGCAATAAAGGTCAGAGACAGCACCCAGGCCATGAGTTCAATAATAATCAATTTAAAACTAGCAAAAGATTGGGACAGCTATTTCTCCAAAGAAAGAATAAAGGTACCAGATGAATAGAACATGCTTAACCTCATTAGCCACTAGGGAAATAGACATCAAAATCATAACAAAATCTCACACAATCATAGAAAAATTTCATCACACCCCTGGGTGACTGAAATTAAGCAGGAAGGGAGGGAAATATTAATACTAAGAGTTGGCAAGGTGGCCTTCCCCTGTGTGGCTGGTGGAAATTCAAAATGGCGCCCTGGAGAACCATCTCCTGGCTTCTTACAAAGGTAGGTGCATGTACACTTGCCATGAAACCTAACAATCAGGTTGCTAGGTATTGATCCAGATAGACTGTGAACCTGCATTCACATGAACAGATTCATATGAGAACGTTTACAGCAGCTTTGCCAATAACCACCAAAAGTTGGACTCAAATCATGTCTCTCAACTCAGGAATAAATAAACAAAAAGGAAAGGAAAAACACACGTTACATTCCTATGTTGGAATACTACTGTCAATAGAAGGGGGAAACCTAATTACTCATGTATAACAACGTAGATGAATCTCAGCATCATGTATGCCAAGGACAATAAGCCAGATTCAAAAGACAAGATCGTGTGTGATTCCCTCCATGCTATATTCTTGTGAAGGCAAATCTAGGGGTAGAATGAACACATCAGAGATGGCCAGGGCTGACCAGCAAGGGACTGGGTTGTCCACGGTCCCGACAGAGTATAGGAGGGTTTTTTTCCCTAGTATGGATGGAATTTTTCCATATTTTGAGGGTAATGGTGTTACACAATATACATTTATCAGAACTCCCAGAACAATACACTAACGAGGATGAATTCTACTCGTCCAATTATGCTTTAATGTTAAAAGGGGAGAGGAAATGAAGCCATTATCCTTTTTTTAAAAAAAATCCATAGGAAGATACAGAATCATTACTTTAATGAAAGAGCCTCCTTAAAACAAAAAAAAAAAGTAGGAGGAGTGAAGAATTAATGATTATTTGAAGATTATGCCCATCCATTTCTAATAGAGGAGTTCACATTTCAGGAAAGCAATAATTTGTATAGAAATAAAAAATGCATCGAGCTGATGTTGCATTTTCAATCTTTTACCTGGTAGCAAGGTCCAGATGTTCCACTGACGCCTACTTTGTGCACACCTGGTGACAGGTCCACCCAGTGCCGTGCCTTGGTTAATTGCAGGAACGGAAGAGAGGCAGTTACCTGGGCCAACTTTCTCCTTGTTTTCTAAGTTTGTTCCCCAAACTTCCTTGTCAGAGAGCTGCGCAGTGTTGATGCTTTGTCTCCTTCCTCTCTTCTTCTCCCTACCTCCCCCCAACAGACTCCCCCAATTCAGTCAATCAAATGGTCGACATGGCAGCAAAGCTCCTGTTGCCTGATTTTCCTCCTCCTAAACTGACAGGATCAAATGGTTATTTATTTATTTACTTACTAATAATTTATAACCTGTCTCCTTCCCCAAAAAAGGGGTGGGGGGAGGGAAGGGATGAGTGCCTCACAAGGTATCTTCTTGGCATTCACCTCCAAATGTGTAAGCATCTCCGGGAAGAGAGTCACCGCTCGAGAGTGGCCTTTGGTTTCCTTCCAGAATCCACCGAGTCGCCTGGTGATGCTTAATGAGCCCATTACTGCAGAATATGAATAATGGAGAGTCCGACCCAGCTGCTGTGTTAAAGTGAGATGTTAGATGCGAAACTCCTGCGAGGCTGTCTGTACAAGGTGGCCGACTAGGTAATTGGCCCAAAGACTTGACACGTTGAAGAAACATGGGCTTTCTTCCCCTGCAAAATTCAATTAAGGAAGAAGTCATTGGCAGCCACTAACTGGCATCTGTGGACCAGCCCTCCACACCCACAGTTCCGACAATCTGGCAAAGCAGGCACCAGGACTCCATGAACACACCAAGAGGAATCAGAGAGGGGGTGCGACCCTCCCAGCATCACAAAGCTGGTCGGGTCTTGGATTCAGGTCTCTTTCTGGATGCAAAGGCCGGTGCCTGCACCGCCCTTTCCCAGATTGCCGTTGAGATTTTGAATCCAACCTCCATGTCTGCCACCAATGCCTGGTAATGATCTAGTTTATTAACATAACATTGACATCCTGTGTACGGTTTAGGACACTGCTTCAAAAACTCTTCGCAGTAGCTGTCATAGCTGGGGATGAGCTCAGCTACAAATACCAGCAAGTTCAAGTTCCAAGTTCAAGTTCAAATCACCCCGGCTGCCGCAGTGAGATGACGGATGATCCTCACACGGAGACCAGAGGTCCAGAGGCAAAGAGGCTCTGGGTGCGCTGCATGGAAGATCTGCTCTGCGAATCCAGGATTCCCTGAGCCTGGTCCTTCTCCACAGCCGTGCTTCCTCCTCCAGCAGGAAGGGGCCACCATACAGCAGTTATGGGAGAAACAGGAGACATGTTTAGGTGGGAGTTACCTGTCCTACAAGCCCAGCTGTCATCACCTTTAGATTCCCTGAACAGAACCAGCTCACCTGCATGAGCGCGCGTGCGCACACACACACACACACACACACACACACACATACACACACACACACATACACACACACACATACACACACACACACACATACACACACACACACGCACACACACATACACACACACGCGCGTGCGCGCGCACACACACACACACACACACACGCACACACGCACACACACACACACACACCTATCTGGGTAGCAGTCTCATTCTTTTTTTTTAATTTTTTTAAATTTTTTATTGTAAAGATGATACTATACAGAAGGTTACAGTTACATGAGCAAGGTAATGAGTACACTTCCTATTGAGCATTGTCACCCCCTCCATTGTTTTCCCCCTACCATCCCTTCCCTCCCTACCTTCCCCGAGGTTCTTTTTTTTTAAATTGTGATTAAGTGATTACATAATTTCCCAAATTTCACAGTATTGTGGAATAATGATGCTCATTTAAAGTCACAAGTTCATTCTAACTTTCCTGGAGCAAATTGTCTATCACAGTCTATAACATATAACGATGTTCACATATACACCATACATGTGATCAGCAGCTTGGGGATATTTAGTAGTGGTTCGACCAGATGAGTGGGAGTTCTTTGTTTCTTAAGTCCTGTTAATTTTGTCATATCACCTAACATTTTGGATTTAGCATCCACTTATCAGGGAGACCATATACCATTTGTCTCTTTGCTCTTGGCTTACCTCGCTCAACATGATTCCTTCTAGCTCCATCCATTTCCCTGCAAATGCCATTATTTTGTCATTTCTAATGGCTGCATAATATTCCATTGTGTATAGATACCACAATTTTTGGATCCATTCATCTGTGGTGGGGCATCTGGGTTGTTTCCATATCCTAGCTATTGTGAACAGTGCTGCAATAAACATGGAGGTGCACATGTCCTTGTATATTGGATCTTGTTGTTCAGGGTAGATGCCTAGAAGTGGTATGAGCAGTCTCATTCTTAAACCATTCACTGCAGGTACAAGAGATAGTCATGCATGCTGGAGGAGACCATGGAGAGTGTCTTCCAACCACACTGAAGAAACAGGAGGTTCTGGGTGTCCAGAAGGGGCCCTGTGACCAGCTTCTACCGACAGAAGATGACAGAAGCAGGGCCTCTTTCAGATGATCCACAAATGTTCTGTGTGGTCGCGTGCTCTCTCAGCACAGCTGAACACAGGGGGCTCAGTGAGGGCCTGAAAGATGACACCCCACAGGAAACAAAGATTTGGGTCACGGAAGCATTTCATGAAAGGCAACCCTCAGGTCTATACACCTTTGATGTATCCGTCCGCTCGGGATTGGGGATTATTTGTTATGGAAACTAGCACTGATGACCCTGACGCATTCAGGTGTTTTCCAGGAAGTCAGCTGTGATAATCACTGGAGAAGGGGTTGGTGGTTCATACCTGGTAAAAAAGGCAGGGTCTCCCACAGCCAGGGGATGGAGAGAATGTTCTGGTGAGATGTTTTGAAATTGGACATTTAATGGCTATTCAGCAATTGCAAAGAGTATTACCTTGGGTAACTCATTCCCAACCGTGAGCCTCAGTTTCCCCAGGCATACATTAACAGCTAAGCTCTCTCCAGGCTCTGTGAGGGTGGTCCTAGGAGCTCCTCTGCTCCCGAGGCATTTCCACAGCAAGGCCCGGGCATCTTCTTCTGAAGACCCCCCAGGAACGTCTGTGTGGCTGCTCCCCACGGAGACTGCCCACGGAGGCTGCCCACAGAAGCTCTCCTCACTGTGCACATGTATTTGATATAATTCCACTCAAACATGATTTTCACAACTCAGACCAAGAAGCCAATTAATGTAACTCGTATTTATGGCGGCTGCCTAGGCAGCCCTAAAACTCCACTTGGATCTCTGCGTTCTCAGTGGCAGCCCTTAGGCTGCGTTACAGTTGTATCCTATTTTAATTATTAATTCTGCCCACACCCTATTTACTCAACATGAAATAGTCTCCCACTTACAAGGGAACATTCTGTGGTAGGAAGTGTTCCTGTGACCCCCAAACTATGCACACCTTGGCTGGTGCGTTTATGACGCAGAAACAGGCTTTGTAAACAACGCATTGAAGTCCTACTAAGTGCCAGGCTGTGATTCCTGCCCAGCCTGCCTTCAGTTCGATCCATAGCCCTGTCCCAACCATGCCCATTGGACAGATGAGTGCTCTGAGGCTCCGGAAGGTGGAGTCATGTATTGCGTGGGTCGCTGTGACCAATCACCTGAGAACAACAGCTTAGAAGGAAGTGTTGTTTTGGTTCATGTCTTCAGAGCATGCCACCAGTTCTTGGCTGGCTGGCTTCGTTGCTCTCAGTCCTGTGGCACAGCAGAATGTCGAGGCAGGAAGTACATGCTGGGGAGAGGCTGCTCAGCTCGTGGTAGCTGGGGAGCAAAGAGAACGTGAGGCTGAAGCGAGGGACAAACACACCCTTGAAGGACACATCTCCAGTGCCCTGTCTGCTCCGGCAAAGCCCCATCTCCTAAAGCTTTCACCACCTCCCAACAACCCATTAAGTTATGAATCTGTAAATGGATTAATCTACTCGTGAACCCAGAACCATCATGATCCAATCACTTCCCAACGGCCTCACCTCTAACACGGGTCAATTGGAGACGGTGCCTTCAACACAAGAGCCTTTGGAGGACGTGGAAAGCCAACCCTAATACTTGTCAAGTCTCTCACAAGCACCCAGGGAGGAGCTACATCTCCTGCCCCAGGACCCTTTACATTGACAGATGTTCAAAAGGTCTTCTGATATTGGGGAGGGGAAACAAAAAAGAGGTTGATGTAAAACCTCTGCTATTGAAGCAGAGAGGCTAGCTGGGCATGGCGGTGCATGGCTCTGATCCCAGAAACTCGAGAGGTAGAAGTAGGAGAATCTAATACCTGAAGCCAGCCAGCCCATGCAAAAGCATGAGACCCTAATTGAAAAATAAGCCACCAGCCAAAAGGGCTGGGGGTATGGCCCAAGCGGGAAAGCATTTGCCTGACAAGCTTGAACTTAAAACCCCAGTATCACCAAAGGAAAAAATATATAAGCAGAAAGACCCAACTTTACTATAGTTCTCTTCGCTTGTCCTTCTCCCAGAAAGTTGCCAATACCTCCTTTTCCCTTTCACACGAGCTGTTGTGGGAATCCAAACCACACAGTGAGCCAGGCGATCATGCCTCCTGAGCTTCCCTGTGAGTGATCTCAGGCCGTGTTGATCAACAGTCGTGTGTACCTGATGCTCTACAAAGAGCAAATAACTGGGACAGAAAATTCCTGGTGTCTCCATATTGCCACTTCTTCATACCTTGGCTCTGTCCAGAGTTGGCCTAGTATTAATGATGATTTGTATGGGCAAGAAAATTTTTTTAAGCCAATGGACAGGTGCTAGGGTCTCATGCCTATAATCCTAGCAACTTGGGACGGTGAGACCAGCAGGACCCAAGGGGAGTCCTGCCAGGGAGGAAACATTGTGAGACCTTCTCAGCCAATAGCCGGGCACAGTGGATGCATACCTGTTGTCCCAGCTAGCAGGAGGCAGAGATTGAGAAGATGGCGTGCATCTGCCACCCCAACTACAGCAGGAAGCGAATGATAGGAGGATGGCAGACCAGGCTAGCCCAGAAGGAAGTGAGACCCTATCTCAGAATTAACTAGTGCAAACAAAAGAGGCAGGGTTTGGTGGTAGAGCACCAGCCCAGCAAATACAAGGCCCTGAGTTCAAACTCAGGTATTGCCAACAGAAAGAGATATAGAGAGAAATATGTAAGACAATAATTAGTGGTACTAAATAAAGTACAAGATGCCTGGCTCAATTTAAACTTCAGATAAGCAGCAAATAATTTCTGTAGTGTAACTTTGAGCACCACATAGAGACAAGTATCTATGTCCTTGGTTTATTTTTTTTTTCCTCTTAAAAAAAAGTGGTTAGAGCTGGGAGCCAGTGGCTCATGCCTATAATCATAGCTACTCAGGAGGCTGAGATCTAAGGATCACAGTTCAAAGCCAGCCCAGGCAGGAAAGTCTGTGAGACTCTTATCTCTAATAAACCACCAGAAAACTGGAAGTGGCGCTGTAGCTCAAGTGGTAGAGTGCTTGCCTTGAGCTGAAGAGCTGAGTGACAGCGCCCAGGCCCAGAGTTCAAGCCCCACAACCAACATAAATAAATAAATAGATAAATAAATAAATAGGACTGCTTTCTCATCCAACAATTCTCTTTCTGGCGACATGGAAAAGAAGGTAAGTCAGGATCCCAAGGAGATGCTTGCACATCAAGTTCATTGCACACCTACTCACTAGAGACAAGATGTGGGAACAACTTGACTGTCCATCAATAGATGAACAGAAAGAAAAAAGGCAGTACATGCATACAGTGGAATACTATTCGCCTTTAAAAAGAAGGAAGCCCACCATTTGCAGCAACTGTGCCTTGAGGACGCTGAAGGGCAAATGTGCATGAGTCCACGTCAATGAAGTCTCTAAAGTACATGGGGCCAGGTGTAGGGGGTGTCATTTTTTGCATTTATGCAAATTTTTTTGTGCCTGGGCATTGGCAGCAGGCACCACACTGGCTAATCAGAGGGGACAACGTTTTAGCTATGCAAGATGGGTAAGTCAGCTATCTGAGCAGCAGTGAGCTGAATTGCACTCCGTGTGCTAGGCAGATAGATCTCAGTGTTATCTATTGTAAGGGTGTGCCCTTATCACAATAAAACAAGAGCCCAGCATGGTGGCTCACGCCTGTAATCCTAGCTACTCAGGAGGCTGAGATCTGAGGATCGCAGTTGAAAGCCAGCCCAGGTAGGAAAGGTTCTGAGACTGTTATCTTCAATTAACCACCAGAAAACAGGAAGTGATGTTCAAGTGGTAGAGCGCTATCCTTGAGCTGAAGAGCTCAGGGACAGTGCCCAGGCCCAGAGTTCAAGACCCATAACCAACAAAACAAAACAAACAAACAAAAAAAAAGCTGATCCATGGCTAAGGAAGAATACCTACACTGATCCTTCATCTATTAGATCCCAAAATATTAAAAAGCCAAATCCAAAGGCGGCAACTCCTGACCCGGGAGTTACATTGAAACCTATTTGTCCTCACCGCCTTGAGCAGCTTCGAATACAGCCCTTCTTCAACTCCCCAGACGGCCGGCCCACTTCCCAAGTGCTGCGTGTATCTGAGGAATATCTGCTTCTCTCCGATAACCAGACATTCCAATTAATATCCCAATTAGTATTACAGATTCACAGGCGGAGCTTGTGAACAGAATCCGCAGCTGCAAACAGACGAAGAAAAATATGCCGGAGGGGTGGGGTTCCTGGGTACCTCCCCACCCCACCCCCAGTGACCCCCCCAAATTCCTGTCTGTATTGAACTATGTCTTATGAACTCTGTAATAATGAAACATGACTCAGTATAACCCCATGCGAGGTATCAACACAACATCAGCAAATGCAAAAGGATGCATTGTCTTTAAAGTATGTCAGAAGGCAGGCAGCGTTCTCTCCCTTCCACCCGGTGTGTGGGAAGCAGAGACTGGAGATGGGGGGTTGGAGATTGTGATGGCTGGAAGTGAGGGGAAGAGGTCCTCCCAGTCTTGGGTACCTTTCTTCACAAATGGTGCTCAAGATGGTCCCTTGAATCCACGAGATTAAGAACCAGGTTACCGGTGCCCTGGACCAGGGCCTTTTAACCTGTCACAGCTGGTCTGCCTCTGTCCCCACCCAAGCCCTGCCATTCTGAGCCAAAACTACAGCATGAGGCACTTGGCCAAGAAAATTATTTATCTTAAAATGGTAGCCGCTTTTCTGGAGACCGGTATTTTTCTTAGTGACTGGGCTATGGGTCCAGGTTGGGAGAGATGGGGCTTGACAAGGTGGCGCATGCCCAGATCTGAATTTAGCGCCACACTGGCGCTCGGCTCACCTCACATCGATGGTCCGGCAGCTTCTTCAGCCCTTGGAAACAACAGCACAGCTTTGGAATTCAGCTTGAGCACCTCTGATTCAAAATCCGGACTTTAAATGCTGCAAAACCCAAAACCTTTGATTATTCATTTTATTATTTCCTTCCTTCCTTCTTTCCTTCCTTCCTTCCTTCCTTCTTTCCTTCCTTCCTCTCTTCCTCTCTCTCTCTCTTTCTGTGGCTTGAACTCATAGCCTGAGCCCTGTCCCCATGTGTTTCGTTTTTGGCTCAAGGCTAGTGGTCCACTTGAGCCACAGTTCCACTTCCAGGATTTTTGGTGGTTAACTGGAGACAAGAGTCTCATGGACTTTCTTGCCCGGGCTGGCTCTGAACCACAATCCTCAGCTCTCAGCCTCCTGAGTAGCTAGGGTTGCGGGAGTGAGATATGGGCAGCTGGCATGCTTTTGCTCTTCTTGGGAGAACACCACGGGCTTGGGGAGGGCTGCTTCTAAGCGAGGATGCACCCATCTCCAGGCAGCCCCTTCACTACCAGCCTCTGCAGGGGGAGGTGAACTGGGGCAGGGCAGGATGCTCCCTCCGCCGTCTTTGTGGAAAAGGTTTTTTAAGTGGCCAAATGTAGTTCTGTTCTTTGTCCAGAAACCTTGGCCGTGTCGGCAGCTGTCCTGCGTGCCCAAGTGCAGACCTCTGCCTCCTCGCACCCCAGTGGAGAGACCAGAGACCCGCGTCCCGCAGAGGCCAGCAGCCTGCCAGCCTGTTTCTATGCAGACAGCATTATGGAGCCATCGGAGAAATCTGTGCTCCCCGAACATTACCTGGAGTGCTTCCTCCCGCCGGAGAAACTCCATCGGGTGCCAAATAAGATCTGACAATGCGTTCGTCTTTCACCTACATGGTGAATGGGGTTGTATTGTATTTTGTTTTTTTACCTTGCAAGCCGTGCGCTTCTCATGCCACAACATGACTTCTGATACATTCACAAAATCGGCAAACTGTGGAGATGGAAGAAGCACCCCAGCCAGCAGCAGGAAGACGCGAGGATAAATAGCACCAGATACTTTGGGGTTCAGTAGACGCCAAAGCACAGAGAAGAGAGCCCCAGAGTTCAGCTTGGGAAGGGGGGCAGAATGCCTTTCCACAGGGTGCTCCCGGCCTAGTTTCTAAAACACATGCAGAGCCGGTGGAAATAGGGAGAGGTGCCTAGGCCTTCCTCACGGCGCCTGGAGTTAATTCTCTAAGTAAAACCAGCCTGAGCCTCTCACAAACGAGCATTGTACAGGAGGAACTGTGTGGCCTGGCCAGACGCACATTCCTGCCTCCTATTGCTATTCATTTCTTATAGGTTCCAAATCCAGTATTCAGCTCTCAAGAAAGCTTCAGGAAGGAGAAAATCATATCCCCACGTTGATCACCCGTGGATTAAAACTTTGCAAAAGTATCCATATATTACGTGCGTGCATGCGCACGCGTATGCGTGCGTGTGAGTGTGTACACGGAGATATGCACACAAATCTGTGGAGGAGGGGGGGAGGGGGAGGGGGTGGGTCTCAATCCTCCACACCGTACACCAATGTCACATTTTAATGTAATATCGTGTCCAATGCATATTCATGAAGTAGAATCTTGGCAGTGACACAAGGAGAGTGGGAGGGAGTGTGTTTGGCGGAGTGCGTCACGTTTCAGGCCAGCGGATTTTTTGATTAAAGTCCCTTATCCGTTTTATCATGCATATCCAGTCTCTGATTAAAGTGATCTGCTCCTGACACTCACAGTGTCAGTATGCACCGAGACCCTTCACACTAAACATGGTTGGAATTTATATCCTTAAAAAAAAAAAGGACCCTGTACACCTAACAGCTAAGGAGGAGAAGCAGGGACAGCCGCGTTCATTTAAATCTGTCTCTGCACAGAGCTCTGTGCCCCCCTCCCCCGTTCCCTAGTTCAAAAAGGCTGACCCAGAATACAAATCAGTGTCCAACTTCACATGCTGAATTCTATCCCTCTCCCTTTTTTCCTTCAAGTTAGCTTCCTTGTTTTTCTGATTGTTGGGTTCTTCTTTTAATCAAATGTTTCTTGTATAAGAATAGGAACGTACACAGCAGACTATAGAAATGGATTTGCCTTGCTCCTGATGAAAGCCTGGATCTCCCATCTTCCTGAAGCTGCCTGTCCCATCCTTTTTCAGAAGATGGGGCCTGCAGCAGGAGCGCTGTCCACTTCAGCAGGGACCAGAACATCGAAGGCCACAGGCAGGGAGGAGTGGGGTGGAAATCTGGCCTCCCCTTCAGAGTCACAGGCACATGTCAATGCCCTCTGGAGGTGACACACTGCTCCTTCAAGGCCAGTAGAAAGCAGGGTGTACCTGCAAGACAGGGACCCACAATCAGGAGTCCTGTGTCATGTCACAGCTGGCCACCAAGTGACTCAGCAAGGCCAGCTTCCATCCAAGGAGCCACGGCTCTTCTGGGGAAGACAATGCCCACCCCAGGGGCTGGGGTGCAGCTCAGATGAAATCATGCATCTGCCAAACACAGGTTCATCTGACCCATACAGGATCAGGATGGATGGATGGATGGATGAAAGAATGGATGGATGGATGGATGAATGGATGGATGGAAAGAGAGTGGGAGAAAGAAAAGATGGTAGATAGATACATAAAGAGATATAGATAGATAAAACAGAGGGATGGGTGGGAGAGAAGGAGAGAAGAAAGATGATAGACAGATACAAAATACACGTAGATAAAACAGAGGGATGATAGAAGATAGATAGATAGATAGATAGATAGATAGATAGATAGATAGATAGATAGATAGATAGATAGAAAATCATGAGCTGCAATTTATTAATGGGCCAAAACTGTAAAAAAGAACTATGTGTTACCACTCTTATTTCACCGTTCTAGGGCCGGCAGGAATTTATCTCAGCACAAAGGACAGCTCTTTCAAATGAAGGCAAGTGACCGCTTGAAAATCCGCTTTCACCTGGTGATTCCTCGGGTTGCACGGACACGGGAAGCCTTCCTACCCCACTCTGACCCTACCTCTGTGGAGGGTCTCCCGGCAGGACTCCAGTGCGGTGTCTCCACCCTGTTAGGGCCTGAGAGGTAGCAGGAAGCTCCAGCACTTGGCCATTTTCTTGTCTAGGTTGTATGTGCTCCACAGACCTGGGTTGAAAGGTAGCAGGTTCCCTTCTGAAACCCAAGCAGAAAGGTATGGGGGGAGCCCTGGGCCACAGCCACCCTGTTAGTCCTAACACACCCATGACACGTGTGTCCCAGTGCTGCTGGGGGTCTGGAAGCGGTCATTTGCCTTTTCTAAGCCCCGCTGAGCTTCCTTGTCTGGGCAAAGGGATGAAGGACTGACCCCTTCCTGGGTGCAAGGAGGCCCATCTCTGTCACCCAGCCCTGGCCACAGCAGGTGGACCCTGAGCTCTAGAGGTAAGAAAGGTCTCCAGAAGAATGAGGCAGCTGGGGGTGGGGGGGGGCAGGCTTCCTCCATTCCTCCAGGATGAGTCAAGGAACCTCACATCTGATTCATTATGAGTAGGACCAGTACCCCTAACTGCTCCTTCTGGAAAAAGATGTAATGGCCATGTGCATTTGTTGTGCAAAGATAGGGAAGAGGTTCCTGGCTCCCAGGACAAACACATGGCAGAGGAGGTCACGGTGCAGTGACCCTGGGTACCCGGAAGGTGATTCCATCAGCCTCAGCCCCAGTGACAGATGGTCAAACTGAGTCTCAGCAAGGTCAACCGACAGGACCAGCAAAACGACAGCCTGACAAAGGTATTGTTCATCCCCAGGGTTGCGGGTCCTCACCCCCCCCCCGACTACATCCAAAGCAGACACAATGATCCCCCACCTAGCCCCTGTCCATTGTTGCTAGAAGGAAAGGGAGAGGTTGGACCACAGTTCCCAGAAGTGAAAACTGAGAGAGGTCAGATGCTAGCTGCCCATGAGTCTGCAGGGACTGGGCAGCAGGGGTCCAGGAGGGACTGCTGTGCCATCCACCCACGGTCAGGAGACAAACAAGGAGACTGCGGTTGGAGAGGATGCTGGCCAATGCTCTTATGCCCTTTGCCCACTACATCTAATTTTAGGACTTGGAAAGCATTGATACTTTAACCCTTTCCTATCAGGATCTTTTCCCTTTCCCACACACACCCAGAACCCAGAACCCCCACTGAGATCTGTCTTCTGCATTCTCCAACTTCAACCCCAACCTTCTAAGAGGAAGGGGTGGGGAAGAGAAAGAGGAGTAGGAGGGAGGGAGGACAAATGACAAGAAAGGAGAAGGGAGTCAAGGCCCTGGATGCCCCTCTCCCTGGCCTAGACGTCCATGGCCCCCGTGTAACTTGTGTAACTCGCTCCCTCTTGCTCTCTCTGTCTGTCTCTCTCTCTCTCTGTCTCTCTGTCTCTCTCTGTCTCTGTCTCTCTCTGTCTCTCTCTCTGTCTCTCTCTCTGTCTCTCTCTCTGTCTCTCTGTCTCTCTGTCTCTCTGTCTCTGTCTCTCTCTGTCTCTCTCTCTCTCTCTCTCTCTCTCTCACACACACACACACACACACACAGACCTTTAATCCAAAACCTTACTGCCTGCTGATGACCCCGAGTGTGCCTTGCACTTTCTCCCCAGGCCTTACAAATGCATCTCTGCTCTGCACACTGAAGTTGCTCTACTGACGACCCGGTCAAGCTCCAGGATTAACGCAGAACAAGCAGGGTGGTAGGCTGAAGGGTGGACTGGCAGGTACATCATCCCGACCACGACTTCCCTCCACTTGGTCCACTCAGGTTCCACTTTGGTGGCCAGGCTCAGAGGATGTTTGACAAAAGCACAGTGCATGTTGAAGTTCATGTCTCATTAAGAAGCCATGGAAATGCAAATTACATTATCCGTCTCGCAATACCACATGCTGCCGTATTCTCCTAACATGATTTTGATGATAAAAAAAATTCCCATAGATTATGTGACTTGGATTTCTGAGAGCTTAAAGATCCTTTCACGTCTATCTGCCTGGTTTCATGCATGTCAAATTTGCTCTTCTCTTTGCTCATTGGCCGAGTACTCATGGTGAATCAGTACTTACTGCCGCTGACTAAGTCTTGCTCCTCCTGTGGGAAGACCACAGAGCAGCTGGACCCCTGGACACTGCCCAGACACGGTGACACCATAGGGAGCGACAATTACAAATCAAGGTTATTGCCGGGTGCAGGTGGCTCATGCTTATAATCCTAGCTGCTCAGGAGGAGGTTGAGATCTGAGGGTCACAGCTCAAAGGCGGCCTAGACAGACAAATCCGAGAGATTCTTGTTTCTGACCATCAAATGGTACAGCTCCATCCTTGAAAAGGCTAACAGTCAGCAACCAGGTCCTGAGTTCATACCCAAGTACCAATATACACACATGCACACACACACACACACACACACACACACACACACACACACACACACACACACACACACACAATCAAGGTGACTTGTGAACAAATCAATCACCAAGCTTTTCTCTACAAGTGGCAAACAGGAAGGAGGATGCCATCAGACGAACCACAGAAGCCTCAAGGGACAGAACAGGAGGAACCGGTGAGTCCTGATGGGCAGGGGACGATGGCTGGGCCGTGGTGTCCTAGGCAGAGATCAGCTAAACATGCTTCCAGGAGAGGTCAGGCACAGGGCACACAGAGCGGTGTGCCCAGGGCAGAAGGCGGGCAAGGGCAGGGGGAGCCGATGGGAAGTGAAGGGAGAGCTCACCACAGGACCACGGGATGGCAGACTCTGTGCCAAGTGCTCCCCGTGTGGTCCATCTCCCACTGGGCCCAGCCATTGTTTTGATCATTAACTATTACATTTAGATCATTTATAGATATGGACACCAGGGTCCAGAGAGATCAGATAACTTCCTTAAAGCTGTGTAGCTAGGAGTTTAAACTCCTAGGCCTGGAGGCGAAGAGCCAGGAAGCAGTGACTGAGTTCAAAACCCCTTTTGGATCCATTATGCCTTTTGCAAACAGGAGTTAGGAGCCCATCACTAACACCTGCTTTAACTTCTTATCCGTTCCCTGTAACTCTGATGGAGTCCAAACAATAGGAAGGGAGGGAAAGGCCAGCAAGGATTGTGAAGGCAAGCCCAGGGCGTGCTTATCCACTGGGCGTCTTTCTTTCACACCTTCACACTGCCTAATCAAGGAAGCGGCTGGCTGGTTTCTTGTTTGTGCTGCAGCAGCGGGAGGTTCAAGAGCAGGTCCTTAAAAGACTCCAAAGTGGTCACAAGGGCTCAGAGAGAGGTCCAGGCCCACAGATTCGCTCCTTAGCGGGCTGTGTGTGTGTCAGGTAGACAGAGCCCCACGCGGTGGCCAGGACAGCCTGGGTGGGTGACAGGAAGGGGGTGGGGGCCTGGGGTGGGCTGGCCCAAGCTAAGCGCTTTCGACAAGTCCTGGAAGTCTGAAAGCTCCCCTTTGCTGTCATCAGAGCCTCCGCCACATCTGCCGCCTCCCCTAGCCCATCTGACATCTCAGAGGGGAACCTCAGCATTCCCAATCTCCTCGTGGAGACAGAGAGGCCGGGGAAGCCCGTCACCCGGGGGCACCAGCCGGCACCACAACTGAACAACCCACACTGCTTCCTGCGGTCCCGAGGGCTGGAAGTCCAAGGTCAAGATGAGCTCTCCGGGGCTGCAGACGACGCCTTCCCGCTGGGTCCTCACGTGGTCTTTCCCCGCTGTGAGTCTGTGTCCCCCGCTCTTCTTCTAAGGACACCCCAGTGGCCTCACCGAACCCCAACATCTCCCTTATCCACATGGCCCCCCTGAGTACCTGAGTGAGAGCTGTAAGCCAGGAGGGAAGAGGGGCAGCTTTGGAGAATCCCTTCTCCAGCGCTCTGTGTGGGGCCACGTGGGGCCAGCCATCTTCTCACCCAGAACTGCTGGGAGAGCAAGCAGGGACCTCGTCAGCGAGCAGGCCCAACCACCCTCCCCCCTGCCTGCCAGAAGCTTACAGAGTCCCCACCAGCAGATGTGTGGGTGTGATTTACACACACACCCCACACACACACACATCACCTTTCACACCTCTTATGGCACTGATTTCTTCCAGTGCTCCTGGGGGTGTTTCTAGCATTGACCTTAGTTTTTAGCAACAGAGACTGAAGCTCAAAGCCCGAGTGATTATGCCAGACTCCAGTGAGCATGTGTTGTAGTTGAATTCCAAAGCATTGATCCCAATCCAGAGCACTGATCCTGATCCAGAGCACTGATCCAGATCCAGAGCACTGATCCCAATCCACAGCATTGATCCCAATACAGGCACTGATTCCAATTCAGGCACTGATCCCTGATCCAGAGCAGACCCTCGTCTGGGAGGTTTTCTCCAGCCACAAATTTCAGGCATCCAGTCAACAAGGCCTTGTGGGGCTCCCACCCCATGCAGGGCTCCTTTGAGGGTCCGCAGGGTGTGACCCCCACATGGTAACAGGAAAATGACTGCAGACAACATGAGCTGGGAGGGGCCGAGAAAGGGGGTGATGCTGAGTGAAGGCCAAAAGGAGGTTTAAGCCGGGCCATGGTAAGGCCCTGAGACAGTGTGGTGAGAGCCACTGTTGGAGAATGGGCAGGGGACCTTGGAGAAATGGTTCGTGATCTTGGGGGAATTCAAACTATGGACGAAAGGAAAACAACGAACCTCTGAATGAGAACTACTTACCTGATGACATGTGGTCTTAGGAAACGAGAACTAAGTCCAATAACTCCTTGGGATGTAAACTATCGTGGAAAAATGTGGGCTCTGTGAATCTATTCCCTTTGTGGGTGCAGGAAGAGGTTCCTGGGAACCAAAGGGTCTGGTGGGCACTTGATTTAGATCAAAGAAAGGACACAGGGCTGGGAAGTTGTCTCAGTAGTAGAGTGCTTGCCTCGCATGCATGAGGCCCTGGGTTCGATTCCTCAGCACCACATAAGCAGAAAAAGCCAGAAGTGGTACTATGGCTCAAGTGGTAGAGCACTAGCCTTGAGCTGAAGTGCTGAGGGACAGCGCCCAGGCCCAGAGTTCAGGCCCCACGACTGAAAAAAAAAGAAAAAAGAAAAAAAAAAGAAAGGACACTGTCCCTTCAGGGCGAGTCCCCCATGTGCCACCAGCCTCTGGGACCCAGCTGAGCCCGAAGACAAACAGGGGCAGCTGGTTCCCTGCGGCTGCGGTTGAGGCTGGGGGTGGGATGAGGCTGTGGGCAGAGGGAGGACCGGAACTGGTGCCCTCCCAGCCATTGCCTAAGGGAGCCAGAGGCAGAGAGGTGGGCAAGCCACTCGGGTCCCATTGTGCCTGCTCAGTCAACAGAGGCGTAGCACACCGCCGTAAAACAGCAGGGTGGTTCTCTCCATCCTAATTGACGAACAGCTGTGCAAGTGACTCCATCCCAGAGCTCAGCTCTCTCCTCAGGCCATCCCAAGAAAGGAGGGCTCCCGTGGGGAGGGGGAAGACAAAGTCTTGCGTCTGTGGGAGCATGGGCGGAGGGTGGAGGATGGGAGACCAGGGACACCCTGGCCGAGATTGTAAGCAAATTACTCAGTCAAAGGGGATTTCAACTTGGATTTCTTCCCTTGCTGTTGGCTGTTTTTTGGCAGTTACTGTTGCCATTCCAGATGCCTATTAGAGAATCATACAGTGGTCAAAGGCGTGAGACAAAAACCACGTTCACACCACAGACTGACCTGTAGCCTTTCACAGTGAAAGGATTCTGCACAAGCATTTCATCCTTCAGGCAGACTATAACAGACGATCACAGAGAGGTCTCTACAACAGGCTGCTCCGTTTCTGCTGAGTGGAAATAGGCTGTGGGTGGCAAGGGGGGCAAACAGCCTCAGGAGCCTTAGAGTCTAGGGCCAGGTGACTTTCCACTGTGGTGACTGGAGAATGGCCTTCCATTTGAGCAGGTAAACGAAGAAGAAAAGGTTAGGATAGCACTTCCTGTCTCATTAAAAGTATATGGACTTTAAATTCCAATCACTACAAATCAAGTTTTATTTATTCAAGTGTCTGCGAATTGTCTTTCCTGGTGGAAGAGCAGAACGGAAGAGTTTAGACAAAGCTCATAATGGTCAACAGAACCTAAGGGCTTCACCCCTGGCCCTTTAAGGCCTGCCAACACCTTGTATGACCCAGGCAGGAGATTGACACAGTAAGGACCTCTAGAGCTTCAGCTGTGTGTCACGGGGGCTGGGGCTGCTTCCCCTGTCTGAGGAAGGAGGAAACCGAAGCTCAGAAAAACTAGCAACACATACAAATTCTGGTGGAGAGTGGTGAACTAATTGGGCATTCTGGAATCCACCCTATAGAGAGTCACAGAGAGCGTGTGGCCACGCCCCCTCACCCCCCACACCCCTGTCCACAGGGTTGGCGTGTCTGCCCTGGTCCAGAGGGAAACTGTCCTGTGTCAGGTGTCTGTGTGTCACTATCGAGAGACAGCAGATAGCTTGAGGGTGTGTTCAGAGGTGCTGGCTGACAGGAGTGGACATGGGGTGGTTCCTTGTATGTGACCTCACCTCTGGGCATTGGTATTCCAATGTTTTGTCTAACCATAGCCTGGATGTTGCTGTGAAGATACTTTTCATTGCAATTAAATATTTCATCAATAGACTCCAAGGGACGTGGGTGACCCCCATAGTGTGGTGGGTCCTCTCCAGCCAGGTGAAGGTCTCATAGAGAAAAAGGCTGAGGTCCCCCCCCCCCGCCCCGGGGAGAGGGAATGCAGCAATCCACTGCGAGTGGCCTTGAGCCAGGGCCCGGCCTGCTAGCCCACCCGCAGATTTGGCATTTACAAACCCCACAACAGCATGCGATGATTGCCCACCGCAAGCGTCCTAAGATAAAAGGTGGGGAAGAGAGGCGGAGGAGATAGAGATGGAGGTGGACCTCAGTGTCCCTGGAGTCCAGCCTGAGATTTTGGTAAGGAGCAGCTGGGAGGGAAAGGCAGCGCCATCACAGGCCAGAGCCAGGGCCAGCTTCAGACCCAGGATGGGTCTCACGATGGCCGAGCGCGGCCCTCTGAGAATCACAGCCTCACAAAGCATTGATGTCATGGTGACGTCACGAGGGTGAAAAGACTGCACAGAACTCCCAGCGGAGCCGGGGCCCAGGGAGCCCTCAGTGAAGGTCAGCTAGCGCGATCATCCCTAGCACTCAATCAGAAAGCCCCAGGCTTTCCGAGGGGGAGTCGGAGGCCAGGGCCAGGGCTGGCAGTAAAGGCCAGGGCTCGGAATGAAGGCCAGGGCTCCTCCAGGCAGTGTCCCAGTTCATCGAGTCCCAGGATCAGAGCTGACAGTCGGCGTGTGACAGAGCGGTCAGTGTGTACCCACACCTAGCACACTATTTACAAGCTCCCATTCTATATTTAAAAGTGCAAGAAATAGTTAAATGTTTCCTATTGTTGTATCAGTGAACCAGTTCAGAGACTGCCGACTCAATTCAATCAAAATTAGTGACAAGAAAGCAATTTTCCCGTTCCGTTCAGCATGGAGGGCTGTTTTGTTCAGCTCTGTCTTACAGGAGGTGATTCTCTATCTCTTACCTAGAGGTAAGCAGAGGAATTACCCCCCTCCTTCCCCCCCAGCAGCTCCGCATCTCCCTTTGTCTAGATAAGCGTTATCCAGTAAAATGAACACAATGAGACAATGTTTACCTTAATGCTGTTTAAAAATCACATCGCAACAAGAGATCAATAGCTCTCCACAACAATTTACTGGGGACCTGGCGTGGGGGAGAGGAATTCAGATTGCATTGATTTTTTTTCCATGAGCATGTGTGTGTGTGTGTGTGTGTGTGTGTCCACGTGTGTGTGTGTCACAACAATAGTGAGCAAGCCAGGGTGTTGGCAATATGGCACGTGCTCAGTGAGTGGGCAGAAGGCCCAGGGGAACGGTGGCTGGCCAGTGCCCTGGGGAATACAGAGAAAGTCAGGAGGAGGAAGGGGGGGGCCTGGGGGACACAGGTCCCCCAGCCTGGGGGACACGGGTCTGGAAGAGGAACTGGAGGCCACCCAGAGTCTCCTTCCTGCACTGCAGGCATGTTCTCCAGAGCTGGGTCTCCAAAGGCAGGGGCTGCACCCTTGGGCACACAGTAGGAACTCCTCACATATGGCTGCTGGATAGCCAGGCTACACCAAAATGGAAAAGAAAGGGAAAGGCAAGGGCCAACAATGGGAATGGAGGGAGGGAGGGAGGGAGGGAAGGAGGGAGGGAGGGAGGGAGGGAGGGAGGGAGGGAGGGAGGGAGGGAGGGAGGGAGGGAGGGAGGGATACAGCAAGTCAACCCCCGTTGGACTCCCACCATGTTAGCTCCTGTGCTTCCTCTGGTAGCCATGCACAGCTCTGAGAACTAAACAGGGACCATTACACACACCCATCCTGTAGGCAGTAGGTACCAAGCAGTGGTGAAACAGTATTAAACTTCCAACTTGGACCCCCTCAGTCTTTATTCCCCTGGGGCAGGGCCCAGCATGGGAACTGGGACAGCACTCCCCCCGCCCCCCCCCCCAATGCCCCAGTCCCTGCTCCCGCTGTAGTGTCAGCCCAGGGAACTGAAGAGACGCAATCTGAGCCTGCCTTCCCAGGAGCCTTGAATGCCTGCTTTGGAAGAAGTAGAAGTGAAATGCTCACTAACCAAATAAATAAATAAGCAAAGGAGGGCGAAGTGGGGAAGGGGAGGGGGCTGGGCAAGGGGAAGGAATGTAAGTGGAGAAATTACTGGAACTGAAGTGAGGTTTTAATGGCCGCGTGGGCATCCTGCAATTTCACACATTAAAACATATTTTTAAAGAAACGACTACAGTGCTGATTGTATAAGGGCGAAGCTTTCCACTCCTCAGACTATTAATAAGGGCTTCCCATAGAGAAGACAAATACATGCCTGATGCATTTTTAATCCTTTGCCAATACATTTGACTAAAGCTGTTTGCTGTTTCAATGACAGGATTTAACTTGCCCTTCTGTATTCAATGTTGCTGATTATTAATGACATTTAGAAAACACAAGCTATGGACTCACATCTTGGACCAATGGGAGCCTGTCCTCTGTACCCTGTGAAGGGAGAAGTCGGGAGGAGGAGAGGATGGTGGGAGCCTTCATCCAAAGGAATGCAATGCTGCTGAACCAGTCCCCGTGGGGGAGGGGGAGGCTTCTTCCCCAGAGCTGAGCTGCCCATATGCCGTCCCTGCCCTCTCTGTGCAGGAGCCGGGTGAAGATCAATGGTGAGCAATGGTATCAAGGGCCCCAGCTCCTTCTTTCCACTGCGTTTTCCAGTAACCTTCACAGCCATTTCCACGTGAAACATTCACTCCCTCATTGTGAGGCAGTGGAGCCTCGGCAATATTAAACCAGATTCACAGAGGGTATTTAGAGTTCTCAGGACTCCCCCTCATTCAAATGCCAATAATAAAAAATCTTCGTGGAAGAAGAGAGGCAGAGCGAGGGATGGAAATGTAAGTAACTTTGAAACAAGGGATCAAAGGCTTAGGATCAAGCTCTGGGATCTTAATAGGATACAAGCAGAAGGGGGAAAAAATCCTTACCCGGACACAGATGATTATTTTGTGCCTTTTTATTATTTTAAGAAACAAATTAATGCTCAGGTTAAAATGAAATTACATATGCGGATGCCCTCCAGGCCGCCTATATTCTGCTGGGTTTTGGAATGTTAATAAGAGTCGGAACCAAGTGGGAATGGAGGATCAGATGGGGTGTGAACCAGTACTGGTGCGAAGGCAGGGAGGGAGGGAGGGGGCAAGGCACTGCTATGGTGGTTTAAATACCCCTTTCCGGGGCAGTGGGGGCGGGAGAAGCAAAGGGAAGGGAGAGAGAGTAGAGGACGCAGTCTGCCAGGGACTCATCTTATTCAATCTGCAGAGAGTTATTTCCACAAATGCCGCGCGGTCTCCTGGTATTAGGCGCTCAGCACCAGCGCTCCATTGTAACGGAAAACAGATTCTCCGCATGAATCACAGGAAATCAATACTGCGTTTTTACTAAGTTTGCGTTAATTTTACACCTTTCAGGCTCCAGATAGGAATTATTGCCACGGAGATGAGCGAGATCTTTCCACACCTACCCCTCTCCCCCTGCCAAGTCCACACACACACACACACACACACACACACACACACACACACACACACACCTCCGGGACCACAGGCTTGGAAAACACTATCACTATTTTTAAAAGGAGGGGTGAAGATGATGAAGAAAGAGAAGCAGAAGAAGAAGAAAGAAGGGTGAGAGGGGTCGCCCTTTGAGAGATTTTAATGACTAATAATAGGAGGCAGCATAAAAGCTGAGATCCGATTTAAGCGTGCGAGAGGCCGTGTGAGCATTGCGTGTCACTCTTGGGGTACGCTGCTCAGGGGCCAGCTCGTGAGCCTGGCAGCCCAGAAATATAAAGTCCAGATTTAATTCCGATACAGAGAAATACAATTTCAAAACCGGACGTCTTATCATCTGCGTGACCCACTGGAGAACTCATTTTCCTAGCAAAAGGCTGTCAGAGCCATTATGTTGTACAAGGAACCAATTTACCACTACAGCTAAACAGAGCTACCCGGGCTGTGGGAACTTACGCATTTGAAGTTATCGCTCAGGAAAAAAAAAATAGCATTTCAAATGTCAGTGAAATGGGAAGGAATAATTGAAAAGTATCAATCAGAGAAGCAAAGGGGTCAGAAAGCCAGCTGCAGGCGGGCTGCCCGGCTTTAGTCTTTTGCTTGTCTTTTCCTGACCCTTCCCTGCTCCGGCTCACCTCTCAACACCCCCCCCCCCCAGCCCTTCCCCTTCGCTCCACCCTGGCCAGGCGTGTTCCAATTCAACTGGAGGAAAGAAAGGAAGGGCCCGCCAGGTTCCTGTTCCGCCTCCTACCTGTGGACTGTGGTAGTGTCTCGCTTGGACCCACCCCTGATTAGTCCTGACCCACTTTGACAAGGTCATTCCTCTCTGTGCCTCTCAGCCCAGCCAAACAGGGAGCTTCGCATCCACCTTGCAAGGTTGGTGGAGGGATAAATAGAAATGCAAAGTAGCTGGAACCTTGCCTGGCTTGGTGACAGCTGTCCCCAGTGCTCCCTTGCTACCCCTGCAGCTTGGGAGCGGTCCCATTTCTCGGCATCTAACAGGTCCCGTGTGACAGTCCCCGTCCCCTGTGGGAGCTCGCTGTCAGTTACTCTCTCCTGACACCCTCCTCTAACACCCCACGCCCCCTTCCCACCTTTGCACTCCGGGCTGTGTCTGAAACACTCTCCCCATAGCCAGCTGCCTCTCAATCAGTGTGCTACTGGAATATCGGCTCACCGGAGGCCTTCCAACCACCTATTTCAGGCTACCGCACCTGATACTGGGCTATTCCAGAGTTTATCTTTCACATCACCATCTTCCTCCCCACTCCAGAACACACGTGCCTGCTCCGGAGAGCAAGGTCTGGTCTAGCTTGTTCTCCACACACTCCCTTCTGCACGCTCCTCTCTTTGCGGTTGGGTGGATAGTGTGTGCACTGTGGACACACTGGACAAATGGATATTCACATCCTCAGAGGAACAGAACGAGGGGACATGAGATGTTATCAGAACCAGAGGACATGAGGTATCATCAGGCTACTTTGGACAATAACTGAAAAGTGTCCATTGTTTATTTCTGGAATTTCCCACTAATATTTCCAGATCACAAGTTGACCGAGATTAAAACTGGAGCCTGGAGAAACGGGGAGGGGACGGTGGGCAGGGGGTGGAGGGGCCGGGGATGAACAATACAATGTCATAGGGACAAAGCCACTGCTAAAGGAATGAATGGAAGAGGACCGCCAACTATTCCAGCCTGAAAGACTCTGGACCGTGCCAGCTGCTCTCCATGCCCAGGGGCGGGGCCTGGACCAGCTGGTCCCAGGGGTAAAAGAGGCAGATACCTACAGCCCTGGGCCACTGACCCATGTGGGGTGGGCACTGCAGGTTGGCATGGGCACCACGCTGGGTGAAACTTTCTCACACTTTTCTGGGGAAAAAAAATCACCTCCTACCAAGCTGGGACAGGGGACGACTCCCACCCGGAGTTGGGCTCTGCTGCTGAGACATGGCGGGACGGATAGAACTGACCAGGCTCAGGCGTGGCTTCTAGTGTAGCCCTGAGGCCTCTCCCGTGACCATGCTTCACACACACACACACACACACACCCCTGGGATCCACCCATGCCCATGAATTCTCAGTTTCCTGGTGCCTGAAACCACCACCCACACCCCCCCACACACTTGTCACCTGTCCCTTCTTCCTTGTCCTTTCCCACCCAGGGCTCTCCACAGGAAATCTCTGTCTCCCATGAGGTCTTCCTGAGCCACCTTTTTCTCAGTAATTAGAATTAATGGCTTTCCCAGTCATCATCCACTGGCCTGGAGTCCCCGGTGCCCAGGGCTCTGACTCTTAGCCACCAGACTGGGGGCAGGAGGTGGGGGCTGCACGAGAATTACCGTGTAGAAGATGGCACTGAGGCAGTCCGGCACACCGGGCCCGCACCGAGCACCCCAGCACCATAACAGGCATAGCTCACCTAGGAATCGAGCCCCTTGTTATGACCAAGGTAAAGAAGTTGGCGAGCTGACATCCCAAAGCCAGCCACCGCCACCACCCTTCTCCAGCTCAAAATACACACAGCTTCGCATTTGGGAAATTTTGAAATTCAGCTGCATTTTACAATCGATGTGAATATTTAACACGGCAATGTTTCCCTGTTCTCAAAAATCTGCCGTTCTGTCTGAGAGTGGCTGGCACTTCAGAGACGGGAAGAAGGGAGGTGGGAGACCAGTGACCTCTCATAGCTGTTCCGGGGAAACCTTGTCACCAGAAAAACTTTTAGAGACTCCCTCCGGGGATGTGAATGTCATAGGTTCCTCTAGGCAGGGTGGCACCTGACCCCCTCTGTGTGTGTGTGTGTGGTGTGTGTGTGGTGTGTGCAGTTTATAGTTACCCAGTCCTCGTTTCATTGGGCTCAGCATCATATTTGATATGTTGTTTTTTTCTTTAGTTCTCCTCATTTGACAGGGAATCATCGGCTGACTGACTGAGCTCTGCTGGACATCTTTCGATGTCCCTGTAGCAGAGGCCTGGGGCTGTAGCCTTTCTCCCTCTGAAATCATCCCCTCACAAGAGCTGCTGCTGATACCCCAGGTAGAGAGATGCACCGTGGTGGGCGAGGGGCCACTGCTGCTCTGGCTCTCTCCTCCCTCGATTACTATGTTTTTCCTACTTTGCTCAAAGGCCTCCAGTGAAACAGAATTACTCGGAGAAACAGAAGCTGAGCAGACACTAGTGTCTCACACCTGTAATCCCAGCTGTTCAGGAGGCTGAGATCTGAGGATCACAATTTAAAGACAGACCAGTTAGACTCTCATCTTCAACTAACCAGGCTTAAGTGGTAGAGCACCACGGGCCAGACACACACACAAAAAAAGCCTATTAAGAGCACAAGGCCCTGAGTTCAAGCCCCAGAACCAGCACACGAATAAAGAATCAGAAGCCAAGCAGATAACTCTGCTGCTCCCTGTTTATTGGCCAAGGAGTAAAACACCATCCCCTCCCTTTCAGAGCACCTGCCTTGGGCTGAAGGGAGCCAGGGGTCCTGGGCCCCTCTGAGGAGTGGAGGCCCAGTTCCCTGATTTCAGACAGCTGTATCTGGGCCAACCTGGCCCATCACGCCTCCTCTGTTCTGGGAGGCACCGGCAGGCAGGAAGAGGAAAAGCGACCTTGGCCCACCCAGCATCTCATCTCTATAAAATGGGGTCCTCACACCTGCTATCCGGGTGGTGTGAGGCCCAAAAGCGCCACTTTGAAGGTCATGTGTGGCGTGCCACAGACACACAAAATGAAAGGGACAGCACGTAACCATCCATCTCCCCATCCAGGCAGTAGCATGGAAACACACACACACACACACACACACACACACACACACGACGTGACACTAGTGTGCTCTGGTCTCCAAGCTTTGCCCACACCACGATGTTCAATCCTCAGCACTGCACTGAGGCTGAAACAAACCCAGGAAGTCTGGCTGCAGGGTCTCCTATCTGAATCCATACTCTGCACCCCCTTCTCCCCCATGCTCCACTTGTACAGTACCTGACACAGAGCAGGTACTGCTCCCCTAAATACTAGCGACAGAAGGGAAGCCCCACATCCTGAAAAGATTACTGAGTAATTATTGCTCGTGCTGCAAGTGTCTTGCTGGTGGCAGGCTCTTTGTAAATTCTTGTTGTGTGGGACAGACGGACTCAAAGAACGTTTCCTTGATCTCTTTATTAGTAAAAACTGCAACATCTGAAATCTCTCACCATTGGAGCCGGAGTCATCTATGGTGAAGAATGTTAGCAGGCCAGAGGCTTCCATAACACAGAGAGCTCAGAAACAGAGCCTGTCTGGCCAAGGGCTGGCTCTTTCTGATGCCTTCCTGAAGCCAGTAAGTCTTCTTATCACTCTTTATATTCAGCTCATGTGAGGGAAAAGAGAAAAGCAAAAGAAACAGCTTTGCATCCACTCTAGAGCGCGAAAGGCCTGGCTTGTGTTTGGGGAAATTGTTCTTGAACATCATTCTGAAATCTTGCATCTCAATGTATATTAGTCCTGTGCTAAATGTCGCCACGTCAAATTAATATGCTGGCTGAATACATTCAATCAGAAAGTTTAATCTGTCTCTTTGGTGGAACAGCAATTCTGGTGTCAGAGTCGAGCCCTCATCTCAGCACCAGGCTGATGGCCCTGTGCCTAGTGCATCACAGGAGCAAGGAGCACAGATTCATTCAACTTTCACTGTGAGGTCACAGCTACCTTACGATGCAAGCAAGCTTCCTCCTCTCTTCTAGCATGTCCTGTATCGGTTATCTCTTAGAGGAAAAAAATTGTCTTCTTTATTACTTGTTCACACTCGCCGTGTTTATTTCAATGCTGGGGGCAGATATCCTAGGGGTTTGCATGGGCTAGACAAACTCTCCATCACTGAGCTGCCTCCCCGCTATCCATAGCCCTGTTCGTTTTGTGGCGGAGGAGGCAGTGCTGGGGTTTGAACTTACTAGGAAAGTGCTCAGACACTTGAGCTTCCCTGACAACTCAATTATTGTGATTATTATTAGGCGTGTGTGTGGTGTGTGTGGTGTGTGTGCTAGGAGTTGAACTCGGGGTCTAAGCTGTCCCTTAGCTTTTGCACCCATGTCTGGTACTCTACCACATGAGTCACAGTTCCACTTTGGGGCTTTTTTTAGTGGTTAATTGGAGACAAAATTCTTGCAGACTTTCCTGCCTGGGATAGCTACAAACCATGGTCCTCAGAGCTCAGTCTCCTGAGTAGTTAGGATGACAGGTGTGAGCCACCGGTGCTCAGCTCCCATATGCCTTCCAGCAGCCAGCGTGAATGCTACACGGAGGCCAGTCCACACAGTGGAAAGTGGACCCTCAGTCCCCTCTCTGGCTGATATGTAATTATTCCTGTCATGTCAGACACCACAGGCCCAACTAGAAATGCAGCCCATGGAGGTCAAACCCAATGCCTCCTTCCTACGCACAGATCTGTACCTGAACTGAATGAGACGTTTGGCTCAAGTTTGGCTATAAAGAACTCTATCCTTCACATGAGTCATGAGTACAGAACCTGGAGATGAGTCAATGGCTTGGTGAGAATCCAGTGTCAGGGTCATAGGCCGTGTGGAGATGGTGCCTGGGGAGCGGGGGAGCATGGAGCAGGCGAGCACTGTGTCTCCTGTGTCTCCGTGGAAGAAGCACTGGGGTGGGGTAGGGGGGAGGGTCCTGGATGTACGAGCTCAGTGCCAACTCTTCAGCTCTATCATCATAGCAAGCACAAAAGCAGCCACAGACACAGTAAAGAAGAAGAATTTAAAAAAAAGGACGTGGCTGATACTTTAATTCCATACCAGTTCATTTCAGTTCCCTGCCATGTGAAAACGTACAAGCTATTAGGATGTTGTGGTCCGGGCAGAAGTAGGTAGCAGGGCTGTACCTTGCCGGGCCAATCTTGGAGAAGATGGTGGATGAGTTGAGTCCTTGTCTCAGGCCAGCCACTGCCCCCTGGCAGCCTCTAGCCAGCCACTTCCAGCCCTGACTCCTCGGTGGGGCCAAGGGCAGGGGGACACGCCACGCTGTCCAGAGCCCTTCACGCTCCCGGATGCCACGGGCCTGAAGGGGCCTAGAGCCTCACACTGAGGGCTTTCTCAGGTCCCCGGGCACCAGACACAGCTCAACGCTGCCTCAACATGCTGCTCTCGTGGCATCTTTTCCTGCATGTGATGATTCTCTAGAAAATATTAAGGAAAAAGCAGGAGGCGGAGGTCCATACCTACAATCCTAGCTACTCAGAAGGTTGAGATCTTTGGAGACTCATGATTCCAGGCCAACCCAGTCAGAAAAGTTTCAAAGACTCCATCTCCAAAATAACACACGAAAGGCAAGTACTGGTAGCTCACGCTTGTAATCCTAGTTACTCACTAAGCTGAGACCTGAGGATTGTGGTTCAAATCCAGCCAGATCAGAAAAGTCCATGAGACTTTTTTTTTGGGGGGGGGTGAGGGGGATCTGGTCATGGGGCCTGAACTCTGGGCCTGGGCGCTGGCCTTCAGCTCTTCAGCTCAAGGCTAGCGCTCTACCACTTGAGTCATAGCGCCACTTCCAGCTTTTTTCTTTTTGCTTATGTGGTGCTGAGGAATTGAACCCAGGGCCTCAGGCATGCAAGGCAAGCGCTCTACCACTGAGCCACCTTCCCAGCCCCTCCATGAGCCTCTTCTATTTAATTAGCCACCCCAAAGCCAGAAGCGGAACTCTGGCTCAGGTGCTAGAGCACCAGCTTCGAAAGAAAAACCTAAGGGACAGTGCCCAGGTTAAATTCAAGCCCTAGTACTAGTACAATATTTTTTTTTGTTAAAGTAAGACGTAACCTGGCTCATGTGGTACTGTATGAGCTGAATGCCTGGGAGGTCCTAGTTCAAATCCTGACACTCCCAAAAACAATTCAAGAGAGAAAAATAACCCATCATTGAACTTTGATCACCAAAGACTTTACCTAAAACTCTACTGCTCTAAGGAAAGCAGCGGCAGGGGTGAACAATGAGACAGAATGAAGAATGAGGTGCTTCTCCACCAAGAGGATACACAGCTAGCCATAACAAAAAACCTCGACATAAAGGCTCCTGGTACAGCACTAAAAGCCATCGTGTCCTGCTAGCTATTTCAAATATAAAAAAGCCAGGCTTTGCCTCCGAGTGAGCTACAACAGCAGGATTAATACGGAAGCAGCGATGGCAAAAAGCAAACAGACAGGGACAAGACGGCATGCATCCTCCAAAACACATGTAAAGTTGGCGCTAAATGTCATATGCATATGTAATTTATATGCAAAGCTCTCCTATCACAGGGCCACTGGCTGCCAAAACTGCTTTTGCTACCTCCGCGATACTCGAGGAAACTCTACGATTTCATATTATCAGTCAGCTACCAAGGGCAAGTCTGTCAGAGGGGAACGCAGAAACTTTCTGCAGGCCAGGGTATGAGATTCTTCTCACACGTCGCTTTCCTGGGAGCTCAGCAGGTTTCAGCAGGAAGACCTATTTTTTGCTCCTGTGCGGGGCTAGGTCCCTGGCAGTGAGTGACTGAGACAGACTGTAGTCGGTTCTGCCAAGAATCGGAGGCTCTCGTGATGCGAGCCAACCTCAGACTAATAATTTTATATCTCAATATAAGCAAAAAGAGTTCCGTAAAAATAGATCGTTTTTAACAGGATGGTATTCTGGGCTGAGAGGCTGAGAGGGCTAGAGAACGCGAACATCTTTCCCCTCTCTGTGGTACCTAACTTTAGGAGCTTCCATATGGCTATTTGTCTGATCGCTGAACTTGGGGAAAGAATGTTCAATGAGATGTGACTCTCCCAACTCCACGCCTAGGATCTTCTGAGGTGAGATACCTAGCCGTGTGGATGGTAACACTTCCGTCATTCCACTTCCCAGGAGACGGAAAACAAACAAGCGAAGGACCATCAGGACTCTACACCAAACCTATTTTTCTTGTAACTAACAAGAAAACTGGAGAGCTAGCTTGGGCATGGCCCCGTTACACTGCCGCCTCTCTCTCTCTCTCTTCCCCTATCTGAAGTGATGTTTAAGCCTTCCTCCCACCCAGGGTCCTCAGACAACAACCAAGTCTCCCCATCAGTGCATGGCCCCCCAAGGGGTTTCCCTACATAAGTTTCTCCAGGGCATAAAATGTTCGACTCCACCTGGGTCTGAAGGAGCTGGCTTGTGGCATTGTGGGTACTGGCAAGACCACATCCTGCCGGCCAACCCAGCAGGCTGGCTGGAAACACCTCTGAATTCACCACTGTGGTCTTGAGGCCAGCAGGCTGGGAACGCAGACAGAACTGAGGCTGAGGCTGCAGTCTGGAGGCAGAGGTGTCTCTGCTGCCTCTGAAAACCTCTGTGTTGACTGGAAAGCTGTCCAGCTGATTAGCTGGGACCTAGCTACATCAGCCAGAGGAGTGCGCTTTCCAGTTATCGGTGTTAACTACCTGTAACAAACACCCCACAACAGCATCTGTGCTGCGGCTGGACTAAGCGGCCGGCCACGCCAGGCTGACTCCCAGAACAGACTGTCAGAACTCACAAGGGAGGCACTGGGCCAGGCATGGCTACAGAAGGGAAGCTCTGGGCTAGAAGGAGCTGGGGACGTGAGGGCACTTGCTCTGTGTGTGTGTGTGTGTGTGTGTGTGTGTGTGTGTGAGAGAGAGAGAGAGAGAGAGAGAGAGAGAGAGAGAGAGAGAGTCTGCAGATGGAGGCTGGGCTTTCCAGTGAACCAGGGCTGTGCTTCATGTACTGAAGATGGAGTTTCCAGTCTGGGGAAAAACAAAGTCCACGACCACTGGACGAGACAGTCACTGCCCTCCGTGGCTTCTCTCCAGGATGGTTGGATAAGATGGTGACTGCTCCTTACCTGATCATCTTCCTCGGCATTCATCTAGGTATGTGCAGAGGAAAAGGAAACCCCCTTTGGGTCCAGGTGAGGAGCAGGAGAGAAGAATGGGCATTTTAACAGTTGAGAGCAGTGATCACTTCAGACGCAAGAAAACCCTGACCATCCACATCTTTTGGGGCATGTACTTCCATACATTAAGAATAACATGGGGACTGGAGGCCAGGCCAAGATCCAGGAACAGGTGCATCAAACACACAAGCATTATGTGTACTAATCCTAGAGACCTGGATTCCTCCTTCTGGCTTAGAAAAAAAAAAAAAAAGAAAAGCAAATGCCCATCGTACTTGATGCTTTCTTTTCTTTCTTTTTCTTTTTCTCCCAGGGCTAAAGACAGTAATCCCTCCCTAAGATCCCACTAGCTCTTCTGAATTCACAAACATCAAACATGTATTCGTTGTAAAGCCCTGGCATGTTTTTCAGAGACTTCTTCAAAAAAGGACCTATTTGTCTGAGATAGATGACCAAGTTGATAGTGGAAAGCACAGGAGGGGATAGTTAGGAGACTCTGGTGTGTGATGGGACTTGTCCCTGCCAGTAATGAGCCACATTCCCTTGGGCAAGCATCAGGCCTGAAGACAGAACGGGACTGGAGAAATCCCTCCACATCAGCCTGCTTGGGCTCCAGCCCCAAAGGGGCCTCTTGCTAGTGGGGTGACCTCAGGCAGACTACTGGTGCTTGGTTTCTTACCTATGACATGAGGAGGAAGATGGTACCTCCATCTTGAATCATTGCTGGGATAGGTGATCCACACAGGGCAGAGAACACAGCACTCAGAGAAGTTCCCCCACTGTGGCTCTCTAGATCTTCAAACAGAAACAATTACAACAGCATACTACCTGTCTCACACACTTACTGAAGAATCAAAATTAGAAGATGCGAGTTAAGGGCGAAGAAAATGCAAGCCAGGCTCCTTGGTTATTCTATAAATGATATCTGGTGATGGAACCCTGGCACTGACGCACAGAATGGACACCAGGCTGGCGTCTCCAACCAAGCTGCAACCTTGAAGACAAAAACCACTTCTCCAATGGTGGATTCTGTGTACCCAGATGGTGAATCTGACACTCAACTTGCGGGACTGGGGAAGGGTAGAGTAGGAGGTCCGGAGAAGAGAGCAGAGGCTTCTGAGAATGTGCAGGGAGGGTGGAACCTAACCATGCTTCCCTGAAATAATTTCCTAGGAGAAGTGCTTAGACAAGACTGGAATGTCAATAATGAGGAAAAGACTCTGTGCCCAGCTCCAGAGTCGACAGACCTGGCATCCCAGCTTTCCCCTCACCTGTACAGCACACACAATACCGATCTGTCTCCAAGGTAAAAGAAAGAGTTATACAAGCAAAGCTCTCAGGATGGAACCTGGCACAGAAGAAACACTTAACATACAGTACCCTACATCACTAAGAATATTATTATCTATTATCTCACTTAATCTCTTACCATTGAGTTCATGGGCTTTTCCTAACCACTCTGGGAGCAGGAATTGTTACCCTTCTTTTGCAAATGAGTCAGCTGAGGCACAAAGATTTGCCCAAAGCCACATAATCAGCAAGTGATGAAAGTGGAAACCAACACCAGACATTGTGCTCCAGCATTGATGGCCTTCACCTCCACCCTAGGCACCCTTTCATTCTTGTCATAACTTCCTAAATGTGGGGAAGACCAGACAATGAGTAAGACTTAGACCTCTAGAGCACCGAGTTCAAGATCACACCCACCTCAGCACTCTGCCATTGCTCTTGAGTGGAGTTCTCAGAGCTGATTTACACCCTTGGACTGACTTTCCTCTCTGCCAGGCACTGGTGACTCCCAACTGTAATCTCACTTACCCAGGAGCTGAGATCCAGAGGACTGCCATTCAAACCATCCTGGGCAGAAAGGTCTATGAGACTTCATCTCCAACTGAGCAGCAAAAAGTGGGCTGGAGCAGTGGCTCAAGTAGTCGAGCAGCAGCTAAGCAAACAGGAGGCTGAGAGTTCAAACCCTGGTACTACCCCAAAAGATAGTTGATTACTTAAACAAAATTAATAACAATAAACCATTCAATTTGTGATCTATGAGGAAATATAATATATACCAATAGCACAAGGAGTAAAAAAGTTAAGATTCTTATGATATAGTATAAAATCAATACATGATAAATTAAAGATGCATATTGTAATCCCCTAAACCACCATTTTTTTTCTTTTGAGACAGTACCTCACTATCTAATCCAGATTAGCCTTGAACTCACAGTCTTCCTGCCTCAGCCTCCCAAATTACCACCTGCCAACCTGTTATATAATAGCACAGAAGTGTAGCTAAAGAGCCAGTGTAATCAAGAAGATTAAGTACTAAAAACATAATTTTAAGCCTTCCCTTCCCTTTCAGCCATGCCTCTCCACCATGCATGGCGGGGGCAGCAGTTGGGTAAATAAACTTCTCCTGCCTGAATAGCGCGAGGTCTTCTCCTCATCGGCTACCTAATGAAACCTACCTATTTAATATACCTTACAAATGGTGCCAGGACTCAGATGGGGTTTTTGAGTTGGAAATGTCAGAATTTCCTAACCACCCCTTTTCTGTGAACCGAACTGCCTTGAGACACCATGTGAGACTTTTCACCAATACCATGGCTGGCCTTCACAGCCACGTCCACACCACTTCTCTACTCTGCCCCTCAATGCCTCATGAGACTTTCTCCAGACTTCATCCAAGAGACTTGGCTCCTCCAGACGTCATCTAAGGACTCATACCTACCAAGTGACAGCTGCTGCCTGCTGCCTTCTCAGAAGAGATCACATCTCAGCCTTTTACCCCTACAATCAACATCCCTTGCTAGCAGGAAGTAGCCAGAGAGAATCTTTGCCCTTTTTCATAATTATCAAAAGGCTGGAATGTAAGGTCTGCACAGGGACACCTCCCTGCCTTTTGGCTAAGTCTCCACCCAGTATCTGTTACCTAGGTAAGTGGCAGATCTGGAAGCAGTCATCTTCCCCTCCTGCTAGGTCACATCCTGGGCTGCCTCTGGTTACACGTCTCCCATCTGACCATAGGCAATTCCCAGAGCCTGGTGTCACATCTGGATCCAGTGGGGCCACACCTTTTCCCCACCTGGCCACACCTCTTCCTGTCTCTGGCCTAGATAAGTCTGGCCTGGGGTGGGTCTCCCCCTTTTTTTTTTCTTTTCCAGCCATGCCTCTCCACCATGCATGGCGGGGGTGGCAGTTGGGTAAATAAACTTCTTTTCCTGCCTGAAAAAAAAATAATTTTAAGAAAAAAGCAACAAAATTTAGATGAGACAAATGAAAATGGCAAGATGGTAGAATGAAGTCCAACCATAGCAAAAGTTAGATTAAATATAAACAGACTAAATATTTTGATTAAAAAAGCAGAGACTTTTCAAGGTGGACTCTAAAAACTCAAGTTGTATGTTTTGTAAAAGACGTGGACTTAAATCATAGGAATATCATGCTCTGGTCCCAGATGCTTCTGGGAGATGAAAGTAATAGAAGAAACTAGCTAAACACAGCCAACACAAGGTAACTCAGACATCCGTGGGCTCAAGATCTAACTCAGGTTATAAAGGCTAAATGTGGAGCTGTAAGGAGCTAGAACATGGCTCTCAAGGTCAACCAAGCCCCCAGCCAGCGTTAGTGGGAGGACCCAGCTTCAGAGTGAGCTGAAGGGTCTGGTGGGGCTATGGTGCAGCAGTGTGACCGGCTGGAGTCACAATAGTTCCCAAAGCTGGTAATACAGTCCAGAAGGCAGGTGATGATAGAGTGGGACCTGAATAGGATCATAAGCCATGGGAGAATGAGCAGGGCTTTGGTTTGGGGCCTTCCTGGCATCTGAAATACACTTCTAAGCTATTCAATTTGGGGTCTCGCTGGAAACCCATGCCTGTATGTCTCTGTGATCTTTCATAATGAATTTGGGCAATATACAAAAATATGTTCCGCACTGAAGAAAACAATACGTCCTGGAGGAAACTAGACAATGGAAGAAAAGGGAAGCAAATTCATAAAGCCTGAGGTCTGTAACACTGAACAGACTCTCTGAAGTTTTAGATGTGAGCCCACCACCCCCAAAATGCTTCTGAAACCCCAGATAAGTCAGACATACAAAGGCAGCAAGGCTCTCTGGGTAGCTGGAGGGAGACACAGCTACCACCTCATGAGTCTATAAAGAGCTTCCCCAAATAGGCTAAGAAGAAAACACCACAGGCTGCTATTTTGTAAGCTGCAGGAGTTCCCAGAAGAAGTACTTGTGGTGTTTTTCTAGGCACCAGGCTCTGAGCCCGCTAAACCCAAGGGAATCGTGCGGCTGAAGCAGAGACCCCTGGCCCTGGCCATCGTAAGGGTACAGTGAGGTATTTTTTATTTATTTGTTTAGGGCATTCGATTATGTTCTGGATGCCAGTTATCACAATGAACCAACACTCAGGAAAAGAAATGTCACAAAGGCCACGGGGTATCAATGCAAAACTGCAGGGAGTATCGCATGGTATCCAGAGACCCAACTGGGCTTTGAAGGAATCCGCAGCTGTTGAAGAGGACCAAGGAGCCCCACTGGATGGAGCACCAAGGGAGAGAGATAGATGGAACAGCAGAACAGAAGGACCATCCCAGTCCAGCAAGTGCACCTGGGAGGGGCACCACACAGGAGGCCGGGCCAAGCATCTGGGGGGAGGGGTGCAGCTAGGGTTCAAAGGTGAGGCAAGGAGGCTAGAACAGAGGCAGAGTGCAGCAGGCAGGCTGTGCCGTTTCTCTGGTGGACTTGTGACTCCACAGTAAAAGCTCTGACGGGGTTGTTAAAGGCTTTAGGTCATGGTGACACCAAGTAGGGTCTAGGTTTGTTTTCTCCTCAGATGAAAGAATTAAAGGGCAGGGGAGTGTTTAAAGTGGACAGAACAAATGTATTTGAAATCAGAAGAAACAGTAAAACAGACTCCCTGTGCAAGGAGGGGTCCCAGAACTGTGTTTCTACGTCGCTCTCAGGCTGCTGGACTTGGGGCCCCTTGTTTCCCACCCCCTAAGAGTGTACTCCTGGTCTCATTGGTGGAGGTGTGGGCATTTGCCGTGGGGAGGCTCATGATTGGCTCCCCCACTCTGGAACAGCAGCACGGATTGGATCCTGTATCTTCATGCATAGACACAGAAAGGACTCTTGATTGGATGGAGACTGGAGAGATCCATGCTGGGCTACAAGTTGGCACATGTACTAAAGGCCTGATGGGAATAGACAGGTATTTTCAGCTGTGTTACTCTCCCCACACTCCCCCCTCCCTGCCACCAGCCATGTTGGAACTGGTCCTGACTGCCATTTTCTATCCCTAACTAGCTAGCCAGGGACGGCCTCACTTCCCCTCAGGGGGGTGATGATACCATTAGGTGTGCATTCCCATAAGACCATCTGACCATGGCACAGGGGATAGGTGGGAGGGAAGGCAGTGGACACACACAGAAGGCGTTCCAGGAATTCAGGAGAGGGGCCGGGCAGTGAGCCAGGGCAGAGTTGCTGGAGGAGCAAACAAGACGTGTGTGGGAAGCAACAACAACAAAGAGATTTCTGCTGTCCTTTTCAGACCTCACTAAAAGTCTGACAAGTCAGGTGTTACACGGGAGGCGTGGGATGGAGGAGGTAGGGGAGGAAGAGCAAGGGCTTGTAGCCAGACTCCGCCACACACGTGGGTTACGGACTTCTCAGCTGTGATAAGACCCTCGCCGGCTTCTGAAGACAGCACAAGCCCACATGACCTCGTTCCTGGTCTCTGGATGCAACCGGCAAGCTTCTGGCTGCTCCTTCTGCTCTCCCCACATTCCACCCTGCGTGCACATGCTCAGCTCCCACCCAGCCTGATGATGCCAGGTAAAAATGCAAACCACCCCTGGTAAACAACAACCCAGCATTCCCCCAGCCCCTTCCTGGGGTGCTTTTCCTGCAGTGCTCATGGCATTCTACAACCTCTACTTAGAATGAAAGCTCAACGAAAGCAGGAACTCCTGGTCTCTTCATGCATGTGCCACACTGTCCATGGCACACCGTCCTTCAAAAGCCAGTGCGTGGATTTGAACTCAGGGTCTTGCATTTGCTCGGCTGGAGCTGTGCTTCTAGCTGTTTCTCACTGGTCATTTTTGAGACGAGGTCTCCCTTGCCACCTGGACAAGAATTAGACACACTTCACCAGACTTAAGCTTTGGGTCATTCATTGCTGGCATTACAGGAGTGGACCACTGTGTCTACCTCACCGTGGAGATAGTCTTGAAGACTTTTCTGTGCAGGCTGGCCTTTCCCATCAGTCTCCCAGGTAGCCGGGATACTAGGTAGGCACCACGGGTTAAGTAAGGGTTAAGAAGAGACCTTGTGACCTCTTCTGCCTGGGCTACCTCCAACCTCCATCCTCCCAATCTCTGCCTCCCAGGTAGCTAGGATAACAGGCATGAGCCACCCATGCCAGGTAAAAGCTATCTGTCTTTGGGCAACACCAGGAGCGTTTGTTTTTAACCATGTGGCCTGAATATCTGCCTCCCAGGCCTTCACAACTCCAGCTTTCTATTCAGAGCTCTCTCTTTCCTCCCAGAGACCGCTCGCTTCAGCTTCTGTGAGTGCACATCCTTCTTCAGGGCTGTCTTATCACTAAAATCCCGACCTGCCTTTTCCAATGAAGAAAAGCAGAAGCTCACACCAGCCCGGGTTGACAGAGGGGTCAAGGGCCAAGGCTTCTACTTCCTCCTGGACCTGGTGGCCGCCCCTAAGCCCCTTGGTGGAAATATCAGAGGCTCTGACCCATATGTCTGCCGCTCACCGACACATGATGCACCTCTGCGTGCTGCCATTACGTGTAGGGACAGGAACTGGAGAGAAGGTAAATAAATAGGGCATCTTGATTCCGCATTACGTTCCCTCGTAGTGCGATCGCAGCACCAATTCATTCCATTCTTGCTGTATTGATCGGGCATTTTCATTTTCTAATTTCACATAAAACCTCCGGCTGCAATCAGCGTGGTCTCAACATCTTGGACATAACTTTGCAGCTCATTTTATCTTCATGGCTTGAAGATGTTCCGCGTGCCTCAGTCTTAAGTGGTAATTCTACTTTTCCAATTAGGTTGTGGGAAAGAACCAGATAAGTATCCTCAGCCCTCCAGCCCTCCTCTCAGCCTAACCATCAGGCTGGGAAGGCAGGTCACCCAACCACCCCCAGGCTGCACCACTCCAGAGCCTGAGCCCTCCCCTCACTCTGTGGAAGGAACCACGCTCAGACAAAAGAGAAGCACAGGCCAAGTTCACCCAAGGTCAGCTGATGGTAAGATCCACCACCTCAAAGGCCCCGGACCACACAAGCCTGTGCTTCCTCCAGCATCCCCCCCCGCCCCCCCGCCTCAGCCCACCCCCGTCTGGTGCTCAGCTAGATCTTTGCAGAACAGCCAGCTAAATGTAGAGGGGAAAGGGACAGCTCTTTGTGGCAAGAAGAGGATCAGCCCAGACACTGCTGGGACACCTGTCAGTCCCTTCACGGTCACCTGGGGCTGGCAGCCTGCCACGGAGACAATCACTGGCCACTGAGACATCTCAGAAGCAAGGCCTAGTGTTAGAAGAGTTATGGCAGTGGCCACCCAGGGTGAGTCCTGTCACAGTGCAAGGTACTTGGTAGGAAGTTCTAAGTCTTCCCCGCTGGGAAACAGGGACAGGAAGGACTTAGCATCACCCACGGGTAATCAGCATCTGAAAAACTGTTCAACAGAAAATTCCAGAAATAACTTGTAAGTTCTAAATAACTTGTACCTACCATATATTGCTGTAATGGCTGTTTCATTATTACTGTTAGCACCTTCTTACTGTGGCTAATTCAGAATTAAGTTTTATCACGCGTCACTTGTAGACAGGAAGAACTGGAATGTGCGTGGAACTCAGTGTACCTGTGGCTCCTCCGCCCTGCAGATGGAAGGCTGGGACTCAAGATGGTGTTTAGAGCAAGGAGACGCTCACAGACAGCTGTGGTCCGGCACCTCGATCTTGCTGTACCCCGACAGCTGCCAGTGCCCCTGCCCCAGTGCCTGCTCCTGGAAGGACTGGGAAGACTGCATTCACCCATGGGGCTACCCCAAATCCAGGAGGGGCCCCAGCTCACGGCTCCACACAGCTCAGGAGGTGGCCCTCCTGAGACAATAGACAGGTCTTGCTCCTGTGATCTTGGGCTCTAAGCCCAACTCCCTAGAGACACAGCTGGTTCTCTCCATCTTGACCCCAAAAGTATTGTCCAGAGCCGACAGACTCCCTGAACTACACTGCCCATGATAGACTCCTTGAGTGCTCTCTCCCTCCCTCCCTCTCTCCCTCCCCCCTCCTCCCCTCTCTCCCTCCTCCCTCCCTCTCTCCTCCCCCTCTTCTGCTAGCATTCATATAAGTCGAGTGCTCCATTTAAGCACTTGGCAGTGTGTAGTCAGTGGGTTTTAGTACATGCACACGTCATCCAGCTCACACAATTATCCAGTCCTAGAACATTTTCCTGGCCTCCAAAAGAAGTTTTCTCCCCATCAGTCCCTCCTCAAGCCCCAGCCCAGCCCTGACACACATCCTCCCCTCACCACCTCCGTGGGTGTGTCTCCAGTGGAAATGTCAAGTAAATGGAACCCTATAATGCGTAAACTTTCTTGGTCACGTTGCTCACTTAATGTGAGATGACCTCCAGGGTCAGGCGGGCTGTTGCGAGTATTAGTGTCTCATTCCCTTTTATGGCTGAATATTTCACTGTGTGTGTCTGCCATGTTTTATTTCCTAGTCAATGGGTGTGTGGGTGTTTTACAGGATGGGCATGGTTCTTTGTTTGAGGACCACTTTCCACATTGGCAAGTCCACAGCCTAGAAGACAGCAGTGGTGGTCTGGCCTCTGCAGTCGGGCCTCCCTGGCCTGGCCTCCACTGTGTCTGTGACCTTCTCTTTTAGACCAGCTCTGTCTGGTTTCCTGCTCCTTCTCTAACCAGAACACAGCAAAGATGGCCAGGAGGGGCATCCACTGTTCCCAGAAGAATGAAAGGGAAGAGGGGGGGAGACAGAAGGCAGTGGGGGAGGGAGAGGGGAGAAGAAAAACAAGACAGAGGAACAAGGGAGGGAGAAATAGATCACAAGGACAGCCTCGGTTAGTCCCTCCTTGCATCTACTCTTGGTAGCAGCCCCTCCCAGCTGGAGGTGGCACCTGACCCCACCGGGACGCTGGCATGGTTTCGTGGCTTCCTCCACCACGCAGTGAGCTGGAGGGAACAGGGACATTCAGGCTGCAAGAGGCCTTGGCCATCTCCTGGGCCATCTCCAGTCATGCTGTGCAGCTGCAGGCAAGGCAAGCGAAGAGGACCTGCTGTGGCTAAGCCAAAGGCCAGACATGGGGGAGGCCATCCTAGACATCCAGCCCCTAAAGCCCCCACCTGGTCCCTGATCCACCAGGGAGCCTAGCCCAGAAGTGGAAGATGAGCCGGGCCAGCAGGAGCAGCCAGCCAGCTGTGGACTTGGGGATGGAATACTGTACCTGAACTTCAAACTGTCCCTTTGCTCACACAGTCCCTCGCTGCTGAGCTCACTCCGGGTCCTGTCCCCTCTGAGTCTGCCTGTTGTCCCACCTGCGCTCCAGTGTGGGCTTCCTCCAGCATCCACCCTCCAACACTTCCCACGGCTAAGCTTGGCTGATGTTCACCTGCACTGCACCCAGGACCCGCCACACTAGCCAGGCCTGTGTGGCGGTTAACACTACAGTGCACCATTGGTTTTCATCTCTGGGAGAGCCAAGAAGACCTTCTCCCTCCTTTCAGCAGCTTTGGAGTCCTACACTGAGGTTGAAATCCCTAAGCCTCTCCCCAGTGCCGTCAACGAGTTGTGCATCTGAAAACAGGGGCTGGTGGCTCACGCCTGTAATCCTAGCTCCTCAGGAGGCTGAGATCTGAGGATGAAAGTTTAAAGCCAGCCCTGGCAAGAGTCTATGAGACTCTTATCTCTCATTAGCCAGCAAAAAGCCAGAAGTGGAGCCATGATTCAAGGGGCACAGCACCATCCTGGAACAAAAGAAGCCAAGCAGAGAACAAGGTCTTGAGTTCCAGCACCAGTAACAACACAAATTAAAAACACACACACAAAAAAAATGTGCGTTTGAATTTGGGGTGCAAGGAGCCTTGGGCTTGGGGTCAGAATTAGGATTCTCATCTAGGCCCACGGGTTGAAATCCTAGTTTGCCTCTTCACACTTGGCTGATATGACTTCACTTTGCACAGTGGGTGTGGTAATCAGCCAGGAGACCCCCCAACCCCCGCCCACCCACCCCCCACACACACACCAGGTTTCCTGCTTTCAGGAAGGTGGACGCCCCCTGCAGGGGCTTCCCTTGACTTCTGGGTAAAATCAACTTGCAAGGGAAAGGAAGGACCACAGCCCTTCCCCTGGGACGCGCCAGTGGGTCTGAACATCAAGCCTCGCACACAGCTCTGGGAGAGGAGCACCGAGCTCCGAGCCTCGGGGTAAAGCCTTTGAGTTTCACCAGCCCCTTTGCTACCTGCTCCCTCCACAGTGATGAACTCACCCCCACCCTACCCACTGGCCCCTCAGGAGACAGCTGTGGAATGGGCAGGTGTTAGGGTCTGTGGGCCCTGACGTCAGAAGCAGAATCCAGCCAGTCTTTGCTCCCTGACCCAGTGGTCCCTGAAGACCACTACCATAAAATCGGAGATTTTCAAAGAGTAGAAGCTGCCTTGGGGACCAGACTGAAACTGACAGGAAAAAGGCACGAAGGTGGAAGTGGCTTCCGGGCTCTCCTTGGGGTGGGGTTTTCCAGATCTTCAGCTCATAGCTTGTCAGCAAGACCTGGAGGCCGCTCACCCCACACACAGCCTCGGGCAGAGCAAACAATTCCCCCTGCTTGCAACCCGGGTGCTCCATGGTCATGTCCAGTGTCCCTCTGTGTTCAAGGTCATAGTCAAGTCCAACAGGAGAGACCAAGTACTAAGCAAAGAGCACTCCGCCCCCCTCCTTTCCACAGAGACCTTTCCCCTGCAGTAAAGACCATGGCCCTGGGAATCGTGCAGGACGTGAACTTGACAAGTGAGATCCAAGCCAAGAGGGATGCTGGTCTGACCTCCCCCTCCCCCCCACCCCCCCGCCCGAGTCCACACTCTCCCCTCAGTCCCAGTGGAGAAGAGGCTCTGGTCGATGAGAATGACAAAGACAGAGTCCTTGTTGTCATTTCCTATGAGAGGTGGAAGAGACAGAGGACTGCTTTAAGTCCCCTCTGCTCTCCACCTGCCTGTGAGAGAGCACAATGATCCCAGCATTCTCACTGGACAGGCAAGAGACAGACCTTCAAGACAAACAGCCTGGTCAATAAGCAAGAACAGCACCATCAGAAGGCAAGGCTGGGAACCTCCTCCTGCTCCTTATCCAATAGTAGCTTTCCCCAGGAAATGTATGTGGCCCAGGGCAGGAGGGCAAAACTGGTCTTATCAAAAGTGGTGTTTGAGGCCAAGCACTGGTGGCTCATACCTGTCATCCTAGCTACCCAGGAGACAGATCTGAGGATTGAGGTTCAAAGCCAGCTCAGGCAAGACAGACCCTGAGACTTGTATCTCCAATTAACCATCCAAAAAAACAAAAAAGCTGGAAATAGAGCTGTGGCTCAAGTGGTAGAGTGCTATCCTTGAGCAGAAGCAGCTCAGGGATAGCACCCAGGCCCTGAGTTTAAGTCCCAGAACTGGTGTACATGCACACACATGTGCGCATGCACACACGCACACACACACACACACACACACAATGTTCTTTGAACATCATGTCCACCTGAAAATTACAGGAAGTTGGCCCAGCAAATTCAGATCCAAGCACATTCCACTCCTACACTTCTAAAGTATCCCCCCCAGATGTCCTGTTGCTGTGGGCACCAGGGACCACATGGCTGGCCCAGAAGAGCCACCTCTCCACTGGGCACCCCAGGTCCAGTGCTTACACCTGAATTTCTTTTAAGGTCTCACAATGTTTCTAAGAACAGCATGGATAACTTAATGATGAAGTCAGCCCTGGTTCTCGTCTGTCTGTTATAAAATGTGATTTGCAGTATTTTTGAATGGAGGAAGTGACCGAGGAAGGAAACAGTCATGTGGCCCTGCTGGTATCCTGGGTGACAGCCTGGCCCCTGACAGAGGAAGGACAGCTGTGACAGATCCAATGCTCCCTGGACTGGGACACAGGAAACCAGAATGCCCCTGATTCCTCACAAGCCAGTGACCGGGAATCACTGGATGGCTGTCCCTGACTGGTGAGTCTCCAGTCCTGCTCCTGCTAACTCCTGGTGGCTAGGGCCTGTGGACACAGGACTTGATCTTCAAGCACTGGAAGATGGCAGCACACTGGAACATGGCTCAGGACAGCCAGACAGTGACCCACAGCCCTCAGCCTGAGGACATGGCACTTACAAAGCAGTTAATGTGAGGGTGAGGCAGGAAGAAAAAGACCACCTCCTCCTCCTCCTCTCCCTCCTCTTCCTCTTCCTTCTCATCTTCTTCCTCTCCTCTTCCTCCTCATCCTCTTCCTCCTCCTCCTCCCTCTCCTCCCAGCTGGAAGTGCTGGCTGGGGTTTATTCCTATCTACCAGTAGCCAAGAGGCCATGCCCGGCCTTCCCTAGTCGCCTTCCTCTTACAAGTCAACTTGGTCTCTGCTCCCACTTTCCTGCCTCACAATCTTTTATTTGCTGGAGGAAAAAAAAAATACAAAGGACTCAAGGCCCCTGGATGGCATCAAATACCCAGTGGCCAAGCAGTACCCGGCTGCCGTGCCAGGTGGGGGGACAGAGCCAGACCTTCCATCCTTCTGGAAAGCCTGTCTTGCTTGCAGTAGGGGCGGTCGAAGATAGCCCCTCTGCATGGAATAAAAGGGGGCCAGGAAGTGGCACCATAGTGCCCCAGGCTTTCGGGGCGGCCACGGGAGGGTGAAGGGAAAGCCCACGGCCTCACCCTGGGGTGGCAGTGCCGCCGTGGCCGCTGGGGACAGCCGAGGGTCTGGCCGCACCTGGAGACGGCGGCCTGGTAATCTCTACATAACCTTTGCGAGGCGGCTGCATGCTTCACCCTGCCAGGCGAGCACTCCCATTTTTATTTTGTCATTCCAATTTCATTTCCTGGGCTGTGTGGACTGCGGGCTCAGCAGTCGCTCGGTCTGAGCTGACTCCGGGGACCTCCTCACTGTTCTATATGCAAATGGCCTTGCACCTGGGCAGCCGAGCGGGCTCGCAGACAGTTTAGTTATGCAAATCTGATTGATCTAGAGCATATTGCAGGAGCCGGGCGCAGGCCTGGGACACTGCAGCTATATTTCACTGGCTAAATTCCTGAAGAAGGGGGGAAATTAAATGCCAGGCATTTTGATGCATATTCGCTTCAACCCCTTGTAGTGCAATCGCGGTTTATTTCGGAATGCATTCAGTGCTCGGGTTAGATGTTTCTAATGCAATTTTTGCGTGCAGGATTTGTTACTGCTGAATTAACAGAAGGTTTGTTTTCCATGTTTTTTGTTTTTTTTAAAGAAACAGAAAAAGGAAAAAAAAAGCCAGTTGTGGTGATGTCACAAGTACAATAGGTCCGTCGGTTGATTTGAAATAATTCCCCAGGCAAATGGAGTTAAAGGCAGTGTTAAAATAATACTAATTAGGTCCTTCAGCTCCCAAATGCTCACCCAGGTGGACAGACTAGCCGAAGTTCCTCTGACTTTATTCTCTCCTACAACAAAGGTAAAACAAAGCAGAAGGAAGCTGATCGCGCATTGTCATCCTGTGTCCAGATCATTTGTCCGTTTCCCCAACACGGGGTTTGAAGAGGAAGATGGAGTGCGGTAGCAGCCGCCGATTCCAAGGAGGAAAAAAAAATTTTTTTAAACCTCAAATCTACTTGAATCTGCTCTTTTAAAAAAAAAGTAATAAATTCCGCAGCTGACACATTGCATTCATGCGTGTTGAAGTCTGTAATTCTGGAGGTTTGGGAAGGCCTGCTTGTCTTGCTGTTCTGCATTTTCCTTATTGATTTATAATCAGTGATAGATATACCCGCATGGCAGGCGATGGCTGCAGACAGGAGAAAAAGAAAGATATTTACCAATGTCTCCTCCAGCCATAACAACACCTTGTGGATCAACATTGTAAATAAACCAATGCTGTGTGGGGAGGGGCGGTGCTGTGATAGGAGGTAGTAGGAAGAGGGAAAGAGTACATTTTGCCTGGCCCTGGACACCCTCAAAAGGGCTAGCTACAAAAAGATAAATCTTGAAAACTGTAAACCATGAAGAGAAGAGGCATGCACCTGGGTTCAAGAGTCACTGGGCATAGCCAGGCTCCTGTATTCCTGGCTACTCAGGAGGCTGAGATCTGAGGACTGCAGTTCAAAGCCAGCCCAGGCAGACAAATCAGACTCTTATTTCCAACTCCCATGTATATGCATGCCAGTATACATAATGCACACATTAGTTACACGTGTATGTGCTTGCATGTACAATGCAAGTATGTCTATGTGCATGGAGTGAGCAAGTGTTTACACACCCAGGTGTGCACCATGCACACATGTGCCTGTCATACACGTATGTATGTGTGCACATGTACATGCATATGCGTAGGTTGTATTGTGTGCACATGTGTGTGCCGTCCACATATGCCACGAATGCACACATACCATGCACACATGTGCACCCCGTGCATGCACACACAAGCATGACCAAACAGGTACACACATCGACACACCCATGCACACACACCTTTCCTAAAATAAATAAATAAATAAATCTGACAGGCAAAGCCCAGCCTGAGCGTCCAACGGAAGATTCCGGGGAAAGGTCCGGTTTAATCTCTTCCCAGGATGGCCAGCCCACCCCTCCCACAGCTGACTAACAAAAGGGCCTCGGCACTTTGACTGACAGAATTCTTAATTGTATCCACTCATTCATGACAATTTGATTAAAATATTACGCCCAAGTCTCACCCCCTGTTTGCTTCGATCCTCCAAATCTAATTTTGAATTTTCAGAAAGGAGATTACCTCCACAAGCATGACTGGGATGCTATTAACTTCTACTTAATCTTTATTACTGATGTGAATTTAACATATGTACTGCCTCGCTCTGCTCCTGTTGTTTGCCTCCAAAGTAACGCCGAGGTAACACACAGGCAGGGGCGTTGATTTCCACGGGATAGTCTGTGGGAGCGCAGATCTCGGGCTCCGTGGAGAGGGAGGCCGCACCCTCCCAGGGGAGTCTGGTTGTGATCAGAACACAGAGCCTCTACTCCACCCACCGGGGCGCCACCGCTGGAGCCCAAGCCTTGTACTGATCCAGAGTTGTGAGGCCTGGGCCTCCTCCATGCATGGACAGAATCCTCAGTTCCCCTCAGCCTCCACGGGGCATCACAGAGGAAGCCAAAGGGCCAGAACTCTCCAGACTGTCCACTGTCCATCCAGCTCTTTGTGCTAGAGCCACACCTGAGGCTGAGCCCATCCCTGAGTAAAAGCAAGCCAACACATCCACAAAGTAAGAATCCAAGCCTGAAGCTGCGTGTGTTCAAGGGCTTCTTTGGGCTCCATGGGTTTAGGTATACCTCATTTCTGAAGTTTTCTTTCTTGTAGCATGAAGATGCACTGCACAAGTGTATGAGCATAGAAAATTCCAGAATCCTAGTCAAAGGCTGGTGGGAGAGTAGGGGCAAAGGACACAGAGCATAAACGAATTTTCTTCTATGAGGTAACCCACCAAATCATGTCCCCAGACCCCCTATACTACATGTGCTGGACCTCAGGTTTGCTGAATGCAATCACATTTGGAGAGAGCCTTTGCTAGGGCAATTGAGTTAGATGAAGTTGTAAGGGTGGCACTAATCCAGTATGACTGGTGTCCTTGTAACAAAGGGACATCGGAACACACACACACACACACACACGCACACACACACACACACACACACTTCTCCACAAACTGGAGGATTCCTGCTGCCACATGCCCAGAGCCACTAGAACCTTGGAGAAAAGCCTGGGTTGAATCTTCCCCAGCGCCCCTGGAGGGAGTGAGGCTCTGCCACACCTTACTCTTGAAGAACATAATTTGTGTAGTTCAAGCATTCAGTTTGTGTCATTTTGCAATGACGGCCCTAGAACCCAACGCACTAAGCATTCCTGTGTTATTGGAATCTGGCACCACAGTGTGATTCTCAAAAGCTATTTAAAAAATGAGGCTGATGAGCCTGCATGTTTTGGGTACGTCCTGACTGTGTCCTGGGTACAGCCTGGGGGACCGGCCCCGGGAGGGGTGGCCCTGACCTCTACAGGACAGGGCCGGTGACACAGGCCCTGACTCACCCTTCCCCTCCACCCTCTCCCTCACACACAGAGCTGCCACACCCTGCCTTCCTCAGAGAACCAGTGTCAGCGTTGGTAAAGGATATTTGCTGGTCGTAGTAGTTTCGTTCATCAACTAGTTCATCCCAGGAGAGATTTGTGCTGCTGAAATTTGAGGGGCTGAGATCCAAGGCCAAGGAGAGTAGGGTCAGGTTTGACTCCCTCACTGCTGAGTTTTCTGTACCTAGAACAGCACCCGGCACATAGTTGGAAGCCACTAAGCCCCTGCTGGGTGAACGAGTCACTGGTCAGCTGGCAGTCTGCCTGGAGACAGGGCAGGAAATGACTGGGTACTCATAAAGAGTAATCTGATCAAGGGCCTCTAGAAAAAGGAGGGCAGAGTATGGAGCAACCTTAAGGGACATAGGACGATGATGGCCAGAAAGTGGCCAGAAGACAAGGAAACAGACAGAGCAGACAGAGGGCACCTGTCTCAAGCTGTGACTTCAGAAACTATAGCAAGTGTCCCCATCCCACATGGAGAACAAAAACACAGCCCTCCACAGGAGTGGAGGGACAGAGGGTGAACAAACGCAGCCGTGGTACTCACTAGACACCGTGTTGAAAATGAACTCTACAACTTGTGAGTAGGTTGGGAGGGGGAAAGTGGGAAAGAGCAAGGGAAGGGGTGACATTGTCCAAAAAGACATGTACTCTTTATCTCACTTATGCAACTGTAACCCCTCTGTATATCACCTTAATAATAACTTTAAAAATTACAATTACAAAACACAGCCCTCCTCTCTCCTCTCTCCTAGTCTTCTCGGGGTCCCAATGTCATCCCAGCCACAGCTAGAGAAAGCTCTAACAAGGGTCACTGCAGATGGCATGCAAGGTGGCTGTTGGGGTGCTGAGCAGGAGTCAGGGGGTCTGAGGGGCAAAGGGTACTCATTCGAGGATGTGAGCCTGGGAGGACAGGTCTACCTGTCCTACGTTAGTACTTGGTCAAGAACAGCTCATTCTATGATAGGACACGGAGAGATAACTTGTAAGGAAGAGATGAACGGTAGCTATAGCAGCTTCTGGTCCAACCGGAAAGAAGGGACAAAATCTACTCCGATGTGGAAGGAGGGTTTTGTCCTTCACCCCCATTCTCCCTCCTTCATAGAAGAGCACATAACTCATAAAAACTACATTCCCCAGCTGCCTTGCAGCTCACTGTGGTCATCTGACCAAGGAATGAAAGCTGCACCTGCAGCATGTATGTCACTGCCACTAGCAAGAAGAAGAGGGTAGTCTCTTCCCTTTGCTACTGGCTATCCTGTGGACCTGGGAGGGGGCCAGGAAAGGGTAGAGTGACCGAACAGGAGGAGCTTGATCCCCTATGCCAATGGCCACATGCTAGCCCAGAACTGGTTTTGCCCAGCCTGAGAGCGAGAAACGAATCTCCTCTCTGCCTGAACGATTCTGCTAGGTCCCTATGAAGAGAAAAGCAGCTCCCTCCATGGCTTGGCTGTTGGTACCCCCACCTCCTGATGAAACCGTGATGCTACCTACAGACCTGGCTCAGATGCGCCTGAAAATATGGATGGTACCAAACCCTGTACAGACACAGCTATGGTAAAGCTGGAATTATAAATCAGGCACAGGAAGAGATGAGCTGAAATTACTAGTAATAGAACAATAACAATCACAGACTGTCATAAAATGTATTTAACACTTAATTACTCGCTTCTAGAATCTTCCATTCACACTGTATTTTCACACCATGCTGTCTGCAGAAACTGAAACCACAGAGAGGTAGAGGACGTGGCCGCACCCCTCTGGGAAGGCTTGTGCATCTGTTACACACACACAATAACAAACAGCCCCGAGTCTCAAAGGTTTCCAACCGCAGAGGGTCCTTCCAGGGCAGGAGGTGGAGCAGTGTCTACCAGCTGGGAAGGTGGGAGGCAGTGGAGAAGGGAGTCAAGGAGACTGTGTCCGGCTCTTTCCAGGATGTGACAGGACATTCCCAAGTCCTCTGCCAGTGGCCACAGCAAGGCCATGAGGCCATTGTTGGTATCAACAGGAAGTGTGATGCAGTTACAAGACATAAACACCCTCTGCCTTTGCTTCCTTGATAATCTGTCTGTCCGTCCCTGTCACTACAGCTGTCAAGACCGCTGTACACAACTCCAGGTTCTGAAAACTAAATCAGTATTTGGATATTTAGGAGTGGTAATGTGTGTCCAGAATAATTAATTCAATGTTTTATTCCCAAATCAAGCATAGCCCAAATGTTTCCACGAGCATCTTTAACTGGACAGTGAGAACAAGATAGACCAAGAGCCATGGAATCCAAGAGTTATGCAGAGCCCAGAGAAAAGCAGACACTCAGAAACAGTTGTCTGTGAAATTGAGAAGAATAAATGAAGCCATTCTTTTATTTTTTGGTCGGTCATGGGGCTTGAACTCTGGACCTGGGCGCTGTCCCTCAGCTCTTCAGCTCAAGGCTAGCGCTCTACCACTTGAGCCACAGCACCACTTCTGGTTTTCTGGTAGTTTATTAGGGATAAGAGTCTCATGAACTTTCCTACCTGGGCGGGCTTTGAACTACGATCCTCAGATCCTAGCCCCTGAGTAGCTAGGATTACAGGCGTGAGCCACCAGTACTCAGCAAGTCACTCATTCTTTAAATATCCGGGGATCTCAACTAGGTGGGGGCCTGGGCCACACAGTGGGTACTGGGGTCTGACAAGTCTCCCCTATGAGCAGGTACAGGAGGAGCTGGGGAACTTCCAGAAGAAGGAAACAAGGTTGTTGAGAAGTCATAACTCAGCTGTGAGCAGTGAAATCCCCAGCAGCCCTGGCTGGGAGAAACGAAGGCTACACAAAAGCAAGGTCTGCCTGCCTCCCTCAAGTTGCTCTTGTGAGTCTGTGCTGTGTAGGACATATTGCTGACAAGGGCCTTTTCTGAGAACCAGAATAAAAAATCTCTTCACAACTGTCACCCCAACAGCACAAGACTGTGAATGTCTTATTTCCTGCTTCAGAGTCTTTTTCCACTTGGCGAACATTCGATTCATTTTGGTCCTATGTTCAGTGGGGCTGAAACATGGCCTTTGATTGGCTCATGGGGCCATCTGTCCACTGCGGCTGCTGCCACCAAAGGCAGTCTGGGGAGAGGCAGGCTGCTCAGGCCCCTGGGCATGTCAGGAGAGACCACAGGAAAGGCTAACCTCACAGTGATATCAAGAAGCTGAGGACGCAGAGAAAAAGGAACCCAAACATACTCTTGGTAGAGATGTAAATTAGTGTAGCCACCGTGGAAATCAGTATGAAGGTTCTTTAAAACACTAAAAATAGAACTACCATACATCAGCTCTGGGGAAAGAGAAAGACCTCGGGGAGAGACTGCAAGGCCGAAACACTGGGTGATGGCTGCAGGCCGGGAGGCACGTGCAGGGTCAGGAGGTGAGATGCTGAGCACCCAAGCTGACAGCCTGTGGGCACCAGCTTCCACCAGCCCTGTCTGATGCAGTGGGACCAGAACTGTGGGAGGCGGGCATGTTGTCTGACTGTGGTCCGGTAGCAGGTTCATCACCAGCTTTGTGAAGCAGAGCAAGGTGTTTGGTGTTCTTCTCCCAACGCAAATTCATGTCTCTTTAGGCTGCTTCGAGAACTCAGCCTGCTCTTCTGTGTTCTTCTGGCTACCAGTAGAAGATGAGACTCCTCAGTGAGAGGTCTTTGAGCTACTGATGGCAGATGGAGGAAAATTCCATAGGTGTAGGAGTCAGAAGGATCCTGCACCAACTCAAAGACCCTCAGGGAGAGCTTGCAGCCTCCGCAGCCCTGATGCCTTCAGCAGGAAAGTGGAAATAACTCCTCTTGCGATGGAGGGTGCTGTGAGGGTTAGCCTCAGTGGCAGTGGAATAAGAATGTGAACCACTGGCCCCTCTGCTCCTTGTCACCATGAGGAAGGCAGCTCTGTCCCTGTGGGATGTTTGGCTTACCATGGCCCAGAAACAATGGAGTCAAGTGACTATGGAAGAGACCTCTAACATCAGACCTGTAAGTGCCCCAAGAAAGATGCTGCTGAGCCACATCATGATCTGAATTTCCAGAAAGTAAGGCTGAGGATGGGAAGGTGGGGATTAAAGACACCCAGAGCTGTCCTGCATCTCCACAAAATTAAAAACCAAAAACAAAACTGGAGATCACCACGTTAAATGACATAAGCCAGACTCAGAAACTAAAAGCATCTGTAAAATCTAGAAGAAATAAAAGGCCTGAAAGTAGAAGGGGAGAGATCACAGAATGAGTAAACGGGCAGGATTTGAACGTGGATTTGAGGACTCCCAGCTGACGTGTTGGAAGAGTTTTGATAATTAAGACATGCTTTCCAAACGTAATGAAAAGCACCAATGGCAGGTTGAGTCATTACAGATCGCAGCCCTTGAGAATCCCCTGGCTAGTCTGATTCAAATGCTTCACAAGTCAACTTGTGCAGACAACCGCAGTCTGTAACAACGCACCAGACTCCAAAGTCACTGAGTTGATTTTAAATGTTCTCACCACACCCACAAAAAACTGATACCGTAGGATGCAGCATCTATGGGATTTAGCTTGACTGAGCAATTCGTCAGTGTGCCTGCATTTTAAAACATGCTGCATACTATACATATGCATAAAAATAAATGGATAAGATGGGGAGAAATGGGAGAAAATGAGGGATGGGGTGATACTGTTAAAAAAGAAATGTACTCATTACCCTGCTTATGTAACTGTGACCCCTTTGTACACTACTTTTACAATAAAGTTTTTAAAATAAAATATAATAAAGCTATTGGAAAAAATAGAATAAAATAAAATAAATGAGTAAATAGATAAGCGATTAAAACATACACACATAAGGTGTATCTAATTTCTATCCCTCAGATCTTGCTCCCAAAGAGATTTGTGCTGTGTCCAGTGTTGTGTTTATTTCTTAAGTCTGCTCTCTCAAATACTATGTGTTTAAAGGTCCTTTTAATCGATGTTACATTATTAAGTGGAGCAGTGTGAGTTTCGGCACATCACATAGCACCCCATACTACCAGTCATAAATTATCTGTACACAGTCACATGTGAGGCATGCAAGAACATGGAGACGTCTAGAAGAATTTAACAATGATGAGCAGTGGGAAAGGATCAGGAAGAGGAGAGAAAGCGTTACAGGAAGCTTTCACTTTCTGCTGACACATTTCTGAACTGTGGCCTTCCGTGTGCTTTTAAGGAGGCGGCCGGTCTTCCTATACAGAGTTGGTCCAGCACTGCACACAGAAAGGGCACCTGCTCACCCCCCTTCCCAACCTGCCACCCGCCTCTGCTCCCACTATGAGACAGACTCCATGGGCTGTGGTTATTTTTAGCAGCAGCAGCAAGTTTTGTTTTGCCAGTTCATAAATCCCCTCTATTGTCAATTATGTGACAAGCCAACAAAGATTTCAAGCCACTGGGGTCCACCGGCATTGTCCCAGGCCCGGACCTAGGAGAGAAGGCAATGCTCACTCTGTGCAACAGAAGAACTACAGCTTCCAGCACACCATGCCCCTTGGCACCATTTCATCACTGGTCCCAGGCCGGCCCGCACAGGTGACAGAGTCAGCCAAACACAACTGTCACAGTCCAGAGTAGAGACAAAGCCAGGCAGAGCCACCATGTTCCTCAAACGGCCGAAAAGGAGGGCATCTCCCTGCCCATCAGAGTTCCAGGAACGAACGGCCTCGTCCAACACAATCCCCAGTCTCCCTGGTTTTAGAGAAAGATGAGAATTTGGAAAACAACTCCCCTTGTGTTTAGAAGGTCGGAAGAGAGGAAAACAAAATGCTAGCTAGGCTTCTGTTCCCCATGATTCCTTGGACTGTTGGAAACTATGCATCTAGACCTAAATGTTCTCCAGCCTCCTCTCAGGCTGGAAGACAGAGTGTCCCTGTGTTTCATCCTCTCCTGTGGTCTCCACACACTGACTCTCCTATTCTCTTCTTTTCACATACATTTCCTGAGAGTCTGTTAGGCATTCTACACGTATTAGGTATTGGAGACACGAGGTGTGTAAATCCAACCGTGAACTATGGGCAAAGAAGGAGTTGTGTTCATTCTCAGGTACTTGGGGACTGCAGAGGAGAGGGAAGAAGGTGAGACAGAAAGACAATCAGGAGCTCCTCCTGGAGCAACTCCACCCCTTCCACAGTCCCCACGAGCCTTTGAGCCAACTGCCCATCCTCTCAGACTCAGCCTTGCCTGCCAAGCTGATTTGCAGGCTCTGAGCCTCTGCAGCCAGGAACTGTGGCTTCTCATCTGTTCGTTCCTATCAGTCAAAAGCACAGAGGGAGAGGGCAGACGATAGGTGTTGAATTGAACAGCGGTGGTTTACCGAGCATGGGCCTGCATGCTGGCATCCAATGGCTTGGCCTAAGACCCAGTGTCCTTACTGAGAGGGGGCAGTGCGGACACACCAACCTCCATTGCTGTGCAAGTTCAAAGGCCGAGCTGTTCCAGGAGGAGACTGGGATTCTTCATGCTGGAGAATGGTTCTTCTCCAAGCCCCTCAACCGGTTGTCCCTCTTCCCTGAGCTTGTCCCTCCTCTTCCTTTAAGTGTAAAGCCCCCTTGGTACTTTTCTGCTCCTCTCACTCAGCATTTGGATAGTTGTGGGTAGGTGAGGCTCGATGGTCTACAGAGAAAGCAAGAACCTCCCCCGCCACCCCACCCCCGCTGGAAAGGCACTTGGAGCTTTGTATCAAGGGGGTTTGTCCTCACTGATAAGGAGCTTTACTGGGACAATAGCTAAGTTACTCCTAAAATTCATACAGAAGCATAAGAGACAAAACTGCCAAAGCAATTTTGAAAGGGGGGGGGGAAGTGGGAAGAGAAGAAATCATAATAGCAGACTTTGAACTATTCTACAGAATCATCATAATAAAAGCAGCATGGTTCTGGCACAAAAACAGACACAAAACCAATAGAGGACCCAGAAATGAATCCAGCCATTTAATTTTTGACAAAGGTGCCCCCAAATATACACTAAAGAAAAGACAGCCTCTTCAAAAATGGTGCTAGAAAACCTGGGTGCCCACATGCAGAAGACTGAAGCTAGATCCCTGTCTCTCCCCCTGTGCTAATGCCAATTCAAAGTAGACCAAAGATCTTCATGTAAGACCTGAAACTTTGAAACTACTACAGAAAAGAACATCACTGGCCCAGGTACTAAATTCTTTGAGCAGGACTCTAACTGACTCTAACTGGACAGATGGGATTTCACCACACCAAAAAGCTTCCGCACAGTCCCTAGAGTGAAGCCCTTAGTTCTAGATGTTCTCCTCTCCCACATATTCTAGCAAATTCTACTTCCTCTATGGCTTTCAAATCTGCCTCTCCTTACCCACTCCCTTGGCCTGGCCCACCGAGCTGGGTCAGATCATTTTTGTATCTTGGACATTTGTGATGTTCCATGCAGGTAGACCCTTCACACTGACTTAGGGGAGGACTCAGGTGGGTCTGTTCACCTGTTCTTGCCCAGGCCTACTGCCCACACCGGAGAAGGGAGGATTCCCAGCCCCTGCAGGCCTGTGGGATGAAGGATGACTGTGAATGAGGGAACCTACTCAGTTATGGACAGATCAGGGGTCTTTCTACTCCATTTCAGTGGAAAACTCTAAGCATGGGTACTGGTGGGCATCTGTTTGCTCCAGGAGTCTTCTCCAAAGATCTGCCTTGTACAGGAATTTTGGCCTATATTTCTAGCTCAAGATTTACACCGAGACAGAAACAGCCACAGCTGGAGGCAGAGGAGTGACCTGCGAACTCTGTCCCTTCTGTTCAATTTGTAAACCCAAACCTATTCTCTGCCATATAAATAAAGCCTGCTGACACCTTTAAATATTTAAGGACAAGAACGTGAGATGAGCTACTTCAGACAGCCATCTCCCTCCCCTACAAATGCACACACGAGGAAACGGACCCAAGGAGCAACAGGAACCTCGGTGGACTCCACTCCCTCCTGCCTCCTTCTCGTAGTAACCACACAGTGCCAGCCAGGGGTGCTCAGGCCGAGCAGCCGAGCAGCCGAGCAGACAAGCCTCTCCATCCCCAGCACCTCAGCCTCCCATGAGCCCAGAAAAGAGCAGACCTGTTCTCCACACCTCCCCCATACTGCCTTCTACCACGTCTCCTCCCATGTCTCCTCCCAAGCTGCCCTGAGCCCTTGGATAAAGACTGGAGAAGGGTTCTGGCTTCCATTTCAGCATCTTCTGTGTGGCCCCAGATAGGGAGAGATGCTGGGACACAAGTGAGTCCCACGTTGCCCCTGACCTCACAGGCGTCAGCCTAATAATGACCTTTCCATGCACAGGACCACAGGACGTGGGGGGGGGGGGGGATTGGCCCAGGCTAGAGGGCCAAAGCCAAGTGGCTTTGTTCTGCAGAGTCTCCTTCCAGTCTTAACCCAACACCTCTACTGTCCCTAGAGGAGCGGCCCCCAGGATTCCTCAGTGTCATCCCCACGCTCCAGACGCAGGTCTCACACCTCATCCACACAGTGGAGTCAGGGTGAGAGGAACCTTGCTCATGTTCCCTTCTGTACAGGGGTGCGATGGGCCCAGAGTCTGCAGGAGTTAGACAGCCCTTCCCAGCTCCGCCGCTGAGCTGCTCTCAACGCAGCAGTGACTTTAGACGCCTCATTCCTGTGGGAAGGCATGGGGTGATGGGGGAGGCCCCACATGTCTGCCCCTTCGGACAATGGCCCATGAGGGACCCTCACTCTCTCCCTCACCTGGCTGACCCCTGGGGATGGCTCCCATCAGCCAGCCAGCAACCCCGAAAACAAGAGGAGAGATTGCTGAGGGAGAGTTCCCCACCTGATTTATACTCCCCAGAACCATCCAAGCAAACCTCCGAGAGCCAGTCAGGACCTTCCTGACATGTTTAACCCTGTGCTTCCTCTTTAATTACATATGGGAGAGTGAGAAATGCCATGATACTCCTTTTGAGGTTGAAGGCTCTTACGTTTCTCTCCCGTCCTTCCACTGTCAGGCCTTCAAGAGCAGGAGGAGGGATTTAGGGCACTGCAGAGAAAAGAGGGAAAGGAGGGGCCCAGGAGCAAGAGGCAGCGCCGGGAGGCAGGACTGCAGGCCGCTCTGCTCCCATCCGCGAGGCAGGCCAGTGGGGACTGCATTCAGATCCTCTCTCCCTGGCTGGCTGGATAGGGGACTGCCAGCAAGCCATGTGCCCGCGCTGCCCTGCTGCCCCGTCTCAGGAAGCTTTTTGGAGGAGAAGCAGCAGGCGCGTGAATGGACCACACCGGACACGTGGCAGGTGGGTATCTGGAGCGAAGGAGGAGGTACAACCCTGACATCTTCCTAGCTCCTGCCCAGGGTGTCTCCTTGACCCAGATTCAGTTCTACTGGAAGGACAAACTCTAGACCTCGGAGTTGCGTTCACTGGACCTGCCCACTGCCTTCCATGGGGCCAATGGGAGGCACCAGGAGGCCGCAGATTCCGGGCCCTATGCTACCATTGGCCTGGAGGACTGGCTGTCCCTCCCACTTCTAGACACAACCCACTCTTATCCTATGAGGCTTTGGAGGAGTGAGGGCCCCAGTCACTGTTGGCCTGGTGTGTGTCTTCATCCAGGCTGATGCATTCCCTCCGCCTGGATAAACTGTCCCTCCACTAGCCAGCCCAGCTGATCTGGGCATCTGGTCCCACTAGGAGTCTCCCTCCCTGGCTATTTAATACCAGCACCTGCACCCCACAAGTAGGGTGCAGTGGGCACCACTGGAAAGCCCAAGGAGAAAGCACAAGGAGTCTTGTGCCGGAGCCCAGGGGCCCAGCCGAAGCCCTAGAGTCAGGAGTCCATCCCTGGACTCAGGGGACTGAACACCAGAGGAAGGGAGGGTACACACACAGCTCCCCCTCCCCACCCAGAGTTGCTCTGGGCCTAGGGGCGCGTCAGTGAGCAGTAAGACAGCCCTCTAAGAACACAGGCTGAGGGGGAATCTGAGGCAGGACTACGATGCAGGGAAAGTGGCTGCTTAACTCAGAGGAAGGAGTGGAAGCCCATCTGTAGGGTGCAGACTCAGCATGGAGACCCCACGTCACCGTCAGAGGGGAAAGCACCCTCCCCGGGACAGGGAGGGCCTCGGCTCCCACAGACAGCACCTGGCCGCACCTGTCTCTATCCCGTCTCTGTTGCCATCTTCCTTTCACAACTGGCTGCAGGCACTGTCTGCCCGGCTGTGACCTGGACCTCTCTCCTTGGGAAGTCTCATCTGTCACCCCAACCCATGCCATCATTGCACCCTCCTGCCAGGACAACCCCAGCCCCATGAGTAAAATCCCAGGTAGACTAGAACCATCCCCTTTATAAATCCCACCGCCGAAGAGCTAAAGTGGAGTGTTAAAAGCCCTGAAAGCACGGAGCTACCTCCAAAGAATGACTCATTTGCTTCCATCTCCCTGGAAGGATCAGCCCATTATATTTAATGGACTTTGATACATCTTATTGTAGTACATAAAGGCTATTATTAAAATGAAAGATTGTTCCAGTTAAGTATCTGCTCCTCCCCACCTTCCTTTCTAAAGCTATCCGAAAGCAATTGGTGTGAGGATTCCTTTAGACTTTTCCCATTATCGACTGACATTGTCTCATAAGAAGTTGTTTGAAAGATTTTATTGACCTTATTCATCCTCTGGTCTGGGAAGATGTACAAGGCCATGGCCTCAGCTGTGGGCGGGGAGATGTGGGGTCCCTCCCCTGGGTGTGGCTACTCTGCTGTGGGTGGGAATATGTCTCCACATATCCCTTCCCCTGGGTGTGGCTATTCAGCATCCCAGGAACATCTTCAGGAAACAAGAGTGCCCAGGCAGGGGAATTCTCACACAGCACTGCATCTGCCTTCTTTGCAGAAGTCATTAGAAGCTGCTCATTCCTGGAATTGTTCTCTGGAGTGCAAACCACCACAGCTAGGACTATCTGCGTGGGATCCCCGCACAAAGGGCGCATGAACACACACACACACACACACACACACACACACACACACACACACACACACACACACACACACACACACACACACACACACACACACGGGCAAAGGGAGTGCCACGCAGATGGAGCCGAGACAGATCCGCCAGTCCCACAGACAGCCAGTCCACAAGTCACCAATCAAGATCAGGGAGGGAGAGGCCTTCCCGTGGGCCCTGGTGGTCCTCTGACTCTGTCAGCTTGCATGGGTCTTCCTCTGAGAAGCACTCCACGAACCGTCTCCCTGTCTCTGAACATGCGAAGCAAGCTCACAGACAAAATCTCCTCTATCCTCAGGACCTAGTTTTGCCAAGACTCAAAGTGCAAAGCTGTCAGAGATGAGTTACACATTTCTACTAAATTAGTGCTTGTAAATGACCATTACATTTAAATAGCGTTGACTTGGTTTTCTGATTAGAAAAATTTAAATGTTAGAACAAAAATGGCTTGTGGTACCAACTTTCAGACAACGTTCTAGGTATGGGGGGGGGCGGATAGAGAATGGATGGATGATGGATGGATGGATGGATGGGAACTAGAGCGTACACACCTTAAAATAGTAGAGTAATCCAGAGAGGAATTAAACGAAATGCAAAAATCTCTTTACCACACTCTCAAGCTTGACTTTCTATGTCTCCCTAAAGCTATACTTTGCAAACAGTTCCATTTATATCTCACCAAGAAAACAAAATGTTTTACCCTGGTATCAGCATCTACACTAACATATGCTTACTCAAAAGGGAAACGTAATATATTTGGCTTTCTGAAAGAAAAACTTAAAACATACAGAAAATAATGTAACAGATAACCATGATGTATGTACCATCCAGATTTAAGCTATGTTTGCCTTATTTCATATGCCTATGATCCAAGAAGAAAGAAAGAGAGAAAGGAAAGCAAGAAGGAAGGAAGGGAAAGAGGCAGGAAGGGAGGAAAGATGGAGGGAAGGAAAGGAAAAGGAAGAAGAGAAAAGGAAGAAAAATGTTTACAGCAGGAATCCAAATGAAATGCAAGTTTCTTCTTGTCTCCTCTCCAGATGTGTTCAACCCCTGAAGACTGTGGACACTATGATTCTCAAGTTCCTTATTTTGTACTACATGATTCTATACTCACAAACCACATCACAGATTCTATATGAATTTAAAATTACATAAATACAATAATGTCTTCCTGGAGTTTGTTTCCCTCAATAAACACATTTGTAATAATACTCAGGTTGGTCTAAGCTATTGGCTTAGTCTATTCAATCCTCTATAACAGAAGTACTGAGCTGCCCAAACAACATTTAATTCCCACATTCTCAGATATCCTCTGCGTGTGTCCTCACTCAGTAGAAGGGACAGAAAGCTCTCTGAAGACATTCATCTCATTAGATCCTCACGACCTCATCAACTCCCCAGAGCTCCTCCTACCTCTTAATATCACTACTTCTGGGGTTAGGGTTTCAACATGAACTTTGAGGGAACACAGCCTTAATAAATAACATTTGAATTGCTTCATATGACTAGATCATGGATGGTTAGTTCTTCTGGTCCCTTCAGCTTTCAGGGATACAAAGTTAGGGTATTTCCTCTATGGTTTTTTTTTGAAGTTGTCCTTTCAAGTCCAAACATAAAAATCCTAAGTATTAGAGCTCTTCCCACATCACATCTGTTATCTACCTCACTTTAAAATCATCTGTAGGGGCTGTTATTAATTAAATATATTGTGTTTTATTAACCAATCCCCTATTTGTGGCCATTCAGGCTGTTTTAAGGACTGAATGCTTATAAACAATGCCTCTAGGAAATGTCCTTGTATCTCTGTCTTTTCATATACTTCTGAGAATACTTCTTTAGGGAAAATTGCTAATAATAGCTCAATACACATGTATAGTTAAGACTTTGGTAGCCCTAACAAGATTCTCTCCTGAAAAGTTTGAAACAAATCATATTCCCATCAACAATATGAATGAAGGGCTCTTCCTAAGGAATGCTTCCTGGCCAATGCTGAATCATCTTGTCCACTGGAGAGGTGAAAATGGTACCCGAATGACCTAATATCATCTCAAGTTTCTCTTGTTTTCTCATCTATAATCTGAAGGATGATTATGTAGACAGATGATTTTGCAGATCATATCTTTTAGGTGGTTTTATTTTATTAGTAGTATTTTTTTGCCAGTCCTGGGGCTTGAACTCAGGGCCTTGGCACTATCTCTGAGCTTCTTTTGCTTAGGCGGTTTTAAAACAAGTAACAATACAGACTGGGAGTAGGATTTTTGAACCACCCTTGGCATGACTGACTCCAATGGTTACTATGATATATGGATGAATGGATGAGAAATGGATGGATGAGTCAATGGATGAGAAATGGATGGATGAGTCAATGGATGATGGGTGGATGGGTGGATAGATAAATGAGTAAGAGACGGATGGATGGATAGGAAATGGATAGATGGATTGGTAGATGAACAGATGATGGATGGATGAGAAATGGATGGATGATAGATACATAGGTGAGAAGTGGGTAGATGATGGATGGACAGTTGGGTGGATGAGTGGACAAATGGATGCGTGGAAAGTTGAAAAGAACCGTGTCTACTGACTCTTAGACCCTTGTGGTCTTAAAGTTCCTACCACCAAAGTTTCCCTGCCAGAAACGGGCAGGTGGATCCTTTAGAGCTTTGTGGCAGCTAGGTTCCCCAAATGTCACCCTCAGCATTGACCCTTAAATGCCACTAGCTTCTTAGTGATGTGACAGCGATCGATCAGCTCTTGTGAAATCTGCCTTCTTCTCCACCCGCACTGTAATTTGGTGCTTAACTGGAGGTCTGGGAGGGGGACAGGAGGGAGAGGCAACCCCACAGTAGTTTTCCAACCAATCAAAATCAAATTATACCTGCGCAGCATAATTGGAGTTTAATGAGTAGTTTTATGTTTTGCTAATCAAATCACCATATTGATGGGGTTTATCAGCAGAAATACAATGTTAATGACTAAGGAATGATAAAAAAAATTAATGCAACTTCAGTGCAATGCCCCACGCTATACAGGGAAAGTATGGACGATCAGGAAGATGGTCATTTTCTTTCTTTTAGTGAGCCCAGTAGCTGCTGGGCATGGGAGCTTTGGCTGGCAGTTTACTTGACGTTTTTAATTAAGCATGGTTCAAGGGCTCGAGGTCACAAGTGTGCGTTAATTCCAAGTTTTACCCAGCACAAGAGGTCAACACCAGGTGTTCATGGGGAAGAGGGGGACACTATATGTCTTGAAGATATTGCCCAAGTCCTTTCCTGTGGGAATTCTGCCAGCATCTTAGGAGAGGTTGAAAGCAGTTTGTCTCCTACTGCAGCTTTCAAATGAGATTGGGCTGGACTTATGTCTTAACCATAGCCTAGGAGACTCTGAACAGAGGAGCTGGCTCAGCCAGGATGTTCCCAGACTCCCATAGACAGGAAAGGAGCACACACACCCAGCTCCCACCTGGGAGACTCGATGCAAACCCAACTCCCATTTCCTTTCTCCTGTGCAGATAACGAAGCTCCAGCCCTCAGCCAGATGTGTGGCCAGATGCCATAGAATGAAAGAAAAAAGTTACAGGTGCCCTGGAGGCTGCTGACCAAGTGATCCTCCCTCAACTTGCTCCTCCTACATCTCCTGAGCTCAGAGGTGGCTGGGCTGAGGGAGCAGCCCGAAGCCTCTCTCCCCACAGGACAGGCTGCCTGGGCAGGGCTTAGCCCTGGTTAGAAATGAACCTCTAAGTTGCTGGCTGTGGTAAGCCACCAGATCTGGGAGAAAAGGCCACCCTGTGTCCCTAATACAAATAGGGTGTTAAATTATCTGTACTGGACGTTTCCCGCTGGGCTCTCTACTGAACTCTTCCAGTACAGGATCTTCTCCAGCTCCTGACCAGCCCTATAATGTGGTCTTGACCTTCTAGCTTAGAGAATGAGGCTGGGGGCGGGGGAGGATGGTAATGAAGGGAGGGGGAGTTGACCTGTCCCCTCAGGTCTCGTAACCAGTACAGGCAGAATTGGAAAGCCAACAAAATCCCCACACAGAATCTGATGTGTAGGAGACAGAGACTAGAGACTTTGGGTCATGAGAGTGAAAAGAATTCCCACACAATCAAGACGTTTGGTGAAAGAGCCGGGAGGAGGGGGCTCCTGTTTCTGAGGAGGGGCTGGGCTGAGCCGGGCCAAGCTGCTGAGCAACTAGTGCAGGGGGAAGTTCAGGACCAGCTGGATGGAGAGATGGGAGCTGGGAGCCCAAGGATCCCATACAAGGGCAAAGCAATGTGAACGTGGTATCTGGGTTTGAATCTGGGAGAATCTTGAATTGCCACCAAGTAACTAAACGAAGGGATTGTGCCCTTATCACATGACAGACTTTTGAGCAGAGAATCATAGCTGTACCTCAGAAGCCTAATTTAGCACAAATTCTCTCTTCCAATGCTTCTATCAGTGAAAAGGGTAACACAGTTTTCTTCTGTATCATTAGAACAATATACCAAAAGTGATTTCTGAGAACTAATAAAACATCTTTTCTAAACACGCAAACTAATCTGGCTCATCTGGCCAGTAGTTTTGCTGGTGGCAGTGTCTTATCCGGATGCACACAGATGTGCAAGGTGTGTAACAGGGACAAAAAGATGCATGCAGCCTCTGAGGACACACCCTGGACGGCCCACCCACCACGCCTCCCAGAAGCTGGGCCTCATTCACATTTCACAAGGAAAGCAGAAATCTCCCACGTTCCTAGCTCTTGTCATCTGCTCAGCCGTGTGATCCAGTTCTGTTTCATAAGCAAAAGACCCAGGAGTTAGTCCACAGCCAGGCCCAAGCATCCTGAAGCGGAAGCCTGAGATGAGAGGGGGAAGGCCTTAGCCATCCGAGGTCCCTGAGCATGCAGGCTCCTAGCGACTCCCTGTGGCTGGAGGCACTCCCTAGAGCAAGAGCCTGGAGGAGAGCCAGACTTGCCTGTGGTGGTGGCTTGGCAGCCAGAGTAAGGACTGATGAGGCCATGTTAAAGGTAGACCAGACCAACCCTTGGCCAACAGATAGAAAGTTGAGAAGGAGCTGGGGAGAGAAGGAGTGTGGGAGAGAAGACACCGGTGAGACAGAGCCAAAAGTAAATCGATAAATGAAGGAACACTGGGAAGGGGTGGCATTGTCCCGTAAGAAATGTACTCATTACCTGACTATATAACTATAACCCCTCTGTATGTCACCTTTATGATCACAATTAGAAAATAAATGAAGGTTTTTGAGTGATCTTGAGTGACCTTTATTATCACAATTAGAAAATAAATGAAGGTTTTTGAGTGATCTTGAGGACCTCTGGAAATTCTCCATCTCTCAGCCTCCCTCCCGCCCTCCCTCCCCCTTCCCCACCCTAGTTAGCCCAAGCTGGAAGGAAGGGTGGGAGCTGGGTTGCTCCAGGCTGCAGAGCTCAGCAAAAGCAACTAACACAAGATTCTGCCCCAGGCATCTGGGCTTTCATCCCGACTCACAGCTCCCTAGCCTGAAATAGGTGCGCCTAGGCCTCTTTGAACACTGAAGAATGCCAGTTGAATTAAAGAGGACTGGTCATTTACAAAGAGCCCTGGAACTTGGTAAATACTGAGTGCCATGGTCCAGAATTCCTCTCCTCAGTGACCATGGTTCACTTCCATAATCCTGATGCGACATTTGGGATTCTCAGCAAGAGCTTCAAGGGGCCAAGAACCTGTGGAAGCACGTGTAGGTCTCCACCATTTCCACGCAGCAGGATGATTTCAGGGCTGGAACTGGTAATGGCCCACCAGCATTTCTGCCCCACTTTGTACCAGCTGCAGAGTTGGTGGGGAAACACTGTGCCTTCGTTTGGGTTGTTAAAAGAACATGATCAAACAGACAGGCCTGGGCACAACTCGAATCCCTTGCTCTGTGCTGACAGACATCTGTGGGATCATTGGTTTTTTTTTTTTTTTTTCTGATGCAGTTGTGGAGTTACCAGCAAGTCCCCAACACCTCCTCACAGTGGACCCCACTGCTGTCCTGGAGATCTGGAACATGTCCCAGAGGCCCAGGAGTGACAGGCTTGGTCTCCAGGAATTGTTGGGAGATGATGTGAAAGCCTTTTAGAGGCGGGACTTCCTGGGAGAGCTTTAGGTCATTGGGGATGAACCCTTGGAGGAGATTGTAGGACCCTGATCTCTTCCTCTTTCTTATTTATGTTTGCCAATCATCAGGTGGATAGTCTAGTTCTGCCATATGCTTTCAGCATTGATGCCTGGCCTCAACCAGGGGGCCAACTGATCAAGGACTGGAACCACTAAAACTGAGCCCAGACAAACCTCTACTCTTGATAAGTCAATTGTCTTGGGTAGTTTGTGATAGTAATGGAAGACTGACCAACACACTCTTCCAAGATACCTTGAGAGACATGATGGCATTCCTCAAGGATTCCAATATCAGATACGACAGTCCCCAAGGTGGAGAAGCTGGGAATTTTCTCAGCCAGGTTCCAGAAAATGTAATCATTGCAGCCCTGATCTGGGACCAGCTTGATGGAGAATCCAGTCTTGACTCCATCACCCTGAGGTGCCTGGGGTCCCCAATTTCCTCTCCTGGGAAATAGAAACAACAGAGCCAATCCATGGTATTGCAGGAAGTGGTCGGTGAGATTTGGCATGCCTCCTGTCTAACTCAGGCGCACCCTTGCAAGCAGTCCCCCTGTGTGCCACATGGGAACTGAGGAAGGGAGTACCATCACAGCCCTGAAGAGCCAGGCATGCATCTGCTTGCTTTAGGTGCATGTCAGAAGGCAAGGACAAAGATTCTGATTCCTAAGACCTCTCAACAAACCCCACCTTAAATCACCTTCGGTAGAATACTCTACCTCCAACAACAGGACATCAGCAGCTCGACCTAAGACATGAGAGGATTCTGGGCAGGGCTAGAGTCCCATTTTTTTTCCCCTCTTGGAGATTTGCCTCTGCATTGACAGGAGAGGAGGGAGAGCTTCATTTGAATATTTCAGCCATTAATCCCGGGCACTAGCTTCCAGGCTGTTCTTTGGGTGTTTTGAATACATTTTAAGGATCATTGCAAATTTGATTGCCATCAATAAAATTGCAAACAATATAATTATATTTGTTTGCTTCTGTCTAAATAGGTGCACAATAGTGAAATGTGAGGACGGTGGCAATGTAAAAGCGATGCATCTTCGTCTCCGTGATTTCTCATGTGTGTGCACTCGTACCTCCTGAGCACACAAATGCGCTTCCGTAACTTGCAAAAATAATCTACTTCTTCTAGGCTATACTGGGAGGAGAAAAAAAAAATCAAATCTAAGCACGGAGGAAGTAAAAAAAAGTACATGTATCATTCACCTGATTTCAATTGTGCCTCCCTTTGAACCTCAGCCAAATCATTTTGTACATTAAAAATTGGTCAGGGATGATAAGATTCCATTTTCATGGTTGGTAATGCATAACCAGGGAAAGAATACAATTACAGACCCCTGAGTAAACTCTGCCAATGTCAACCTGATGTAAATGTTCTAGTGGCGACAAAAGGATCGGGGTGGGGGCGCAGCCTCGGAGAGGAGCAGAGAGCAAGAGACAGACAGACAGAAAGCATGAGAGATAAGACTTTTAGTAACCCCCTCAGACCGGCGCTCAGCTGAAACACAGGGCTCCAGGATCCCAGGGACTTTTTTAAGCACTTACTCATGGCCCGTTCTTGAATGTGCCAACATTTGGCTGCTAAATGCATTTATTCACTCTCCAGACATTTACGAATCACTCACTTGGGCCCACCCATGGCAAGCACTGGGGTAAAGTGGTGGCTCGAATGGCTCCGATCAATCTCATCGCATTTCCAACAAGGTGGGGTGCTGGGCTGACACTCAGCTCTGGGCAAGTGGGTGCACAAACAAAGGTCCTCCTGGGAACGAAAACCAATCATCTCCCTCCTCCTTGTCTCCTGGGTCAAGGGAGCACTGATTGCCCCCCACTCCGCTCAGGAGGTCATCTGGCTTCAAACCAAGGTCCCAAGATCACATTACACAAGCAACCCTGGGGGAAACTGGACTGTGTAGTTTGAGAGATAAAAACGAGGGTGTGACATTGTCAATGAAAACTTTCGGTGGGACTAAGAGCTGAGCTTCTAGAAGGATCTGGAAATCAGATTCAGAATGAGAGGATTAAAAATGGCCAGAGCAGCAGGGTGCTCACTTATAATTCTAGCTACTCAGGAGGCTGAGGTCAGAGAGTGTGAGGTTCAGAATCAGGGTGTGAGGTTCAGAACCAGTCCAGGTAGAAAATTCCAAGAGACTTGTCTCCAATTAACCAGCAAAAGGCCAGAAATGGAGGTATGGCTCAAGTAGTAGAGTTATAGTCTTGAGCAAAAGCCAGGCAAGAGCGGGAGGCCCTGAGTTCAAGCCCCAGCTCAGGAGAGGAGAGGAGAGGAGAGGAGAGGGGAGGGGAGGGGAGGGGAGGGGAGGGGAGGGGAGGGGAGGGGAGGGGAGGGGAGGGGAGAGGAGAGGAGAGGAGAGGAGGGGAGAGGAGAGGAGGGGAGGGGAGAGGAGAGGAGAGGAGAGGAGAGGAGAGGAGAGGAGAGGAGAGGCTGGGCCAAAGCCGACTTCTGTGCGTCAGACTAATGACTCTGTAAGGCAAAGAGCTCCCTACTGCCTTAGATGTGACAGGGGATGGTTCTCTACTTGTGAATGAGACAGGTATTGATTGAATAACACTAAGAGGTGCCTACCAGGTGAAAACATTCATTACAAGCCAAGTCAGTATCAGCTTTGAGAAGAGATGAGAAGGAGAGGGTTGTTTCCATTTGTTCTCCAGGTCAGAACCCCCCACAGCCTACAGCTCCCAAGCATGAGCACATTAAAGCCTGTGCAGCCCTTGCCCTGGGCTGGGCCCCAGCCCCTCCTCTCACTGGTCTGGGCGTTTGCCATTCTCTGCCTCCCTGGCACAGGCATCGGAGGGCAGTCACTCCTCTGGGCTGTGAAGTTGCAACGCTTCCCGGGACACTTAGAACCTCCAGTCTGGGCCTGACCCACCCATGCTGGACATGCGTGTGACGGCCCCTCCACCTAGACATCATCAGTGCCCCGTGGGATGTCATTTGGTGGACCCTGGAGCACCGTGGAAGAAAGCCCAGACCAAAGGAAGCATCTTTCTTTCATCTCTGTGTTGTCATGGTGATGGGAAGGTGTGGCACAACGGAGGGACCTGGCAACAGCCAGTGACTCCCCCCTCCCCCCCCCAATGAATGGCTCTGTCCACAAAGGTTCTCTGGAGTGGAGCCGGGAAGTCATGTTGCTGCTTCTCTGATGCTAGACTGTCTCTGAGCTCCTGGGCACCATCTTGGCTTCAGTCTTCATCTCAGTGAGAGTTCAAGGGCTTGAGGTGGTCTTCCATGCAGGCATCCTGTGCACCCTGTCCTGCTTTGGATTTTTCCTCTTTGCCCTTTCTGGCCTGTTCATGAGGAAGTCGGTGGGCTGTCCCTCGAGCCCAGGAGTGTTGAGGGTGGGCACTGAGGCTCCCTGATATCCACTCAGGATGGACAGGAAAGAACTTGGGGCTGCTGGGTAGACACAATCATCCCACGGCAGACGGAAGGAGTGCTCCTCCCACATTCCCAGGGGTCCCAGGCAGGAAGAGCTGGGAGAGGAAGAGCTGGGTACCCCCAGGATTATATTTGGGGACCTTTAGGACCCATTAGGAGAATGAAGTATCCTGAAAGCAATCACTCTTGAGGTTCTAGCCGATCAAATCCCACACCAGCTTCTGGAGCAAGACCTATCCGCCATGTTCCCTGGGGCTGCTGCTCTACAGAACAGAATCATGGGATGGATGTGAGTCTGTCTCCCCCAGCACCTCTGGCTCTCGTCACGGTGCTGGCCTGGGAGATGAGGGCAAGCTGGGAAATAGAATTCAAAGGCCCCTAGCAGTGCTGGTCAGTCTCCTCCACAGAGGGGTCCCAGGAACGCTCACAGGGTAGGACTGGAGGCAAGGGCCATAAAAGATAGGAGAGAAGATGGCGGCGGGGAGGGGAAGGGTGGTCAGGCCCACTGGGAACTGAAGCATGCTTCCTTGGCACGGCCCAAGAAGATCTGGCATTTTCCAGGAGAAAGAACACCACCCCCACCCTTCCTCTCGTCACTTAAAAGCTAAGAGCAAGACTGGTTTTTCCAATTTATTTTAGAATTATCAGTGAGCTGATTAGAGCAGCCGTCAGCCCCGGCTCCTCTCTGCGTCCTCAACACCGCACACTTCCAGGGAGGTTTTTTTTTTTTTTTTTTTTTTCCTGCGTGCAGCCTGCATAAATTATTGAAACATTATTTTATTTATCCATCCCCCCTGTGACAGAAATAGGTTTTCTGAAAGCAGATCTTTTCCCTAATCAGTTTTGTTTTCTTGGTTTTGCTCCAGATAGCTCCGTGCACAGAGGGCTGACAGATGTGGAGTGCTGGTTTGCTTGTGGGGTGAACCGTGCCACTCTGGGGAGATAAAGAGAGCATCTCTGCATCTGGGGGGTCCCCAGAAATGCATTAAGGGTGCTTGGGAGATAAGAGACCTCCAGCATGGGTCCCCACGGTAGAGGAGGAGGGGGAGATGACGGAACAAAGCTGTGTGTGGCAGGCAGAGCCTTGGCCTGTTTGGGATGAGGGGCTGAGTGCCATGTGTACTCACATCCTCCCATGACTTCTGTACATCCAGCTGCATCCAACAGGAGTCAGGTGCCAGCTAAGCCCCAAGGTGACCAGGCGGGCTGTGGGTCTCTATCATGAGGGAGGCCGGGCCACCAGGATAAGCCATCTGAAGCCCACCAGGATAGCCGCACAGACACGGAGACTGGGGTCTGGGAGGCCTTCCTGCCTTTTGCTGCAGTAGGGCAGAGGGGGACCAATGCAACTGGACAGGAAACAAGGGACTGAACGATGTGACTCAGCCCACAAAAGCCCCAGCAGCAAGAGGGAGCCTTGGGGAAGGTCTCGTGGTCAGGGGCCCAAAGGATGATCCCAGTCCCTGTTCACCCAGCACGCGTCTGGTGCCCAGGAGGCCCTGGGTCACCCTGAAAGTACCCCACGCTCTCCGTGCAGTACTGATGGTCGCTCCCCAGGGCCCAGGCGCTGTCCCCACAGCTCTCCAGCTGCAATCCTGTGGTCATGTGACTGCCCAGATTCCACACCAGGTGGCCGGTGGTCAGAATCAAGGCCGCGTTGGTGAGGCAGACGACGACAACGGTGAAGACGGCGATGAAGATGAGGATGTAGGTGTTGACGATGATGATGGTGATGGTGGTGATGATGGTGCTGATGATGATGACAAAGGTTCTGATGACAGTGATCACACATCCCCTCCACTATTAAGGAGCAGTAGTCTTTTGCCATCTGCTGGTCCTTGTTTGGGGGTACGTGCCCTCTCACCCCACAGTTCCTCACTCATCGTGAAAGTCCAGGAGACCCCCGGGCTTCTCTGTCAGGTCTTGCTCAGGCCACACAGTAGCCCTCACGGGGAACCCCATCCGGTCAAGTTTCCTGGACAGAAAATGTGCCTTGTTGTGAGTTTTTCCCGATGAGAGCTTGTGACACACAAACGTGCAGTTACCCCTGCATCTTTCTCTCTCTTCATCTCTCTGCCTCTCTCTTCATCTCTCTATCTTTCTCTTTTAGTCGGTCATAGGGCTTGAACTCTGGGCCTGAGCGTTGTCCCTCAACTCTGCAGCTCAAGGCTAGTGCTCTACCACTTTGAGCCATAGCGCCACTTCTGGTTTTCTGGTGGTTCACTGGAGATAAGTCTCATGGACTTTCCTGCCCAGGCTGGCTTTGATTGTGATCCTCAGATCAGTCTGGTCATGTGACATCCATCAGGCAACAGGAAGTGCAGAAATCATGGGGGAAAGGACACACAAAACATCAGGTGGGAAAACAAAAAGTCTGAGCTAGTCAGGAAAAATGCTGATGAGACCTGAGCCTGAAGGCTTCTTCTAAGAGGATACATTATCTCCATATGTGCAAAGGCCCCATGGTAAAAGAGAACCGATCTCTAAAAGATTTAAATAAAACAAGGCCAATGGCAGGAGTGGAGAGAAAGGGAAATCACTAAGCCATCTAAGTTCAGCCAAGCTGGCCAGGGCCAGAAATGTATAGCCCCATGGGACAGTTTGCTTTTCATGGTAGTAAGAGATACAGAGGTATTGACGCTGGGTGCTTCCCTGAACAACAGAGTGGGCAATCACAACATCGCTCCAAGCTTCTATTCCTATGATGCCACAGACAAAGCAGCTTCCACTTCTCCCAGGTCCCCTCTGTCTGCCAGCCGGGACCACAGGAGAGAACAGGACAGCCACACCAAGACATGGGATCCAGCTCCAGGAACCCTGCCATTGGCAGCGTTTGCCTGAATCGTGGGCTAGCCCCGTCCACCCACTCCCACCCCACCCTCCTTCCAACCTCCACTGAGGACAGACTAAACATTCTAACTCATCCTCCTAAAGGCCGGGTCATCAAGATCTCTCCCTAAAAAGAAAATCAGACAAAGAAATCAGTGCTTTGTGTTTCAAAACTAATTTCAGTAGCATTTTTTTTTCATTTGGAGCACCAAAAATAACGGTTTTGAAAACATGACATTGCCCTGCGATGGATGAAAATCAACACCCAGCATTAACCAGTACCCAAGGAAGCACCGGGCCGTTTGTTGAGACTCGTTAATGCTGGTTAGTGGTTGTTAACGTTTGTTGAGACTCGTGAATGCTGGTTAGTGGTTGTTAACGAGCGCTGTAGCGCCCTCCTCGCCCCGCAGTAACCACCAGGTGCAGTAACCATCCACGCCCGTGCCACTCCATCCTCTCTGAAAACACCACCCTCCTGTTCCCATTCCATGCAACATCCAGCGACTTCCTCTCTGCATTTTTCTCCACTTAGAAGAAGTGATGTCACAACAAAAGAGCAAGGTGAGTACAGCAGCTCGCATCTGAAATTCCAGCTACTTGGGGATGGAGATCGATAGGATCACTGCCTGAGACCATCTTGGCTAAACGTTAGCAAGACCCCGTCTCAGCCAACCATCTGAGCACCGTGGTGCACATCTATGGTCCCAACCATGCAGATCATAGTTAGTCTGACCGTCACCTGGGCAATAGCCTGAGACCCTACCTGAAAAATAACTAAGGCAAAGAAGAAATGGGGGCATGGCTCAAATGGTGGTGAGCCTGTCTAGCAAACACAAGGTCCTGGGTTCGAGCCCCAGTACTGCCCCCAAAGAAAAGAAATTCGACAAATTGAAAGCCAACATGAGCCGCTCAGCATAACACAGGAGGCATTTGCTCTTGCTCCAGGTGATGGTTTGATCGGAAATTTCCCCACACCCGTACCCAGGCTTGTAGCCACTGTCACCTGCACCATGGGTGACTGACGCTTGGGCTCACCAGTTGGCGTAGCAGTCCCTTGGCTCACCGCGCATGACTCCGGGGAAGGCCTAGCATCCAGCCCTCCAGAGGGGTGCAGGGAGCTGCACCCACCCAGGGCAGTACAGGACACCGGGAGCACACAGGCCCCGGAGGGAGGGGGCGCGGGGATGTGGGGTGCAGCCCCGTGGAGGTGCTCGGCCGCCCTCACCCCACCCCGCAGGGAGCCGGCAGGGCGCAAAGCCCAGGTGCCTCCATCTCCCCAATCATGTGAGATGTAGAAGTCTCTAAAATACACTGGGCTAAGGTCAATGATGCAGGATTCTAAATACTCACACAGTGAGACCAAAAGATGATCTCTTAGGAGAGAAACACTAAGGTGCAATGCCTACGTGCCTCTTTGTATTTGTATATTAATACTGATATACACATATATATGTGTATAATGTGCATACATATCGATATATAGATATACTGAAACTAACCCAAGATATGGAAACAAAAGATCTCTTTATTCCTCAATTTTTATTTTTTGGTGACTCTGTCTTCCTTATGAATGGTGTCTTCACGGGTATGTCTTCAGGGATGAGGGGGGCACAGAACTCAAGGGGGAGGGGGAAGGGTGGAGCAGGCTGGACATGGATGAAAGTGAACTATACGTCGCGGGTGGAGAAGGGAGAGAGGGACTGCGAGAGAGTTAGGGAACAGAAGACACTGTACGGAAGGAAATGCACTCATTACCAGACTCGTGTAATTGTAATCCCTCTATAAGTTACCTCCATCATAACAATAAAGTAAATCATTTTTTTTAAGCCTCAGTTTTGCAGAGATCAAGCATTGAGCTGTTGAATGACACAAGCAGAGACAAGAGTCAGGGCACAGCCAGCATCAATAAAAAAAATTAAATTCCAAAAATAAAAATAAAAATAAAATGAGCTGCCCTGTACTCGGACAGAGTGAGAACAACATTTTAGAATAATTAACAAGAGGGGCTGGGGGTTTAGCCCAACGGAAGGTTGAGCCTCATATCCTTAAGTTGCTGCTCCTGTGCTAGTAATTACTTCCTTCAAAAATGTCACATTAAATTCTTTTAACCTGGTTTGCTCACATCGCAACAGTCTCGCCGCTATTGCTTGGAATTCCTATTGGGTACAAGGTCTTCAGCAGTTTTTCCTTTCCGTGGAAGACCCTGGATTTCCAAATAAGATGTGTCCAGAAAAATCACAAAGCAAGCGACCAGCACGTGTCTACTGTGGGTTTTTAATAAGTATGCCTCTTCTAGGAGCCACGTTATAACTGGTTACAGCCACATACTCTGCAAGGGCTGAAGAGCTTTGGAGGATTTTGATCTGAGGATTCTGTCACATGAAAAGCACTTGTGTATTTCTCTCTGAAACATTTCCCGTGCACACAGAGTTAGAAGTAGAAAAACAATCACCCACTCAGCCCTCCCAACAGGGTCAGAAAGCAAGTATTACTATGCGGCTGGAGCCCCACATCCTGGGGTTACCATGGGGCTGGAGCCCCACCTCCTGGGGCCGGCTGTCCATCAAATCCTTCCCCCCACCCTCTCTGGCAAGTTACCACTTGTCTAAATTGAGTGTTAAAACTTTTTACTTTACACACAGCCAGATAACATGTAGCTCATGCAGTTAGTGAGAGTGTGTGAGAGACAGCTCTAGACATAACTTCTCAGGTTCAAATCCCAACTCTGAAGTTCCTGAGCTGAGAGGCAATGAAGAAGTTAAAGTCCTGGATTTTTTTTTTCTGCCAGTCGTGGGGCTTGAACTCAAGGTTTGGGCACTGTCCCTGAGCTGCTTTTGCTCAAAGCTAGCACTCTACCACTTGAGCCACAGCGCTACTTCTGGCTTTTTCTGTGTATGTGGTACTGAGGAATTGAACCCAGGGCTTCATGCATGCCAGGCAAGCACTCTACCACTGAGCCACCTTCCTAGCCCATCAAGAAGGATTCTTTTATTTCATTTAAAGCCAGAAGGGAAAGCTTAGAGTGGTAGTACATACCTATAATCCCAGCACCCAGAAGGCCGAGGTAAAACCTTTTAAAAAAAATTTTTATTGTGAAAATACCGTACAGAGGGGTTACAATTAAATGGGCAAGGTAATGAGTATATTTCTTTTTCTTTCTTTTTTTTTTTGGGGGGGGGGTCTGGTCGTGGGGCCTGAACTCTGGGCCTGGGCACTGTCCCTCAGCTCTTCAGCTCAAGGCTAGCGCTCTACCACTTGAGCCAGAGCACCACTTCTAGCTTTTTTTTCTTTTTTGCTTATGTGGTGCTAGGGAATCAACTCAGGGCCTCATGCATGCAAGGCAAGCGCTCTACCACTGAGCCACCTTCCCAGCCCACGAGTACATTCTTATCAAGCATTGTTGCCTCCTCCTTTGTTTCCCCTTCCCATCCCTTCCCATCTCCCCCCCTTGCTCCCCCCCCCCGCCACCCCACCCAGCCAAAGTTGTAAAGTTCATTTTTCAACACTATGACTTGTACGTCTCATTGTTGCAATGGGTCCACCTGTATCCCTATTTAAACGGTTTGTTTTTGCCCTTCCCTTCCACAAATTATACCAACATCAAATACAGTGAAAGCAGGGGTTTGCCCCTCAGTAGATGAAAGGATCAAGAAAATGTGATATATATACACAATGGAATTCTACGCCTCCATCAGAAAGAATGACATTGCCCCATTTATTAGGAAATGGAAAGACTTGGAAAAAATTATATTAAGTGAAGTAAGCCACGCCCAAGGTAGAACCTTGAGTTTGATGCCAAACTGGGGTATGTAGTAAGATCCTGACTAAAAAAAAGGAAATAGGTAATTAATTAAAAATTAAAAACTAAAAGAAAAAAATAAAGTCAACTCCCAAAGATGACAAATGACCACACACTACCCCTTAATGCGGCTAAGATTATATTTAGCTATAAGATATTACCTTCTTTCTCTGAGATAAAAAGACTAAATTACATAGTTCAGAAGATTAAAAAAAAAAAAAAAAGGAAAGCTGGAAAACAGTGGCCCACACCTAGCTATTAGGAAGACTGAGATCAGGAGCACCGTGGTTCCAGACCAGTCTAGGTATAAAGTTCATGAGAACCCATCACAATCAATACCTTGTGCCTGTCCTCCTAGCTATTCAGGAGGCTGAGATTGGGAGGTTAATGTCTAGAAGCCAGTCCTGGAAGCTTACAAAAGCCCACCTCAATAGAAAAAGCTGGACACAGTGGAATAGGTCTGTCATTTCAGCTGAGGCAGGGAATATAAATAGGAGGATCACAGTACAGGTCAACTGGGAAAGAAAGTGAGATCTATCTCAAAAATAATCAGAGCAACAAGGGCTGAAGACATGGTTAAAGTAGTAGAGCTGCCTACCAAAATGCAAAATCTTGAGTTACTGGGAAATTTAAAGAAGAAAACAAAATCTCTCAGCAAAACACTTGTGGCTGAGATCTGAGGATTGTGGTTCAAAGCCAGCCTGGGCAGAAAAGTCCCTATGAGACTCTTATCTCCATTTCACCACTCAAAAAAACCAAAACAAACAATAAAAGAAACAGAAGTGGTGCTGTGGCTCAAGTGGTAGAGCACTAGTCTTGAACACAAAGAGGATCCAGGACTGACAAAAAAAAAAACAAAACTTAGCACATAAAAGTACTTGAACAAGTTCACAATTGACAGAACAGATGTTCTGACTTTGTCTGTTTCTTTTCATCTTCCTCATTCTGTAAGCCACTGGGCTGTGTGCATAAGCGATCTCTCTATGGCCAGGAGACCCATCCCACCGGACGGGTGCTACTAACGTCTTCCACGGCTCTGATCAGCTTTACTCCGTTCAACTTTTTAAAACTGTTATTATAATGGTTATGTACAGAGGCTGTTCAGCTTTTTATTTGAGTCTTTTCCCCTCAATATTTCCTACAGGTTCTCATTTGTCTTTAACAAATTTTTCTTCTGTTTACATTACAGCTCGTATACATAAGGATCAAAAACATATTTTAAGATGATGTAACCCAGTGTGTTATATTCCAAAGACCACACACACACACACACACACACACACACGCATGCATGCACGTACACACAGGCACAAACACATTCAAACACAGACACACACACTCATAAGTGAAATCAGTACAGTTGCAGGATAGAAAATAACCAATTGTAATAAACAATACAAAAGACATTTCATTTCTGTGCACAAAGAATGCCCAACCAAAATCAGAATCTTACCATAGCTAACATACACACATATATACATTCATACACGCACGCTCATAAATATATGAATGAGTGAATTTTACATCCACCACAAATCTACATATATATATATATGGGATGAACTTAACCAGAGGTGAAAATTCTGCCCCTGAAAACTGCAAAGAGCAGGAACTGAAGGAGACACAAATACAAGAGCGGAGAGGAGACACGAGTTCAAGAACGGAGGTGCCCGCAGCCGGCCCGCAGCCGGCCTGGAGAGCACAAAGCCTGGCTACAAGTCCACCACAAAAAAAGACAGCATGGGGGAGGCGCCCCTCCACACGGTCCTCACAAAGGAGGTTGCTTGGGGGGCTCACGGTGACCCTAGTCAGTGAGGCCGAATCTGATCCCAGCAATCCCATCCCTGAACTCAGTGCCAGTCCACAGATAGGGAGGGCAGGCTTTGGGGGAGGAAAGGACGTACAGGCAAAATGAGGCCTGTGTGAGCTCCTGGGTTCCCGAGGGAGGGAGGGGGAAGGGTGGTTTGATAAAGGAAAAGCCTGGAGTGTCAACTTCCAGATGTGCATGCGGAGCTGTGGCTGGTGGTAGTGGGGGTGGGGTGGGGGAATGATGGCCTTGATCAACTTACTCCGATGTGCAGGCATCAAACTCGAGCTGCATTCTCGCCTGGAGCTGGGAAGACAGTCCTTGAGTTCCTGGAGTTCCTTCACATGGGGAGACAGGACAGGAAGAAATAGGAGCAAAGTGTCTTTTCCAAACGTGCGTAACTGGAGGCAGTCTCATCGGTAAAGCCAGTTAGCGACTGGGCTAGCACCACAGCTGTGGGTGTATTTGGGTTCCTGTCCCCAAGTCCCAATCCCGTTGAATCCTCCAGATCTGACTCTCGCAGCACATTCAGAGAAGCGCTTCCACACCAGCAAGCCACTGGGCCTCAGTACCCCAAAGAAGGGGCCTTGTGCACAGCCCAGGAAAAAATCAGAAAAGTGCAAGGTGTGCAGGACCTGGAGGGGCTGCCCGCCAGGTGAGAAGGAGAGATGAGCTCTTTAACCCTGCAGGAAGCAAGAGGAAAAGGTGGGCATGTGCCACATGGCACCCACAGAGAAAACCAGGGCCAGTGAGGCAGGAGCACAAGGAGACACATTTGAACACCATTTCCTGTTTCGTTGTTGTTGTCGGTCATGGCGCTTGAACTCTGAGCCTGGACACTGACCCTGAGCTCTTCAGCTCAGGGTTAGTGCTCTACCACTTGAGCCATAGCACCACTTCCGGTTTTCTGGTGGTTTCTTGGAGATAAGAGTCTCACAGACTTTCCTGCCTGGGCTGGTTTTGAACCACAATCCTCAGATCTCAGCCTCCTGAGTAGCTAGGATGACAGGCGTGAGCCACCAGCGCCCGGCTTCCGGTTTTTGTTTTTTAAATATAACTTTATTGTTATTAAAGTGTTGAACTGTAGTGCCATTGTCTCCTAAGTCAGGGCATGGGTACATCTCTCTTTTGGACAATGTCAAACCCCCACCTTCGCTTTCCCACATAAAAGTACTTGAACAAGTCTAAAATTGACAGAACAGATGCTCTGACTTTGTTTCTTTTTGTCTTCCTCATTCTGTAAGCACTGGGCTGTGTGCATAAGCGATCTCTCTATGGCCAGGAGACCCATCCCAGAAGACGGATGCTACTAGCGTCTTCCATGGCTCTGATCAGCTTTACTCCATTCAACTTTTTTTAAACTATTATTATAAAGGTGATGTACAGAGGCTGTTCAACTTTTTTTTGTCTTTTCCTCCCCAATATTTCCTACAGGTTCTCGTTTGCCTTTAACAAACTTTTCTTCTGTTTATATTACAACTGGTATTCTGATCCTAATCTACATGAGAATTAAAAATATATTTTAAGACAATATCACCCCCACCTTCCCAGTTTCTCCCTGCCGTCCCTGCCCACAAAGTACATGGCTCATTTTCCACAGAGTGTCTACCGAGTGCCATCCCTGCGTTCTGAACACGGTTTCTAACCGTGGAGCTAGCACAAGGCAGAGAAGCAGACCAGCGAGGCCTGCAGACTCCTGTGCAGGAGGCCTACGAGGCGACCACAGAAGCGGGGCCTGCTGGTCTGTGTGGTTCCTCCTCATTAAAGGCTCCTGCAGTCTGTACCACAGGAGACAGAGCAGTACCCAAAGTGCATCGTCCAGTTTGGGGTCATCCGTGACGCAGATGGATGGAGGCTCGCCTGAGGCTTCAGAGCCTGAGAGCAGAGCAGCAGCCTGGCTAGAACTCCCGAGACTGAGCTTTGTGGATCTGCTAAGGGCATGGCACCGGGGAAGGGACAGAAGCGAGGAGCTTGCCAACAGGAGACTGGTTTTCCTGT